>NC_088216.1:18212992-18420355 GCF_036934945.1 Oncorhynchus masou masou
AGGGAATAGGATGCAATTTGGGACACACAACATTCCATACTGTTCATCCCCTTTAATCTGTCTCCCTCTCTCATTTTTCCCTGTAGCTAAATCAACGATACTAGAGGCTAACTTTATGACAGATTGTGCGGTGTATTTAACCAAAACACATCCCTTGTTTTCATAGATATAGGTCAAAGATGTCTTTTATATGAGTCATTACATACACAGAATTAAGTTAAATGCCTAAGGATATTTTCCTAACTGTAAAACATCCACCCACATACACTGCTGCCATGGGCCAACACCTCATTCAATGACAGTTGAAATGAACTCCTCCAACTGTCCAGTTGACATTCAAAGCTATATGTACATAAGTCACTGGAGTGTCCCTGGATTTACACACTCTGATTGAAGGCTTCCCCTGCCTGTCAAACGCTTGGTCCCACCTCCTTCTGCTGTTGCGTCTCATCTTCCCGTTGCCAGGGCGACCAGCGGAAGAGGTCGATAGGGTCAGGCTGGATGCTTCTGCTTGTGTCAGTTATATGAGAGAGAGAGTGAGAGGGAAGAGGTAGACAAGGATGGAGGGAGAGAGAAAGCGAGAGAAGGAAAAATGGAGGGAAGGATGGAGGGAGAGACAAAGGAAAATGCAGAGGAGAGAGATGGAGAGAGAGAGGAGAATGAAAGAGGTAGGGAAAGGTGGAGGGAGAGAGGAGAGAGAACGTGAATTGGAGGGGAGAGAGAGGGGGGGGTTCAGTTCATTTGGCATTCTAGTCACAGTCTCCTCTGATTTGGTGAAATGTCAGAGCCATGGTGGAAGAACATTATCCCACATGGAGGTACATAGAGCAGAGCAGAACTCTGTGCAGAGAGCTTCACTCCCACAGAATCAAGTACAAGACGTATATTAGTATTATATTGTGTCTCTAATCTATGATCACTCCACTCATCATAGTTGGCAATCCAGGGAACTTTGTAAATTTACTCAAAGAAATATAATCTATTATATTCCTTCTATTTCTATGGGTTCACTCCTCTCATCTGTATCTTAGTTGGCAAGGCCAGGGAACAGTTGATCATCGGAACACTGAAACCAGGAAATGACCTTCCCCTCCCAGCCCCAGGTGCTCTGGTTTCTAATAACAGTGTTATATCCCTCCACAAAGGGTGAATGAAAGAGATGCCCAGAGGACAGAATAAAAGGCTATGTTAATCAGCTGTAGGGCTTATTGGAGCAGCAATTCAAAGTTATGACCATGTTAGTACCCAGCAGTTTATTAGCTCCTTATTTCAGCCTGTAGGATTCCCCAGTTAAACTCAAAACAGCACCCACAATACCATACACAATGGCAGTCGATGTGGCAGATTTAGTCTGTTACACTCTATATTGTCCCCCCTCTTCTCAATACCACAGACAGTACTGTCTATATTGTCCCCCCTCTTCTCAATACCACAGACAGTACTGTCAATATTGTCCCCCTCTTCTCAATACCACAGACAGTACTGACAATATTGTCCCCCCTCTTCTCAATACCACAGGCAGTCCTGTCTATATTTTTCCCCCCTCTTCTCAATACCACAGACAGTACTGTCAATATTGTCCCCCCTCTTCTCAATACCACAGGCAGTACTGTCAATATTGTCCCCCCTCCTCTCAATACCACACACAGTACTGTCAATATTGTCCCCCTCCTCTCAATACCACAGACAGTACTGTCAATATTGTCCCCCCTCTTCTCAATACCACAGACAGTACTGTCAATATTGTCCCCCCTCCTCTCAATACCACAGACAGTACTGTCAATATTGTCCCCCCTCTTCTCAATACCACAGACAGTACTGTCAATATTGTCCCCCCTCTTCTCAATACCACAGACAGTACTGTCAATATTGTCCCCCCTCCTCTCAATACCACAGACAGTACTGTCAATATTGTCCCCCCTCCTCTCAATACCACAGGCAGTACTGTTAATATTTTCCCCCATCTTCTCAATACCACAGACAGTACTGCCAATATTGTCCCCCCTCCTCTCAATACCGGTGGCAGGGTAGCCTAGTGGTTTGAGCGTTGGACAAGTAACCGAAAGGTTGCTGGATCGAATCCCCGAGCTGACAAGGTAGAAATCTGTCATTCTGCCCCTGAACAAGGCAGTTAACCCACTGTTCCTAGGCCGTCATTGAAAATAAGAATTTGTTCTTAACTGACTTGCCTAGTTAAATAAAGGTAAAAAAAAAAATATATATATATATATGTTGTCCTCCCTCCCCTTCATGTACAGGAGTTCAATCCAGAAAAGTCAATACTACATCAAGTTTATGTGGCAGACGGGCAGCTTTTGTGTAACTTTGTATATGGTTCCTTGTCTTCCCCCCCTCTCTGTAGGAGTTCAACCCAGAGGAGTTCTATCACCTGCTGGAGGCAGCGGAGGACCACGCCAAGGAGGGACACCTGATGAAGACGGACATCCCTCGCTACATCATCAGCCAGCTGGGTCTGACCCGGGACCCTCTGGAGGGTGAGACACACACACATTTAATGAAGATGGATACTCCTTGTTACGTCAGGACACTCTAGAGCCCTCAACTCTGGAACCGCTTGGTTTTATTCCTTTCTTCTCCTCCAATCAGGGACTGATTTAGACCTGGGACACCAGGTGGGTGGAATTAATTATCAGGGAGAATGGAAAACCAGCAGGTTCCAGACCTCGTTGGGTAAGAGTGTTATACCCCTAGACTAGAGGGTGAGTAAGGGAGGGGGAGGATGAGAGGGAAGAGAGGAACAGAAAGAGAAATTGAGGGTTGGGACAGACCAGGGACCCTCTGGAGGGTGAGAGAGAAGGATGAGAGGGAGGAGAGAGAGAGGAAGAGAGGGAAGAGATGAATGGAAAGAGACAGATTGAAGGCTGGGACAGACCAGGGACCCTCTGGAGGGTGAGAGAGAAGGATGAGAGGGAGGAGGAGAGAGAAGAGAGGAACAGAAATAGACAGATTCAGATGGCTGGGACAGACCAAGCACCCTCTGGAGGATGAGAGATGTAGGAGAGAGGAGTAGAGGGGAGATTTAATGAAGAAGAGAGTAAGGAAGAGAGGGATGAGAGGAATAAAACGAGACATGCAGGCAGCTGGGATTGACCTGCGACCGTGTGGAGGTTGGGATGGGGGGGGGAGACAGTAGACGGAAACAGAAAGAGACAGATTTAGGGCATCATGTACCTGTAGAAGCCAAACAAGAGAAAATGAAAGATTGATGGTTGAGATTTCTCTACCCACATTTTGACAGCCACACTCCCCTCGGGTGTTTATTATATGTAATTAACTATAAATCTAGCAGAAATAACTTTAGAAAAAACAATACATTTTGGCACGAGAAAAACAACAGCATCTTGGCATTGTAGCATGTGGGCAGGGATCCACCTGTCAGCTAGCCTGGTCTCAGCTCTTGTCATTGTCACACTGAACCTTGGCAAGACAGCGCAAACAGACCTGGGACCAGGCTACATGTAGACATTATTGAGACGCACTGCACTCACTGTCATTAATCTACACCAGCCCCCAAACTCCTTCTCCTTCAATTCATTCCAGCTCCACTTCTCACAGTGGCAAATCCATCACAAGCTGTTCATTAAACTACTCAATGTAAATGGGTTAGAAAGACTATTCAGAATCCGACTGGCTCCTCTTTGTCAGCTACCTTCAGTCTGGTTGAAGAAATATGAGTTTGGGTTTTAGTGGGTTGTCACAATGTGACACTTTTTACAAACCACCTCTTGGTTTAGCACCTTTCCGTTTTTCACCCACACAAATATTCACAGCTTCATCTCTCTTTCTCTCTCTCACACTCTCTCGTCTTCCCTCCCTCTCTCGGTTCCCCAAACACAACCATTTAGTTTTAGAAATGTTGTTACCAAGGTGACAAGAAGATATATTATTTTCACATCACTTTATGTGACATCTAATTCAAATTAACGAGATGCTTACTTAAAGGTGCAATGCAGATGTTTTTATCTCAATATCAAATAATTTCTGGTAACAGTGAAGTACCTTACTGTGATTGTTTTCAATTAAAATTGTTAAAAAATAATTATTCTTCGCAAAGAGCACCTTCTGGAAGTGGTCTGTGTGGGGAGGGGAAAACTGAAAATGAGCTGTTATTGGTCTATTAACTCATTTGCCGGCTCCTTCCTACCAAAACAGTCAGAAATTTCAGGCGGTCGTTTCAAACAGCTCTAACACTAAATTTTTCTCCAACTTCATAGTGTGGAAATATATATAGTGCTTTGGAAAGTATTCAGACCCCTTGACTTTTTCCACATTTTGTTATGTTACAGTCTTATTCTAAAATGTATTAAATTGTTTTTTCCCATTATCATTCTACACACAGTAGCCCATAATGGAAAAGCAAAAACAGTTTTTTTTAGAATTTTTTGCAAATGTATTTAACAATAAAAACTGAAATCTCACATGTACACTACTGTTCAAAAGTTTGAAATGAAAACTTAGAAATGAAAACTTAGAAATGTCCTTGTTTTTGAAAGAAAATCACATTTTTGCCCATTAAAATAATATAAAATTGATCAGAAACACGTGTAGACATTTTTAATGATGAAATTGATTGTTGTAGCTGGAAACGGCAGATTTTTTAATGGAATATCTACATATGCGTACAGAGACTCATTATCAGCAACTGTGTTCAATGGCACGTTGTGTTAGTTAACCCAAGTTTATCATTTTAAAAGGCTAATTGATCATTAGAAAACCCTTTTGAAATTATTTTAGCACAGCTGAAAACTTGTGCTGATTAAGGAAGCAATAAAACTGGCCTTTAGACTAGTTGAGTATCTGGAGCATCAGCATTTGATCAAAATGACCAGAAACAAAGTCTATCTTCTGAAACTCGTCAGTCTATTCTTGTTCTGAGAAATGAAGGCTATTCCATGCGAGAAATTGCCAAGAAACTGAAGATCTATGTAGATATTCCATTTAAAAATCTGCAATTTCCAGCTACAACAGTCAATTACATAATTAAATGTTTGATGTTATTTTAATGGACAAAAAAAAAAAAATGTTTTTCTTTCAAAAACAAGGACATATCTAAGTGACCCCAAACTTTTGAACGGTAGTGTACATACTGTAAGTATTCAGACCCTTTACTCAGTGCTTTGTTGAAGCACCTTTGGCAGCGATTACATCCTCAAGTCTTCTTAGGTATAATGCTACAAGCTTGACAAACCTCTATTTGAGGAGCTTATCCCATTCTTCTCTGCAGATCCTCTCAAGCTCTGTCAGGTTGGATGGGGAGCATTGCTGCACAGCTATTTTCAGGTCTCTCCAGAGATTTTCTGGCTGGGCCACTCATCAAGGACATTCAGAGACCTTCGCCCCAGTCTGAGGTCCTGAGCACTCTGGAGCAGGTTTTCATCAAGGATCTCTCTGTACTTTGCTCTGTTCATCTTTGCCTCGATCCTGACTGGTCTCCCAGTCCCTGCCGCTAAAAAACATCCCCACAGCATGATGCTGCCACCACCATGCTTCACTGTAGGGATGGTCCCAGGTTTCCCTGCCAGGTTTCCCTACAGTTCAATCTTGGTTTCATCACACCAGAGAATCTTGTTTCTCATGGTTTGAGTCCTTTAGGTGCCTTTTGGCAAATTCCAAGCGGGCTGTTATGTGCCATTTACTGAGTAGTGGCTTCCATCTGGCCACTCTACAATAAAGGTCTGATTGGTAGAGTGCTGCAGAGATAGTTGTCCTTCTGGAAGGTTCTCTCATCTCCACAGAGGAATTCTGACGCTCTTTCAGAGTGACCATTGGGTTCTTGGTCACCTCTCTGACCAGGGCCCTTCTCCCCTGATGCTCAGTTTGGTCAGGCGGACAGTTTCAGGAAGAGTCTTGGTGGTTCCAAACTTTTTCCGGTTAAGAATGATGGAGGCCACTGGGTTTTTGGGGACACTCAATGCTGCAGACATTTTTTGGTACCCTTCCCCAGATCTGTGCCTTAACACAATCCTGTCTCGGAGCTCTATGAACAATTCCTTTGACCTCATGGCTTTTTTTTTGCTCTGACATGTTGTGAGACCTTATATAGATAGGTGTGTGCTTTTCGAAATCATGTCCAATCAATTGAATTTACCACAGGTGGACTCCAATCAAGTTGTAAAAATATCTCAAGGATGATGAATGAAAACAGAATGCACCTGAGCTCAATTTTGAGTCTCATAGCAAAGGGTCTGAACACTTATGTAAAGAAGGTATTTCTGTTTTTTGTTTTTATTACATTTACAAAAATGTCTAAAAACCTGTTTTCACTTTGCCATTATGGGGTATTGTGTGTATATTGATGAGGGAAAACATTTATTTAATCCATTTTAGAATAAGGCTGTAACGTAACAAAATGTGGAAAAAGTCAAAGGGTCTGAATACTTTCCAAAGGCACTGTAAATGATAAAACATGGAAATCCCGTATTTGATTGCACTGGGCCTTTAACATATTTGCATTTATTTGTTCAGCACTCTCCCCCTTATCCAGAGTAACTCACATGTCAAAGTGATTTTGTTATTGTAGAGAAAAACCTAAACAACCCCCTTTAAAGTGAATTGCCATTGCATTGCTCAGGCTGTAACACAACGAAATGTGGAATAAGTCACTTTCTGAAGACACTGTATGTATACACAATGCTATTGATCTGCAACAGTACACACCAGATACTGTATTGAGTGTTAAATTATGTGTTTTTGTCCAGACATTGTGAGCATGGACAACTACTATGACAGTGAAGGTCCCCACACCCCAGAGCCAGACGATTCTGCAGAGGTGAGGACCCTCCATATCTAATGATAAATACACTTACAGACAACCAGATCAGAGGTGAGGACCCTCCATCTCTAATGAGAAATACACTCACAGACACACCAGATCAGAGGTGAGGACCCTCCATCTCTAATGATAAATACACTCACAGACAACCAGATCAGAGGTGAGGACCCTCCATCTCTAATGAGAAATACACTCACAGACACACCAGATCAGAGGTGAGGACCCTCCATCTCTAATGATAAATACACTCACAGACAACCAGATCAGAGGTGAGGACCCTCCATCTCTAATGAGAAATACACTCACAGACACACCAGATCAGAGGTGAGGACCCTCCATCTCTAATGATAAATACACTCACAGACAACCAGATCAGAGGTGAGGACCCTCCATCTCTAATGATAAATACACTCACAGACAACCAGATCAGAGGTGAGGACCCTCCATCTCTAATGAAAAATACACTCACAGACACACCAGATCAGAGGTGAGGACCCTCCATCTCTAATGAGAAATGCACTCACAGACACACCAGATCAGAGGTGAGGACCCTCCATCTCTAATGATAAATACACTCACAGACAACCAGATCAGAGGTGAGGACCCTCCATCTCTAATGAGAAATACACTCACAGACACACCAGATCAGAGGTGAGGACCCTCCATCTCTAATGAGAAATACACTCACAGACAACCAGATCAGAGGTGAGGACCCTCCATCTCTAATGAGAAATACACTCACAGACAACCAGATCAGAGGTGAGGACCCTCCATCTCTAATGAGAAATACACTCACAGACACACCAGATCAGAGGTGAGGACCCTCCATCTCTAATGATAAATACACTCACAGACACACCAGATCAGAGGTGAGGACCCTCCATCTCTAATGAGAAATACACTCACAGACACACCAGATCAGAGGTGAGGACCCTCCATCTCTAATGATAAATACACTCACAGACAACCAGATCAGAGGTGAGGACCCTCCATCTCTAATGAGAAATACACTCACAGACACACCAGATCAGAGGTGAGGACCCTCCATCTCTAATGATAAATACACTCACAGACAACCAGATCAGAGGTGAGGACCCTCCATCTCTAATGAGAAATACACTCACAGACACACCAGATCAGAGGTGAGGACCCTCCATCTCTAATGATAAATACACTCACAGACACACCAGATCAGAGGTGAGGACCCTCCATCTCTAATGAGAAATACACTCACAGACAACCAGATCAGAGGTGAGGACCCTCCATCTCTAATGAGAAATGCACTCACAGACACACCAGATCAGAGGTGAGGACCCTCCATCTCTAATGAGAAATACACTCACAGACACACCAGATCAGAGGTGAGGACCCTCCATCTCTAATGAGAAATACACTCACAGACAACCAGATCAGAGGTGAGGACCCTCCATCTCTAATGAGAAATACACTCACAGACACACCAGATCAGAGGTGAGGACCCTCCATCTCTAATGAGAAATACATTCACAGACAACCAGATCAGAGGTGAGGACCCTCCATCTCTAATGAGAAATACACTCACAGACACACCAGATCAGAGGTGAGGACCCTCCATCTCTAATGAGAAATACACTCACAGACACACCAGATCAGAGGTGAGGACCCTCCATCTCTAATGAGAAATACACTCACAGACAACCAGATCAGAGGTGAGGACCCTCCATCTCTAATGATAAATACACTCACAGACAACCAGATCAGAGGTGAGGACCCTCCATCTCTAATGATAAATACACTCACAGACACACCAGATCTCTCTTCAAATAGTATCTAGCTTAAGTTGGACTTGACTGAGCTTGCCTGCTTGTTTATGTAGGGGAAGATGAAAGCCATGAAGCCGCCAAGTGAAGAAGACTTTCAAACCATCAAGCTGATCAGCAACGGAGCATATGGGTGAGTACAGTCTGGTCAAAGCAATATGAATGACTATGCATTTCATGTACATCACAAAGTCCTCACATTCATTCAAAGACATGAGGCTCCAGGTAGATTTCTCTGACAATCTAATTTTACCACAACCATACCCTTGGCTTCTTGCACCTCTACCCTTTACCCATCTCCCTCCTCCCCCTCTCTCCCCTCCTCCCTCCTTGTCCACTCCCCTCTCTCCCCTCCCTCCTTCTTCCCTCCCCCTTCCCTCCCCTGTCAGTGCGGTGTACCTGGTACGTCACAGGGAGACCCGTCAGCGTTTTGCCATGAAGAAGATCAACAAGCAGAACCTGATCCTGAGGAACCAGATCCAGCAGGCCTTTGTAGAGAGAGACATCCTGACCTTCGCTGAGAACCCCTTCGTGGTCTCCATGTTCTGCTCCTTCGAGACTCGCAGGCACCTCTGCATGGTCATGGAGTATGTTGAAGGTTAGTGGGTTTTTGAGGAAACTGTACTACTTTAATGGAATTACAATAAAGGATTCATACGGTGTCCCAAGAAGCCTCACATATCTTACACCTTGCTCTTTCAAAGTTCTCTCCGTTCTGATCTTGTTCACTTCCTTTGAGGTGAGAGAGTTTCTCAGGAAACCCGGTTGGATTTCATCCTCATTCTGGAAAGTAGTACTCTCCCTTCTGCCCTTGTTCATTTGCCCTTCATGGTATCTGATAGGACTGGCTAGGTGAAAGCACTATGGTGGAAACCAGCGGGGAGGGCGGCTCATAGTAATGGATGGAGTGATGTAAATGGAATGGTATCAAACACATGGAAAAGCATATGTTTGATGTGTGTGATACCATTCCATTCCAAACATTACTATGAGCCCGTCCTCCTCATTTTTTATTTATTTCACCTTTATTTAACCAGGTAGGCAAGTTGAGAACAAGTTCTCATTTACAATTGCGACCTGGCCAAGATAAAGCAAAGCAGTTCGACACATACAACGACATAGAGTTACACATGGAGTAAAACAAACATACAGTCAATAATACAGTATAAACAAGTCTATATACGATGTGAGCAAATGAGGTGAGATAAGGGAGGTAAAGGCAAAAAAAATAAAGTGCTACCAGACAAAACAAATCAACGTTTATTTGTCACATGCGCCGAAGACAACAGGTGTATACCTTACAGTGGAATGCTTACTTACAGGCCCTAACTAACAGTGCAATTTTATAGTAAAAAATGTGAATTTGTCACACCCTGGCCTTAGTATTTTCTTTATTATTGTGGTTAGGCCAGGGTGTGACATGGGTGATTATGTGTTTGTCTTGTCTAGGGGTTTTGTAGATTGATGGGGTTGTGTTTAGTATAGTATTCTAGGTAAATCTATGGTTGCCTAGAGTGGTTCTCAATCAGAGTGTAACGGTTTTCTTGCGGTGAAGGAAAGGAGGACCAAAATGCAGCGTGGTTACTATTCATGGTTCTTTAATAAAGAAACTACACATGAACAAACTAACAAAACAAGAACCGTGAAAACCTAAACAGCCCTATCTGGTGCAAACACAGAGACAGGAACAATCACCCACAAACACACAGTGAAACCCAGGCTACCTAAGTATGATTCTCAATCAGAGACAACTAATGACACCTGCCTCTGATTGAGAACCATACGAGGCCGAAACATAGAAATACCCAAATCATAGAAAAACAAACATAGACTGCCCACCCCAACTCACGCCCTGACCATACTAAATAATGACAAAACAAAGGAAATAAAGGTCAGAACGTGACACAGAGGCAGGTGTTTATCGTTGTCTCTGATTGGGAACCATATTTAGGCAGCCATATTCTTTGAGTATTTCATGGGTGATTGTTTCCTGTCTTTGTGTTTGTTGCACCAGATAGGGCTGTTTCGGTTTTTCACGTTTCTTGTTTTGTATATTGTTCATTTTTCATCTTTCATTAAAGATGTATAAAGATAACCACGCTGCATTTTGGTCCTCCTCTCCTTCGACGGAAGAATCCCGTAACAGTATTAGGTGAACAATAGAAAAGTAAAGAAATAAAAACAACAGTAAAAATACATTTGAAAATAACAGTAGAGAGGCTATATACAGTAGCGAGGCTATAACAGTAGCGAGGCTATATACAGTAGCGAGGCTATATACAGTAGCGAGGCTATTTACAGTAGTGAGGCTATATACAGTAGCGAGGCTATAACAGTAGCGAGGCTCTATACAGTAGCGAGGCTATATACAGTAGCGAGGCTATAACAGTAGCGAGGCTATATACAGTAGTCAGGCTATATACAGTAGTCAGGCTATATACAGTAGTCGGCAGTGTAGCCTAGTGGTTAGAGCTATATACAGTAGTCAGGCTATAACAGTAATGAGGCTATAACAGTTCAGGCTATAACAGTTCAATATACAGTAGTCAGGCTATATACAGTAGTCAGGATATAACAGTAACAAGGCCATATACAGTAGTCAGGCTATATACAGTAGTGAGGCTATATACAGTAGTCAGGCTATAACAGTAACGAGGCTATATACAGTAGTCAGGCTATAACCGAGGCTATAACAGTAGCAGGCTATAACCAGGCACAGTAACAGGTATACAGTAGTCAGGCTATAACAGTAGTACAAGGCTATATACAGTAGAAAACAAGAGGCTATTACAGTGTCAGGCTATAACAGTGACTTAGTCAGGCTAGTAAAATAGTAAGGCTATAACAGTAAAGTCAGGCTATAACAGTAATGAGGCTATAACAGTAGTCAGGCTATAACAGTAACGAGGCTATATACAGTAGTCAGGCTATAACAGTAATGAGGCTATAACAGTAGTCAGGCTATAACAGTAGCGAGGCTATAACAGTAATGAGGCTATATACAGTAGTCAGGCTATAACAGTAATGAGGCTATATACAGTAGTCAGGCTATAACAGTAACGAGGCTATATACAGTAGTCAGGCTATAACAGTAATGAGGCTATATACAGTAGTCAGGCTATAACAGTAACGAGGCTATATACAGTAGTCAGGCTATAACAGTAATGAGGCTATAACAGTACAGGCTATAACAGTCAGGCTATACACAGGAGTCAGGCTATACCAGTAACAAGGCTATATACAGTAGTCAGGCTATAACAGTAACGAGGCTATAACAGTAACGAGGCTATAACAGTAGCAAGGCTATATACAGTAGTCGGGCTATAACAGTAACGATGCTATAACAGTAGGGAGTTTTTCCTAACCACCGTGCTTCTACACCTGCATTGCTTGCTGTTTGGGGTTTTAGGCTGGGTTTCTGTACAGCAGTTTGAGATATCAGCTGATGTACGAAGGGCTATATAAATAAATTTGATTTGATTTGATGATTTGAGTAGCGAGGCTATATACAGTAGTCAGGCTATAACAGTAGTGAGGCTATATACAGTAATGAGGCTATAACAGTAACGATGTTATAACAGTAATGAGGCTATATACAGTAGTGAGGCTATATACAGTAATGAGGCTATAACAGTAACGAGGCTATAACAGTAACAAGGCTATATATAGTAATGAGGCTATAACAGTAACGAGGCTATAACAGTAACAAGGCTATATACAGGCACTGGTTAGTCGGGCTGATTTGAGGTAGTATGTATATGTAGGTATGGTTAAAGTGACTATCAGTAACAAGGCTATATACAGGAACCAGTTAGTCAGGCTAATTGAGGTAGTTTGTACATGAATGTATAGTTAAAGTGACTACACATATATGAATAACAGAGACTAGCAGCAGCGTAAAAGAGGGGTTGGGGTGGGGGCGGGACAATGTAAATAGTCTGGGTAGCCATTTGATTACCTGTTCAGGAGTCTTATGGCTTGGGGGTAAAAGCTGTTGAGGAGCCTTTTGGTCCTAGACTTGGCGCTCCGGTACCGCTTGCCGTGCGGTAGTAGAGAGAACATTCTATGACTGGGGTGGCTGGGGTCTTTGACAATTTTTAGGGCCTTCCTCTGACACCGCCTGGTGTAGAGGTCCTGGATGGCAGACAGCTTAGCCCCAGTGATGTACTGGGCCGTTCTCACTACCCTCTGTAGTGCCTTGCGGTCAGAGGCTGAGCAGTTGCCGTACCAGGCAGCGATGCAACCATGCTCTCGATGTTGCAGCTGTAGAACCTTTTGAGGATCTGAGGACTCATGCCAAATCTTTTTAGTTTCCTGAGGGGGAATAGGTTTTGTCGTGCCCTCTTCACGACTGTATTGGTGTGTTTGGACAATTCTAGTTTGTTGGTGATGTGGACACCAAGGAACTTGAAGCTCTCAACCTGCTCCACTGCAGCCCTGTCGATGAGAATGAGGGGCGTGTTTGGTCCTCCTTTTCCTGTAGTCCACAATCATCTCCTTTGTCTTGATTATGTTGAGGAATAGGTTGTTCTTCTGGCATCATCCAGCCAGGTCTCTGACCCCCTCCTTATAAGATGTCTCGTTGTTGTCGATGATCAGGCACTGTTGTGTCGTCTGCAAACTTAATGATGGTGTTGGAGTCATGCCTTGCCACGCAGTCGTGGGTGAACAGGGAGCACAGGAGGCGACTGAGCACGCACCCCTGAGGGGCTCCAGTGTTGAGGATCAGCGTGGTGGATGTGTTGCTACCTACCCTAACCACCTGGGGGCGGCCCGTCAGGAATTCCAGGATCCAGTTGCAGAGGGAGGTGTTTAGTTCCAGGATCCTTAGCTTAGTTATGAGCTTTGAGGGTACTATGGTGTTGAACGCTGAGCTGTAGTCAATGAATAGCATTCTCACATAGGTGTTCCTTTTGTCCAGGTGGGAAAGGGCAGTGTGGAGTGCAATAGAGACTGCATCATCTGTGGATCTGTTTGGGCGGTATGCAAATTGGAGTGGGTCTAGGGTTTCTGGGATAATGGTGTTAATGTGAGCCATTACCAGCCTTTCAAAGCACTTCATGGTTACAGACGTGAGTGCTACAGGTCTGTAGTCATTTAGGCAGTTTGCCTTAGTGTTCCTGGGCACAGAGACTATGGTGGTCTGCTTGAAACATGTTGATATTACCGACTCAATCAGGGACATGTTGAAAATGTCAGTGAAGACACCTGCCAGTTGGTCAGCACATGCCAGGAGAACACGTCCTGGTAATCCATCTGAACCCGCGGCCTTGTGAATGTTGACCTGTTTAAAGGTCTTACTCACGTCGGCTACGGAGAGCATGATCACACTGTCGTCTGGAACAGCTGATGCTCTCATGCATGCCTCAGTGTTGCTTGCCTCGAAGCGAACATAGAAGTAGTTTAGCTCGTCCGGTAGGCTTGTGTCACTGGACAGCTCTCAGCTGTGCTTCCCTTTGTAGTCTGTAATAGTTTGCAAGCCCTGCCACATAAGACGAACGTCGGAGCCGGTAAAGTACGATTCAATCTTAGCCCTATATTGGCGCTTTGCCTGTTTGATGGTGTGTCGGAGGGCATAGCAGGATTTCTCATAAGCTTCCGGGGTAGAGTCCAGCACCTTGAATGCGGCAGCTCTACCCTTTAGCTCAGTTCGAATGTTGCCATGGCTTCTGGTTGGGACTGTGTCTAACTAACACCACTGGTGGAAACTTAAAAACATCTATCCTATCTATATAGGGGATTGACGGAGGGCCAGAGATTCAAATAACTGTCAAGTTGTTATTTTACCATAGTCAATTCAGTTGTAGAAAGTAAAACGGGGTCACTTCCCACAGCAGCCCTAGCCAAATCATCTTCCTTAATGTTAGGTGCTCGAGGGCAACTCAACATTTTATTTTACCTTTATTTACTAGGCAAGTCAGTTAAGAACAAATTCTTATTTTCAATGACGGCCTAGGAACAGTGGGTTAACTGCCTGTTCAGGGGCAGAACGACAGATTTTGTACCTTGCAACCTTTTGGTTACTAGTCCAATGCTCTAACCACTAGGCTACCCTGCCGCCCCAACATACTCAACCCAACTATATAGCAGAAAGCAGATTGCTTTTCTCCTGATTGTTAGTGTTCAGAGTCAGCCTACAGACACAGCCAAATCAAATTTTATTTGTCACATACACATGGTTAGCAGATGTTAATGCGAGTGTAGCAAAATGCTTGTGCTTCTAGTTCCGACAATGCAGTAATAACCAACAAGTAATCTAACTAACAATTCCTAATCTACTGTCTTATACACAGTGTAAGGGGATAAAGAATATGTACATAAGGATATATGAATGAGTTATGGTACAGAGCAGCATAGGCAAGATACAGTAGATGGTATCTAGTACAGTATATACATATGAGATGAGTATGTAAACAAAGTGGCATAGTTAAAGTGGCTAGTGATACATGTATTACATAAGGATGCAGTCGATGATATAGAGTACAGTATATACGTATGCATATGAGATGAATAATGTAGGGTAAGTAACATTATATAAGGTAGCATTGTTTAAAGTGGCTAGTGATATATTTACATTATTTCCCATCAATTCCCATTATTAAAGTGGCTGGAGTTGAGTCAGTGTCAGTGTGTTGGCAGAAGCCACTCAATGTTAGTGGTGGCTGTTTAACAGTCTGATGGCCTTGAGATAGAAGCTGTTTTTCAGTCTCTCGGTCCCAGCTTTGATGCACCTGTACTGACCTCGCCTTTCTTGATGATAGCGGGGTGAACAGGCAGTGGCTCGGGTGGTAGATGTCCTTGATGATCTTTATGGCCTTCCTGTAACATCGGGTGGTGTAGGTGTCCTGGAGGGCAGGTAGTTTGCCCCCGATGATGCGTTGTGCAGACCTCACTACCCTCTGGAGAGCCTTACGGTTGAGGGCGGAGCAGTTGCCGTACCAGGCGGTGATACAGCCCGCCAGGATGCTCTCGATTGTGCATCTGTAGAAGTTTGTGAGTGCTTTTGGTGACAAGCCGAATTTCTTCAGCCTCCTGAGGTTGAAGAGGCGCTGCTGCGCCTTCTTCACGATGCTGTCTGTGTGAGTGGACCAATTCAGTTTGTCTGTGATGTGTATGCCGAGGAACTTAAAACTTGCTACTCTCTCCACTACTGTTCCATCGATGTGGATAGGGGGTGTTCCCTCTGCTGTTTCCTGAAGTCCACAATCATCTCCTTAGTTTTGTTGACGTTGAGTGTGAGGTTATTTTCCTGACACCACACTCCGAGGGCCCTCACCTCCTCCCTGTAGGCCGTCTCGTCGTTGTTGGTAATCAAGCCTACCACTGTTGTGTCGTCCGCAAACTTGATGATTGAGTTGGAGGCGTGCGTGGCCACGCAGTCGTGGGTGAACAGGGAGTACAGGAGAGGGCTCAGAACGCACCCTTGTGGGGCCCCAGTGTTGAGGATCAGCGGGGAGGAGATGTTGTTACCTACCCTCACCACCTGGGGGCGGCCCGTCAGGAAGTCCAGTACCCAGTTGCACAGGGCGGGGTCGAGACCCAGGGTCTCGAGCTTGATGACGAGCTTGGAGGGTACTATGGTGTTGAATGCCGAGCTGTCGTCGATGAACAGCATTCTCACAGGTATTCCTCTTGTTCAGATGGGTTAGGGCAGTGTGCAGTGTGGTTGAGATTGCATCGTCTGTGGACCTATTTGAGCGGTAAGCAAATTGGAGTGGGTCTAGGGTGTCAGGTAGGGTGGAGGTGATATGGTCCTTGACTAGTCTCTCAAAGCACTTCATGATGACGGAAGTGAGTGCTACGGGGCAGTAGTCGTTTAGCTCAGTTACCTTAGCTTTCTTGGGAACAGGAATGATGGTGGCCCTCTTGAAGCATGTGGGAACAGCAGACTGGTATAGGGATTGATTGAATATGTCCGTAAACACACCAGCCAGCTGAAGAGTAGTGTGTGAGTCAGATGGGACTCTGCCAAACATAGGTTTATCAAGCCAAGGAGGAGGGGAGAAACAACCCAAGACAAACGACCACAGACAGCGCCGACCGACACTGTGAAATCCTTTAACCCCTTCAGATTGACTCTCAGGCTGTGCCCCATTCTCTTCCCAAAGGGTACAGAAGTGCGCACTTGCACATTGCCCGTCGTAAATTGAACAGCGTTGTTGTGGTATAAGCTCTGTCTGTAGGTCAATGAAGTCCCCACCATGAATCCATGACAGAAAGTGTGTACAAGTCCATTCTTTAGGAGCAGGGTAGAGAACCGAGGCATAATCCATGTCTAACCAACCATGTTGTGTTCCTATAGGGGGAGACTGTGTCTAACCAACCATGTTGTGTTCCTATAGGGGGAGACCGTGTCTAACAACCATGTTGTGTTCCTATAGGGGGAGACTGTGTCTAACCAACCATGTTGTGTTCCTATAGGGGGAGACTGTGTCTAACCAACCATGTTGTGTTCCTATAGGGGGAGACCGTGTCTAACTAACCATGTTGTGTTCCTATAGGGGGAGACTGTGTCTAACCAACCATGTTGTGTTCCTATAGGGGGAGACCGTGTCTAATTAACCATGTTGTGTTCCTATAGGGGGAGACTGTGCCTATCCAACCATGTTGTGTTCCTATAGGGGGAGACTGCCTAACCAACCATGTTGTGTTCCTATAGGGGGAGACTGTGCCTAACCAACCATGTTGTGTTCCTATAGGGGGAGACTGTGCCTAACCAACCATGTTGTGTTCCTATAGGGGGAGACTGTGCCTAACCAACCATGTTGTGTTCCTATAGGGGGAGACTGTGCCACTCTGCTGAAGAACATTGGGGCGCTGCCCGTGGAACTCACCAAAATGTACTTTGCAGAGACCGTGCTGGCACTGGAGTACCTACACAACTATGGCATCGTGCACCGAGACCTCAAGCCTGACAAGTGAGTGGGCTGCACTGCCACCCTGACAATCCCCTGGTGGATTGGAGGTTTTAAGTTGCTTTCACACTCTACAATATTCACCATAAATGTAATTTCTTAGGAACATTTGGGACATCCTCTAACAATATTAAGCAAAAATGTGTGTACTGTGAAAGGTTCTAGGAATACAGGCTCCTATAGCTCCTACAGGCTCCTATTGGTCATACATACCAGTGGAGGCTGGTGGGAGGAGATATAGGAGAACGGGCTCATTGTAATGGCTGGAATGGAATAATGGCTGTTCCTGGGGTTTGCTCTGCAGTTGATATATAACAGCCCATGTGTTGTTCCTGTTTCCACCAGTCTTCTGATCACCTCTATGGGCCACATCAAGCTGACCGACTTTGGCCTGTCTAAGATGGGTCTAATGAGCCTCACCACCAACCTGTACGAGGGACACATCGAGAAGGACGCACGCGAGTTCCTGGACAAACAGGTAGATCGATTGATTGGTCAGTCAATCAATTAGTCAGTTAGTCAGTCATGATCAGTCAGTCACTCAGCTAATCAAACAAACAATTAATCATATTGTGAGAGGTAGTATACAGCCAACTTCTCAATGAAGAGCCAATCACATACAGTATGTTAGAAACTCTGTAGATAGTCTACAGTCATGACAGTACCGTGAGTGAGTTGAATTCAGGATCCCTTGACTTGCCTCATGCGTCAACGGATAGAGAATCTCAAAATAACTTTGCAAAAACGCATAATTTGCCAAGCAATAGGAATACACACAGTCACTAATAATGTTTACCATACAGACTGAATCATCATAATTTCTCTAAATAAATACAATTCTGGTCCCTATTTATTTTGCAATTACAGTTTATTGTTTACGCAGGTTTTGAATTTAACTCCCCATATTAATAAATGATGCCAGCGGTAGGGCATCTCGCCTGGTTAAACCATACTGAATGCTGTGTTGTTTCACATAGAGGTAGAAAGAGGACTCTAGATGGATATAACCTGCTTTAGCATGGACATTGCATGGACACTTGATGTATTTGATACCATTCCACCTATTCTGTTCCAGTCATTACCGCGTGCCTGTCCTCTCCAATTAAGGTGCCACCAACCTCCTGTTTTCATTCTTATTACCCTAGTAATTATGACACACCACTCACTATTGTCATTGGTTGCACTAATTGCAGTGTATGTTTACATAACCTGGTTCAAGCATTCATGACATGACCATGAAGAAGGTCCAGTGATGCTGAAACATTGGTGGTTTACCCAATAAATTACTGGGAGCTTGTATGTAGAGTGTGAAAATCTCTTTATTACATTTTTTCAGCCTACAATTACTCTCCGTTAGTCAGTGGCTCTACCAACTTGTTTGGTGTGTACACCGGCTCATGCTTTTTAATGGGTTCTAATGAATACATCATCTGCAGATGCAATATTTGAAGATCCTTTCACGTTGTGGTCTGTGTAGACTCTTGATTAGAGGGCATTGGTTATTCACTTAGCTATAATGAACTAGGCCCCTGCTGCCTCAACAGTGTACAGCAACAGTACCAATTCGAATTAGAATTCTGATTATCAGCATTATACAATCTGGGTCCTTGATTAGTGATTACTGTACAGTACTTCTGTCAGAGACAGATGGAAGAATGTTCAAGCTCTTGGGCTTGCAGATGGCTAAGCAGGCCAGACCTGGGTCCAAATAGTATTTGTTGTTGTCTTTCATTTTTATTGAGCCTGCCTGGAGTGCCAAATGGGCAGGTGTTGCACTTTTGGGACTACTCCATTGCATCTGGTACATGTAGTTGAGAGGAAAATAGAGGCAAGGAGCGTGACCGAGACTTCTGATTGGTGGATCTCTCCCTGTCCCAGGTGTGTGGCACCCCAGAGTACATAGCCCCGGAGGTGATCCTGAGACAGGGCTATGGGAAGCCGGTGGACTGGTGGGCCATGGGCATCATCCTCTATGAGTTCTTAGTGGGCTGTGTGCCCTTCTTTGGAGACACGCCTGAGGAGCTCTTTGGACAGGTCATCACAGGTGAGTCTGCCATCAATCAATCAATCAGTCAAAGGGTCTTTGGACAGGTCATCACAGGTGAGTCTGCCATCAATCAATCAGTCAAAAGGTCTTTGGACAGGTCATCACAGGTGAGTCTGCCATCAATCAATCAGTCAAAAGGTCTTTGAACAGGTCATTACAGGTGCTTAAGACATGAGGGCTGGCCTTTCCCTTGTGTCTGCACCTGTTGTCTTTTTGAATCCCCCCCAGTGCCTCTTGTTCTGTTCTGTATGTCAGGAGTTTTCAAAGCTCTCCTCGGGGACCCCCAGACAATTCACAAGTTGAATCAGGTGTGCTAGCTCTGGAATTGATCAAATGAATGGCTGGGGGTCCCCGAGGAGAGGTTTAAAAACCACTGCTGTAGGTGACTGTTGACTCCAAGGCCTCTGTCTGTGTATTAACTTGTACCTGACTCAATGTTGGTCCGGTTCCAAAGCCTTGCTGTTCATTCTCTCTGTACCTGGCTCTGTTGTCTCTCTCAGATGACATAGTGTGGCCTGATGGAGATGAGGTCCTGCCAGCTGATGCCCAGGGACTGATATCAACCCTGCTACAGACCAATCCACTGATGAGGCTGGGTACAGGTACTACAACAGGGCTTCTCAAACTTGTTCTGCACACGACAAAAGGCCCTTAGTTGACACTAAAAGTTTAGCTTGTATTATATACCCATTTGAAGATTTTCTCAGGTGACCTAATTTCAACTTGGTCCCTCCCGACACCTAGTTTCTGAACCAATGTGCTAGAATTTAAGAATGTTGCTCCTGTTTCTGCTGTAGTCTACTGTTATAATCTTACCAAACACAACTTTGTTTGTCAAGGCAATGCATTGTTAAACACAGATTTTACTACAGACCCTGGTTCATTCCCAGGCTGTGCCACCGCTGGCCGTAGCCGGTAGTCCAATAGGACTGCACACAATTGGCCCAGCGTCGTCCAGGTTAGGGGAGGGTTTGGGGGTGCTTTACTTGGCTCATCGTGCTGTAGCACCTCCTTGTGGCAGGCCGGGTGCCTGTAGGCTGACCCTGGTCGCCAGTTGATTGGTGCGGCTGGCTTCCCGGGTTAAGCTGGCGGGTGTTAAGGAGCGCGGTTAGGCAGGTCATGTTTCGGAGATCACATGACTCCACCTTCACCTCTCCCAAGTCCATTGGGGAGTTGCAGCGATGAGACAAGATCGAAAAGGGGGGTACAGCAGGCTACTCTCCCTAGGTCTCTGATATGAGTCAGAAAATATTCCTGCTTACTGTGTGTAATGAATCATGCCATAATTATTCACATTTTAACCTTTGTTTATGTATTACTCCAACTACCATGACCCATAGCCATATGCTCTTCCGAGGCCTACATTCTCAGAGCTGATCTTGTTGTTGTTATTATACCTCCGTGCCCCCAGGGGGAGCGTTTGAGGTGAAGCAGCACTCGTTCTTCTCTGACCTGGACTGGAACAGTCTACTGAGACAGAAGGCAGAGTTCATACCTCACCTGGAGTCAGAAGAGGACACCAGCTACTTCGACAGTGAGTGCCGTTGCCTGTGTATTTAATGCCAATACAGCACACTGGCTGCATTTACACAGGCAGCCCAATTCTGATACTTTGCCCAATTGGCCAAAAACTTATCTGATTTATCAAAATACATATAATTGGAAAAAGATCAGAATTGGGCTCCATGTGTAAAGCAAATGAGTCTTTGATCTTTGATACGGGTTATCTCATGGTAAAACTCAGCCAAGCTAGAGAGTGGTTCTCCCAAAGCGTTGCAGCGACTTTGAGAAGTGTAAGCAGAGGAGAGAGAACGCCAAGGCTAGGGACATTAAATTATTTATGAAAACTAAGACTCTCTCTCTCGCTCTCTCTCTTTCTCACAATCTCTCTCTTTTTTTGCCATCTCTCTCTCTCTGTCTCTCTCTGTTTCCCTCTCTCTTCTGCTGTCCTCCCTCAGCCCGTTCAGATCGTTATCACCACATCAATGCGTACGATGAGGATGACACCAATGATGATGATGAGCCTGTTGAGATCAGACAGTTCTCCTCCTGCTCCCCTCGCTTCAGCAAGGTACACACACACACACACACACTCACACACACTTATGGTTGGGGAGTAACTGATTACATTACAAAACACTAACAGATTAAAGATACTTTTGACAAACTAGATGATTACTTCTTGGATTACTTTTAAAGTAGTACGACTTCACCTTGAGCAAATTAGAGTTAAGTTCAAGGGCCAGCAACCGATTTCTCACCTTGTCGGCTCTTCGAACCAGTGATCTTTCAGTTACCGGCAAACACTCTAACCGTTAGGCTACCTCCCACTCTAGATAACTAGTAACTGTAGCGGATTACATTTAAAAAGGAACCTACCCAACCCTGCACACACACACGTGCCACACACACTCCTCTGGCTGCCCTCGCTTCAGCAAGGTCATTTTCTCTCTTCATCTCCCCTTACTTAACGGTGTCTTCTAGCTATCCCATCTCATTTTTCATCCTGGCTCTCTCTCTCTCCCTCACTCTCTCTTTATCCCTCCTCTTTTTGTCCACCTCATAGTTTGAATCCCTATTACCCTGTCATTCTGTCGTTATACCATCTTTCCTTCTATATTATCTCTCTCTCTCTGCTGCCCTCCTTTTGTCCTTCACCTGTCCCTTCCTCCTCCTCTCTGTTCTCCTGTATGGGTAGGGACTAATGAAGGGTCTCTTGTGGGAATGAGTAGGGCTGTTTGTGTGTGTGTGTGTGGGGGGGGGTGAAGGGTCTCTTGTATAAATGGAGAGGGCTAAGGGCTCTATTACAGTAGCAGTACATTGGTGGAGAGACCTGATTAGAGTCTAGAACACTGACTGCTGGTCTCAAAGCATACACACGGACCCATGTACACACACGCACACACACACACAGAGCACAAGTGGTGATGCAGGTGGCTGCATCACCACTTGGTACGGCAACTGCAAGGCACCCGACCACAAGGTGCTACAGAGGGTGGTGAGTACTAGGGCCGAGCTCCCTGCCATGCAGGATCTATATAATAGGCGGTGTCAGAGGAAGGCCCAATAAATTGTCAGACTCCAGCCACCCAAGTCATAGACTGTTCTCTCTGCCACCAGCACAAGCGGTACCGAGGCACCAAGTCAGGAACCAACAGGACCCTGAACAGCTTCTACCCCCAAGTCATAAGACTGCTAAACAAGCCTGCTAAATGGCTACCCGGAATACCTGCATTGACCATCTCTTGCACTGAGTCTATGCACACACACTGGACTCTACACACAGACTCACAGATATTTACACCAGTGGCGGTCGGTGCCATTTAAGATGAGGCATGGCCTTATTTATTTTACAGCATATTGGATGACTGTCCTTCATATTCCATTCAACGAGCTCAATGTAACATCGATAGGTTTCGGATACTACATGATACATTTTCTTTATACCTATCATGAGGTTGCTACAACCTAGCCTATGAATGAAAGTTCACAACGTAGGTGCACAGGTCGAGAGAAAAATGTGAGTAGTCAAGTTGACAGACAGTGACACATTCAATACCGCCTTGCTCACTCTTGCCTGCATCTAGCTTATTTAGAGTGTAATCGTTAGTCCAACAGTTGCAAACAAGAGTTTCTATTGAATCAAATCAAATCAAATCAAATTTTATTTGTCACATACACATGGTTAGCAGATGTTAATGCGAGTGTAGCGAAATGCTTGTGCTTCTAGTTCCGACAATGCAGTAATAACCAACAAGTAATCTAACTAACAATTCCTAAACTACTGTCTTATACACAGTGTAAGGGGATAAAGAATATGTACATAAGGATATATGAATGAGAGATGGTACAGAGCAGCATAGGCAAGATACAGTAGATGGTATCGAGTACAGTATATACATATGAGATGAGTATGTAAACAAAGTGGCATAGTTAAAGTGGCTAGTGATACATGTATTATATAAGGATGCAGTCGATGATATAGAGTACAGTATATACGTATGCATGTGAGATGAATAATGTAGGGTAAGTAACATTATATAAGGTAGCATTGTTTAATGTGGCTAGTGATATATTTACATCATTTCCCATCAATTCCCATTATTAAAGTGGCTGGAGTTGAGTCCGTGTCAGTGTGTTGGCAGCAGCCACTCAATGTTAGTGGTGGCTGTTTAACAGTCTGATGGCCTTGAGATAGAAGCTGTTTTTCAGTCTCTCGGTCCCAGCTTTGATGCACCTGTACTGACCTTGCCTTCTGGATGATAGCGGGGTGAACAGGCAGTGGCTCGGGTGGTTGATGTCCTTGATGATCTTTATGGCCTTCCTGTAACATCGGGTGGTGTAAGTGTCCTGGAGGGCAGGTAGTTTGCCCCCGGTGATGCGTTGTGCAGACCTCACTACCCTCTGGAGAGCCTTACAGTTGAGGGCGGAGCAGTTGCCGTACCAGGCTGTGATACAGCCCGCCAGGATGCTCTCGATTGTGCATCTGTAGAAGTTTGTGAGTGCTTTTGGTGACAAGCCGAATTTCTTCAGCCTCCTGAGGTTGAAGAGGCGCTGCTGCGCCTTCTTCACGATGCTGTCTGTGTGAGTGGACCAATTCAGTTTGTCTGTGATGTGTATGCCGAGGAACTTAAAACTTGCTATCCTCTCCACTACTGTTCCATCGATGTGGATAGGGGGGTGTTCCCTCTGCTGTTCCCTGAAGTCCACAATCATCTCCTTAGTTTTGTTGACGTTGAGTGTGAGGTTATTTTCCTGACACCACACTCCGAGGGCCCTCACCTCCTCCCCGTAGGCCGTCTCGTCGTTGTTGGTAATCAAGCCTACCACTGTTGTGTCGTCCGCAAACTTGATGATTGAGTTGGAGGCGTGCGTGACCACGCAGTCGTGGGTGAACAGGGAGTACAGGAGAGGGCTCAGAACACACCCTTGTGGGGCCCCAGTGTTGAGGATCAGCGGGGAGGAGATGTTGTTACCTACCCTCACCACCTGGGGGCGGCCCGTCAGGAAGTCCAGTACCCAGTTGCACAGGGCGGGGTTGAGACCCAGGGTCTCGAGCTTGATGACGAGCTTGGAGGGTACTATGGTGTTGAATGCCGAGCTGTAGTCGATGAACAGCATTCTCACATAGGTATTCCTCTTATCCAAATGGGTTAGGGCAGTGTGCAGTGTGGTTGAGATTGCATCGTCTGTGGACCTATTTGGGCGGTAAGCAAATTGGAGTGGGTCTAGGGTGTCAGGTAGGGTGGAGGTGATATGGTCCTTGACTAGTCTCTCAAAGCACTTCATGATGACGGAAGTGAGTGCTACGGGGCGGTAGTCGTTTAGCTCAGTTACCTTAGCTTTCTTGGGAACAGGAACAATGGTGGCCCTCTTGAAGCATGTGGGAACAGCAGACTGGTATAGGGATTGATTGAATATGTCCGTAAACACACCAGCCAGCTGGTCTGCGCATGCTCTGAGGGCGCGGCTGGGGATGTCGTCTGGGCCTGCAACCTTGCGAGGGTTAACACGTTTAAATGTTTTACTCACCTCGGCTGCAGTGAAGGAGAGACCGCATGTTTCCGTTGCAGGCCGTGTCAGTGGCACTGTATTGTCCTCAAAGCGGGCAAAAAAGTTATTTAGTCTGCCTGGGAGCAAGACATCCTGGTCCGTGACTGGGCTGGATTTCTTCCTGTAGTCCGTGATTGACTGTAGACCCTGCCACATGCCTCTTGTGTCTGAGCCGTTGAATTGAGATTCTACTTTGTCTCTGTACTGACGCTTAGCTTGTTTGATAGCCTTGCGGAGGGAATAGCTGCACTGTTTGTACTCGGTCATGTTACCAGACACCTTGCCCTGATTAAAAGCAGTGGTTCGCGCTTTCAGTTTCACGCGAATGCTGCCATCAATCCACGGTTTCTGGTTAGGGAATGTTTTAATCGTTGCTATGGGAACGACATCTTCAACGCACGTTCTAATGAACTCGCACACAGAATCAGCGTATTCGTCAATGTTGTTATCTGACGCAATACGAAACATGTCCCAGTCCACGTGATGGAAGCAGTCTTGGAGTGTGGAGTCAGCTTGGTCGGACCAGCGTTGGACAGACCTCAGCGTGGGAGCTTCTTGTTTTAGTTTTTGTCTGTAGGCAGGTATCAGCAAAATGGAGTCGTGGTCAGCTTTTCCGAAAGGGGGGCGCGGCAGGGCCTTATATGCTTCGCGGAAGTTAGAGTAACAGTGATCCAAGGTTTTTCCACCCCTATTTGCGCAATCGATATGCTGATAAAATTTAGGGAGTCTTGTTTTCAGATTAGCCTTGTTAAAATCCCCAGCAACAATGAATGCAGCCTCCGGATAAATGGTTTCCAGTTTGCAAAGAGTTAAATAAAGTTTGTTCAGAGCCATCGATGTGTCTGCTTGGGGGGGATATATACGGCTGTGATTATAATCGAAGAGAATTCTCTTGGTAGATAATGCGGTCTACATTTGATTGTGAGGAATTCTAAATCAGGTGAACAGAAGGATTTGAGTTCCTGTATGTTTCTTTCATCACACCATGTCTCGTTAGCCATAAGGCATACGCCCCCACCCCTCTTCTTACCAGAAAGGTGTTTGTTTCTGTCGGCGCGATGCGTGGAGAAACCCGTTGGCTGCACCGCTTCGGATAGCGTCTCTCCAGTGAGCCATGTTTCCGTGAAGCACAGAACATTACAGTCTCTGATGTCCCTCTGGAATGCTACCCTTGCTCGGATTTCATCAACCTTGTTGTCAAGAGACTGGACATTGGCAAGAAGAATGCTAGGGAGTGGTGCACGGTGTGCCCGTCTCCGGAGTCTGACCAGAAGACCGCCTCGTTTCCCTCTTTTTTGGAGTCGTTTTTTTGGGTCGCTGCATGTGATCCATTCCGTTGTCCTGTTTGTAAGGCAGAACACAGGATCCGCGTCGCGAAAAACATATTCTTGGTCGTACTGATGGTGAGTTGACGCTGATCTTATATACAGTAGTTCTTCTCGACTGTATGTAATGAAACCTAAGATGACCTGGGGTACTAATGTAAGAAATAACACGTAAAAAAAACAACAAACTGCATAGTTTCCTAGGAACATGAAGCGAGGCGGCCATCTCTGTCGGCGCCGGAAGCAAATAAAGGTATGTTTATTCCCGTTTCGTTCTGTTGAAGAAAGGTTTTTCAACAGAATCGGCAGAATTAATACACCCCTGATCACACGCAAACACAGTTCACTTTCATAGCAGCCACATACAAACAGCATGATCACTTTACTCGTTAATTCCTTCTAGCAACTACGCACTCTCCTCCTCTCAGCTTTTCCCTTCGCTTGTGGACAATATTGCATAACACATCAGCTGTCTGTGATCAGGTGAAAAACCTTTCAAGCCAAACCTTAATATCATAAGCACTGACTGCTACCTGACTGCTACACAGCCTACATCTTTGTCACCATATTAGCTAACATCATAGTCAACATAGCTACTAGAACTAACGCGTTACTATAAACCTGCTACAATCATACAGCACAGTGTATAGTCAGCAAGCATTTAGCAGTTACACCAGTGGGCCCTGGTGGCAATAAATTCATATAACAAAAAGCTTACCTTCCAGTGTTCCAGTGTTGGCTAGCCATAGCCAGCAAGCTAACATAGCATCCCTTTCTGTTTGAGCCAGGTTTTTGAGTAGGTTAAACTATCTTGCTGTTGAACCATTGTCTTTCTCTCTCTTTGAGTGAACTACTCACCACATTTTATGCACCGAAGTGCTAGATAGCTGTAGCTTCTGCTTTCAGTACTAGATTCGTTCTCTGATCCTCTGATTGGGTGCACACCATGTCAGTTCATGCTGCAAGAACTCTGATAGGTTGTAGGATATCCTCCGTATGTTGTCATAATTACTGTGTAAGTCTATGGAAGGGGGTGAGAACCATGAGCCTTCTAGGTTTTGTATTGAAGTCAATGTACCCAGAGGAGGACGGAAACTAGCTGTCCTCCGGCTACATCATGGTGCTATCCTAAGAGTGCTGTTGAGGCTACTGTAGAACTTTATTGCAGAACAGTGTATTTTAATCAATTATTTGGTGACTTAAATATATATTTAGTATAACTTTATCTAAAAGGGATACATTTTTAAATGCTTCACTATTTTAATTTTTCAGAAATTCACTGAGGAGGATGGTCCTTCCCCTCCTCTGCAGAGCCTCCACTGACTTAAACTGACACCCCACCACACACATACACACACACTACTACATACACTCACACACTCATAAGATGCACACACATGCGTACTGACGCCACACACACACACGTTTACACACGTATGCGCGCACACACACACACACACACACACACACACACACACACACACACACACACACACACACACAAGCTGCTGCTACAGTCTATTATCTATCCTGTTGCCTAGTCACTTTACCCCTCCCTATATGTACATAGCTACCTCAGTTACCTTGTATTCCTGCACATCGACTCGCTGCTGCTACTCCCTCACTTTACTCCCTGTACATATTATTTTGACTCATTATTGTTATTCGTTATTCACTGTGTATTTATTACTCATGTCACTATTTACATTTGTTATATTATTTTGTATCTTTACCTTGAACTGCATTGTTGGAAAAAGACCCGTAAGTAAGCATTTCCCTGTTAGTCTACAACTGTAGTAAAATGTGATTTGATTTATTACAGTAGTTTAGATTTAGAAGCCAATGTACATATCACAGTACAGCTCATGTTATGGCCACTGCTTCAGTTACCATGGTGCTGAATACTCTTTAGCCTTGTTTTAAAGCACTGTTCTTGTTGTTAAGCTGGTCTCCCACACACACCAGCATACTCAAAGCTCATTTACGAGACCTTGCCGTGTGTGTGTGCGAGTGTGTGTGTGTCTGTGTGCGTGTTGTATGTATTAGCTGAAGCGCCCACCTACGTATGTATTAAATGTAAAGTAGTTGACTCTAGCCTATCCTTATTTAAATGCAGTTGTTTTAAGTTAATTAGCTCCGCAATCTTTCTATCTACAGTATGTAACTGACTATCATGTTCTATGTTTGACTTAAGGCTAAGGGTAGTGATGATGAGTGTTTTAACAAACTTGCTTCCTTTCTTTATGTTCAGGCCATGTATTCATAAAGTGTTTCAGAGTAGGATCAGCAGTGTGGACTTTCTCTCCATGGCCCCTCTGCAGGTGTACAGCAGCATGGAGCACCTGTCCCAGTTGGAGCAGAAGGCCCCCTCAGTGACTCGACGGGAACACAAGGGCTCCCGGGAGGACAACAGGGGGAAGAGAGAGAGTCTGGGAAGCTTCCCTATCAGGGACAAGAGCTGGAGAACCGGTTCACCTGAGATGTGAGTTTAGTGGGGAGGGAGGGAGGGAGGGAGGGAGGGAGGGAGGAGGGAGGGAGGGAGGGAGGGAGGGAGGGAGGGAGGGAGGGAGGGAGAGAGGGGGAGAGGAGGGGGAGAGAGAGAGGGGGAGAGAGAGAGGGGGAGAGAGAGAGGGGGAGAGAGAGAGAGAGAGGGAGAGAGGGAGAGAGAGAGAGAGAGAGAGAGAGAGAGAGAGAGAGAGAGAGAGAGAGAGATGGGGGGGGGATTTCATGTCTGAGTTTCATAAACAGGTTGGTTTATAGAATTGAGATCCACTGTCTATAATTGACTCTAGTGAGTGTGATTGTGTGAACTCTCATGCTGAGCTCCTGTATTGGGGAAGTGTCAGAACCTAAGGCGGTGGTAGCAGCCATTAAATCATCCAAACAGAGAGATGTTAACACTAACTTTAAGGGGGTATACATAGGCATTCATGAAATGTATACAAGTCATGACACCTTTATACCAACATTCACAACACATTGATTCAACATCAGTTTAAATATGTTTTCAAAATAAAAGTCCCTTAGCATTGGGAATAATAGCCTCTTCTCTTCTCCTGGCCCCTCAAAGGAAGCGTCTGTCCGGTTCTGAGTCCCTCTACATGGACGGTGACTCCAGCCCTCCCCTCGGGGCCCGGCGCCGTTTCTCCGCCCTCATGGACACGCATCGCTTCGCCTCACAGCAGGAGGACAACCCAGACCCCTGACACGCCAGCCCCCTGTCAAGGCCAGGGGGACTTCACTGGAGGTGGCCTCCGTTCCCTCCACACCCCCCTCCACCCCCAGCACCACCCCTGACCCAAAGGAGGAACATGTAGGAGGTGAGAGAGAGAGAGAGAGAGAGAGAGAGAGAGCAGAGAGAGAGAGAGAGAGAGAGATTTTACGGGGTGGTAGAGGTTTGTTTCACTTGTATTGTCACCGGACAAACTTGTGATTTTATCAGGTGAGGGGACAATTGAAGTCAGTAGAAAGTGATGATGTGTATAGATTGTAAGTAAGCCAAGAGAGGACATTAGCTAAGCTCCAACAATATACTTGAGACTGGAGAGTAATATTTTTTACCGCCAACAGAGAAACCACCAAGCCCAGGTGAGACTCTGGGAGCCACGCCCACTCCATCCACTACTCCTGGACCTACATCAGCCAGTAGGGAGCTGGGGGCAGGACCTGTGTATGACCCCCTGGGCCCCCGGGCCACGAATGACCTGGTCCTCCGCAGGGCGAGACACCAGCAGATGTCTGGAGACACAGGGGAGAAGAGGAACTCACGGCCTGGCAACAAGGTTATCAAGTCAGCCTCGGCCACAGCCCTGTCTGTCATCATACCTGCAGGTAACTATGCTGAATTGTTATGTGTTGTTTCTGGCTTGAGTAGCTTTATATGTATTTTAATAATCAAATACATTTAATCAGGAAGTCAATTCATCACTATGGCCTCCTGACACTAGAGGGTGCTGTGAGCTGGGATGTTACTCTAATGCTGAGTTTACACAGCATACTTCAAACCACATGATGAAATAGTACACTGTAATATGTGTATCCATATGCCTAAAACTTTTCTTACTCTTTTTCTTACCCACAATCACTTTCATTTCACTTTCCATTCTCTCCCAATTTTCTCTCCCAATTTGTCATTCCTTCATCTTTCCCCTTTCCATTACTCCTCTCCATAACATTCTCCCCCCCACCACAGTAGACCAGTACGTCCACAGTCACAGCTCCCCCTTGGCCAGCCCCATGTCCCCTCGCTCCCTGTCTTCCAACCCCTCCTCCCGGGACTCGTCACCCAGCCGTGACTACTGTCCGGCCCCTGCCGTCAGCGTGCTGCGCTCTCCCATCACCATCCACCGCTCAGGGAAGAAGTACGGATTTACCCTCAGGGCGATACGGGTCTACATGGGAGATACGGATGTTTACAGTGTCCATCACATCATCTGGGTGAGGAGAGGGGGAGGGGTGGATTAATTCATTAATTAACTTGAAAGGTATACACTATCCTATTTATTGATTGACAATGTATCCTCGTCCAATGGCAGCACGTGGAGGATGGAGGCCCCGCCCAGGAAGCAGGACTGTGTGCTGGTGACCTCATCACCCATGTGAATGGGGAGTCTGTCCACGGATTGGTCCACACGGAAGTGGTGGAACTCATTCTAAAGGTATGATGGAAGAAGAGACTGAGTTCTACAATAGACTTTGTTGATATGCGTAGGTTTGCTTAACATCCATGCTCATTGTTGGTCTCTTAAGCTATGAGTAAGGGTGTTATTCGTCAATGTAGATGTGAAGGAGGTCGTTCTGTGACCATGCTCATGTGATGAGTAACTTTCCTGCATACAAGCGTTGGCTCCCTGAGCTAGTGCCCAGGCTTTAGCTCAGCAGGCTAACCTAGACTTGTGGCATGCAGAAAACCTGTGATCAAACCCCAGTCAGTCACATAGACATAACTCATCATCATTATGTGTGCCCCTGCAGAGTGGCAACAAGGTGACAGTGACCACCACACCGTTTGAGAACACCTCCATCAAGGTGGGCCCGGCACGCAAGTCCAACTACAAGTGCAAGATGGCCCGACGCAATAAGAGGCCCATCGGCAAAGAGGGACAAGAGAGGTACTGTAGTATGGCACTCTCATTTACAGTAGCTGTTATCATGTATGCTGTAACATGGAGAAGAACAGTTACATGTTCTCCATGTTATACATTGCAAAACTTTTTTTTTTAAATGAAAACGATTCTCTACTACCCTCTCCTACTCCATCCCCTATCCCTCTGTCCCCCTCCTCCCTCTCTCCTCTCTACAGTAAGAAGCATAGCTCTCTGTTCAGGAAGATCACTAAACAGTCTAACCTGCTCCACACCAGCCGCAGCCTGTCCTCTCTGAACCGCTCTCTGTCGTCCAGTGACAGTCTACCAGGTTCTCCCTCCCACAACCTGTCAGCCCGCTCCCCTACACAGCAGGGATACAGGTCCACACCTGAGTCCTCCTACCTGGGTGAGTAACAGACCTGAGGGGTACACTACAAAGCAACATCAATGAGTTAGCCAGCTAACTTTCCTAACTATTCTAAAATAAAAAAAAATGAAAGATAAGCTTGAAATGTACGTGGTCTAATTGACTTAAACACATATCTAAGTTTAGCTTTCTTAATGAACTAGAAAATCAATAGTTATTTCTGGTTGTTTATGGAAGTTAGCTGGCTAACTCATTGATCCCGCTTTGTAGTATACTCCTCAGGGTTCCAAATTGTATTTGTTTTCTTTGAAGTAAATAGAGTGTTTGAGATTGTCAGATGAGTGTCAGATGGTCAGGGTTTGGGAACCAGTGTTGGTTCCATTGCACCTGGCAAGCTGAATCAAACATTGTAATCCCAGTTGTGGCTGAACTGATTATTAATCTGTAGCTGAAGAATCTGTTTTTCCCTCTTCCTCTCTCACCTTTCTCTTTTCTGTCTATCTTCTCTCTTCTTGTCTCTCTTTCTCTACTCCTCTCTCTTTTCTCTCTATCTTCACTGTAACCTCTCTCTTGTCTTTCTCTTTCCTCTCCCCCAGGTGTGTCCTCTCAGAGCAGCTCTCCTGCCTCCAGCACCCCCAACTCCCCTGCCGCCTCCCAGCACATGCGCCCCAGCTCCCTGCACGGCCTCTCCCCCAAGCTCCACCGCCAGTACCGCTCGGCCCGCTGCAAGTCCGCCGGCAACATCCCCCTCTCCCCCTTAGCCCACACACCATCCCCCACCCAGTCCTCCCCTCCCCCACTACCGGGCCACACCATCGGTAGCTCCAACACCACCCAGACCTTCCCTGCCGGGGCAAAGCTCCACTCATCACCACCTGTGGTCCGCCCCAGGCCCAAGTCCGCCGAGCCGCCCCGTTCCCCACTCCTCAAGAGGGTCCAGTCGGCAGAGAAGCTCACCTCGCCGCTGTCTCATTCCCAGTCGTCGAGTGGTGGGGTGGGAGGGCCTCTGAGGAAACACAGCCTGGAGGTATTCTGAATGTGGCGGTCTGAGATGTGTATTAGAGGTGTGACACATTGGTAATGTGTGCTATGTGTGTATTATGAATGTGTCCTGTTTGTAATGTACAGTATAGTGTTGATTTAGTATTTTCATCTCGTTTATTAGTTTAAGTATACATAGGGAAGACATTTAAATACAGTTAAAACAACACATTGGGAATTAAAAGAACTTGAGTCTTTTTTAGTAGACCTACTGTATACAGCATCACTATGTGTCTAAGACAATTTCCCCCTAAATAATCCTATCCTATCCTAGGTCCAGCACTCTGACTTGTACCGCAAGGACCAGTTCCACTGTTGCGAGCTGGGGCTCCAGAGTTTGTTGGAGACGGAAGGGGAGAATCTACCACCTCCGAACCCCCCACTGCTGCCCTCCGCCCCAGGCTCCCAGGGTTCATCTACAGGGGCAACTACCACGACACCAGAGACGGGGGTGCTCAAGCCGATGAGGAAGTTAGGGAGGCAAGAGTCGCCGCTGAGTAGGGATACACTGCTGGCTGGTAGGGAAAGGGAAAGAGAGAGAGAGAGGAAGAGAGAGAGAGAAAGGTCGAGGGAGAGGGTGGGAGAGATCATTATGGCTTATAGCAACAGGACAACAACCGTCCCAGAGAGGTCACCTAACCGAGGAGGAGGAGCCACAACAGATAATCACCAATCAATAGCTAGAAAACCCTCAACCAGTGAGCATACCTTTAGCCCTCAGAGTAGCCCCACCTACAGAGCCCAATCCAGCCAATCGCCAAATCTGGATTCCATCAAAACTACAAGTCCCAAAACTACAAGTCCCATTACTCCCACTGGGTCACCAGGCATATTTAGGGGCCATCCAGAAGGAGCAGAGAAGAGCCAGCGTCAGACAAACATGTCTATCAAGCAACAGAGCCTCCGAACGGCCGTGAGTACAAGCCCTCTCAGCCAAGACTCCCAGGAGAATTACGGGGAGGACAGAGCGGAACCAAAGCTAAATGGAGACAATAAGGTGTGTCCACCTCCAAGGCCCAGCATGCCCTGTGGGGGCCCTCTAGGGAGAGGCACTAGTCCAGACAGAGGCATGGGTATGGGTGGATCATCAATAACGTCAGGGTCTACAGGTATGTTCAAGGCTAGTAGTAAACCATCAGGAATAGTAGGAGAGAGCCTGAGAAAGAATGGAGCCGAGAACAATGGCTCTCCAAGAACTTCAGAACTGGGGTTGAGAAGCCCCAAAAGCCCCAAACCTCCAGCCAGGGCCCTGGCTCCAGCTGTCCCACCCCACGGACAACCCCTCTCCCTGGGCAAGGTGAGGCAGGGCCTGGGGCCTGTCAACTGCTACCGAGGGACCCTGGACTGGGAGGATAAATGTCGGCTGGAGGTAGTGGAAGAACACTCTCCATCCCCCTCCCCCTCCCCCACAGGCGTCACCCCCTCGCTCTGCGCACCCTCCTTCTGTCCAGGCAGGTCCAGGCCTGTTTCCCCCGGCGACAAGACCAGCTTTGTCACCCAGCTGACCAGTGCCGCTAAATTGGTCCTGGGGCCTATAAAGGGGTCAATGGTGTCCCAGTCCCAGGAGGGGCCCAAGGGGAAGGAGCTGAAAGACATGCCCAAGCCGGGTGAGGAGAAGCAAGGTGCCTCGGCAGGAAAGTCTGAGGCTTCGTCCGGACTCGGAGTCCGGATGGTTGGCGGTGGCACCACAGTGACCCAAAGTCCAGCTAACTCTGTTCCTCAGTCTGATAAGGTGAACACAGGTAGCCACCCCCCCAAATTGTAACCCTTCTATTTGAAAGGAGTTTAGAGAGGAGGGCATTGAGAAATGAGATGCCTTTTCAGATTTCTAGAACAATTCCACAATGTCAAGCACTTAAGACGACATTCCAGTTCTAGAAAAGCATATCAACATGGTACTGACTTATCTGTAACCATGAGTGAGCAGAACTATTGTAAAGGTGCTGTTACGGCCATTTTCTATTATACAGTTAGTATATATTAAGACAACGCTCCACTTTATGAACTATTAGATATCTATAACAGATCTGTATGTATGTATGTGAAATGAATGCATGTCATGTGGTACATTTTGTGTGTTTCTAGAATAAAAAGGAGTGAAAAGTGCTTTACTGATCAAAACTTGCTGAATACTGTGAAACACCAAATCCAGTTACTTACTCGTTTTTTCTATCTCGACTAAACGACCAATCACTTCTGTTTCTGTAATTCACTCAAATAAACGTAATCACAAGCAGAGGCTATGCTGAGGCACAATCAAGTCATTACAACCTTGACAGCAACAACAACAAAACACAAAATCCAATCGGCCACTGTAGATTTGTCTTCGGAAAATAAATGATAAAATTACTACTGTAAAAGACAATGATGCGGCCACTAGATTTTATCTTTAGAAAGACACTCGACTGAGCCACACAGGACCAATGACTACTGTAGTTTTCTGTTACTACTGTAAGGCCGCCCATGACAAAGAATTATGGTCCACCACTACACTCACTGAAGTCCTCAGTTGATTAGCATAGCCAGATTAGCATAGCATGCTGTCAGTGAATGTCTGTAAGTGAAGGATGAAGTGAAACAACCTTGAGTTAGTTCTGGGTGAATCTTGAAGGCTATGGCACATTTGTGTGCCATGGATTTTGTCCGAAATGGCATCCTATTCCCTATAAAGTGGACTACTTTTGATCAGAGCCCCTGTGGTAGTGCACTATATAGGGAATAGGGTGCATTTGGTGCCTTGGTAAAGAAGAGTAAAGCTCCTCTGACAGTTCTGAAGCTCAGAGCGCTTATCTCTACAGAACAGGACTACTACTGCAGCCCACACACACACACACACACACACACACACACACTGGTGTAAGCGGAGTTGATATTCATGGTTTTAAATCCCATACCCATGTGGTGGATGATTTGGGCTGTGTGCGTGTGTGCGTACCCCAATGTGTGTGTGTTTCAGGGATGGGTTCAGTAAGCCAGAAACTATATAGAAACGAACAGAATCCAAACTTGAATAACATTGATAAATTAGAATAATTGTTTTTTGTTGTGAATAAAATGATCTGTTACTTGATCCTGACTGCACAGCTACGGTAAGGAGATTACTGTAAATATCTGTAAAGACTATGGCTCTACTATTCGTACGTTCTAATTGTCACTCATCATGTTTTGTTTTGAACCAAAAAGGTGAAGAAGAAAAAGCAGGTGTAAATGGATGTAGCATATTTAATAGATGTAAAATGCATATTAAGGGCTTTATGGATGGATAAGGTTTTTCATTCTTTGATGTCAAATGTTCACTTGCTGTTGCTGTTATCGTTTGTCCATCTGTTTTTCGATTAACCTTATTTTCATATTGGATTCCTTCCTAATTCTGGTGTCAGGTATCTGAGAGTTTAACTGTCTGTTTTTAGCCTGGGTGCCAGTCTGTTTCTTGCCAACTCTGTATGGAATTGTCATGTCAAACAATGGCAATGGAGTAGGCAAAATCACAAACAGATCTGGGACCAGGCTAGTCTGTGCTGTGAAATAATAATATGACTATGTTTCACTCACCACAGTAGGATTCACTGTAAGTTGAGCACTACAACTGTATGTGTGTTAAGATAATACACTGTGCATTATTTCAATGGTGAAATTATGATGATCTCTCTCTCTCTCTCACTCATGTATCTTCTCTATCAAAAATGTAACACCCATAATCTTTATGCGAATGATTGGCAAATGTTTGTTAGTGGGTGAAGAATATCAGATGTTGGAATTAGTCTGGTAGAATATGCAAGCTTTTATGTACTACATTACTTGGCTACTTTTCAGATGACTTTCTGACTGCAGCTTATAACTTGGACCATACCGCCCCCTTATGGTGTGTGTATATATACAGTACCAGTCAAATGTTTGGACACACCCACATGTTCCAGGGTTTTTCTTTATTTTGACTATTTACTACATTGTAGAATAATAGTGAAGACATCAAAACAATTAAATAACACATATGGAATCATGTAGTAACCAAAAAAAGTGTTAAATAAATCAAAATATATTTTATAATTGAGATTCTTCAAAGTAATCACCCTTTGCCTTGATGACAGCTATGCACTCTCTTGGTGTTCTCTCAACCAGCATCATGAGGTAGTCACCTGGAATGCATATGAATTAACAGGTGTGCCTTGTTAAAAGTTCATTTGTGGAATTTCTTTCCTTCTTAATGTGTTTGAGCCAATCAGTTGTGTTGTGACAAGGTAGGGGTGGTATACAGAAGATAGCCCTATTTGGTAAAATACCACTTACATATTATGGCAAGAACAGATCAAATAAGCAAAGAGAAATGACAGTCCAACATTACTTTAAGACATGAAGGTCAGTCAATCCTAAAAATGTCAAGAACTTTGACAGTTTCTTCAAGTGCAGTTGCAAAAACCATCACGCGCTATGATAAAACTGGCTCTCATGAGGACTGCCATAGGAAAGGAAGACCCAGAGTTACCTCTGCTGCAGAGAATAAGTTCATTAGAGTTAACTGCACCTCAGAAATTGCATCTCAACATCAACTGTTCAGAGAAGACTCTGAATCAGGCCTTCATGGTCGAATTCCTGCAAAGAAACCACGACCAAAATACACCAATAAGAAGAAGAGACTTGCTTGGGCCAGGAAACACGAGCAGTGGACATTAGACTGGTGGAAATATGTCCATTGGTGTGATGAGTCCAAATTTGGGATTTTTTGGTTCCAACCGCCGTGTCTTTGTGAGATGCAGAGTAGGTGAATGGAGGATCGCCGCATGTGTGGTTCCCACCGTGAAGCATGGAGGAGGAGGTGTGGGGGTGCTTTGCTGGTGACACTGTCAATGATTTCTTTAGAATTCAAGGCACACGTAACCAGCATGGCTACCACAGCATTTTGCAGCGATACGCCATCCAATCTGGTTTGCACTTAGTGGAATTATCATTTGTTTTTCAACAGGACATTGACCCAACACACCTACGGGGTTTATAAGGGCTATTTGACCAAGAAGGTGATGGAGTGCAGCATCAGATGACCTGGCCTCCACAATCACCCTACCTCAATCCAATTAAGATGGTTTGAAATTAGTTGGACCGCAGAGTAAAGGAAAAGCATCCAACAAGTGCTCAGCATATGTGGGAACTCCTTCAAGACTGTTGGAAAAGCATTCCAGGTCAAGCTGGTTGAGAGAATCAAGGCAAAGGGTGGCTACTTTGAAGAATCTCAAATATAAAATATATTTTGATTTGTTTAATCATTTTTTGGTTACTACATGATTCCATATTTCATAGTTTATATGTCTCCACTATAATTCTACAGTGTAGAAAATAGTAAAAATAAAGACTTTTCACTGGTACTGTATATATATAAAACATTGTTCCATATCATAATCATAATGCCATGTAATTTAACATAGTTTATTCAAAATAAATATCTCATTTTATACTATTATGGAGTTTATTATCATCATATCTGAGAGCTAAATATTGTTGTAATGACAGGTCAAGGTACTTAATATAGCAATATATATTTTAGGGATGCTGTTGTAATGAAGAGGCCTAGAGCCGTGGCTTATTCAGACTTGAGATAAGAACACTTAACTTGGACTTAAGTCAAGAAATGTGGACTTAAATCAAGGTTTTATTGACTTAAATCCATGTTAACTACTTATCTCAAGTCTAAATTTGGCCCCTACTGAATATACAGTTGTCTCTTGTTTTGGTAGATAACTGGAATGTTTGCAGTAGTTTACAATATATTCTTATTGTTATATGAATCATTCCACTTGTTGTTATTCTCTAACTGTTCAGAGATGGGTGGCTCTTTAGCGTTATTCTGTGACTGTTAGTTCTACCTTCAAATATAAAGGGAACCAGATAACATTTTGTCATATTTCCAATGTTATCAACCTGATCACTAAGGTGGTGTTTATTGTATTATAATCACTGAAACATCAGGAGTAGATAAATCAGTCAAAACTGGTATGTGAAGAGAAAATACATGCACATTTTGAATAATAAACTCTCATTGTTTGTATGTGAGGTTTTTTGCAGGCATATTTTACTCAAAACTTTGCATGGAGGAATTCCGTGGTCTATAGAGATCTGTTTTATATGTTAACGATGGCAGAAAATGCACATCCTAATCATGATTATGATGAATTGTTTGAAATGCACTTTATATTTTCAAGCGTTTTTTTCTTCATTTCTAAGTGTTTGTTTTGGTCTGTATTGCTACAGTTATGTATTATCTGGGTGAAAATAAAATCTAAACTGTACTTAAACAAATATACAATTATATTTATTCACAATGGCCACCAACGATTAATATGTCTCATTCACCTCATTTGAAAATGTTATGTAGATAAAGGGCAAGTATGATGACATTATACCTTTCTCTTGTTGTTTGTCATTTCGGTGTTTCTTATTTACATTGAACATGTTGGTCCGTTACCTAGCAGATGCTCTTATCAAGAGTTACTTACAGTCAGTATAGTCAACTAAGGTAGATACAGCAATCACATATTACAGTCATTGCGGGTATTTCTTCAATAAACCAGATATCAGCAAAATCAGTGCAGGTATTTCTTCAATAAACCAGATATCAGCAAAATCAGTGCTAGTAAGAAAGGACGAATGGGAGCGTTAGTGCCAGAAAGACAAGTACAACAGTCAGATACTAGACACGTGAAGGGAAGAACGGGTAATACAATTCAGAGAATTTATCCAAACTTGAACTTCTGCCACCGTCATTTTCTTGTGCATACCGATAATAAATACAGGCGTGGAGCTCATAACGTCAGCCTATGATCTGCACAACCTGGCTCCAGATGGCCAATGTTCAACAGCAAAAGGATACATTAACATTTTTATATTCTACAACCTTTGTTTTCCACATAACATCTTGTGTGAATTTATTAAAATGACTTAAGTCTAGTGTAACCTAATATGCATTCATAACTACATTATGTCCATCATAAAAAGATATAATTATATGCAGATCAACTAGGCTAAATGTAGTAAACTAGACAACAGAGACCTTTGGTATTAGTAGTAGTGGTTAATCATAATAAAATGCATGAACTAATTTCATTCACAATTTTACCGGTACTTATCTGTAGCCAACACCCAATGGATGTCAGATGCTTTACATAATGTCAGTGTAAAATATTACCCTATGAAACACGCACTATGTCTTTAAAAAAAATATCTATATATTTTGATATAATAAACAATTCATTTTTATTACAAATTATACAGTACATCGAGAAACAATAAACACAGAATTGTTGTATTACATAACAGATGACAGAAAAAGTGTCTACATTTGTCTCACTGCCCCCACTCTCTGATCATCGGTACTCTCTCTGATCACACTGATCGATCTTTTATCTCTCCAGATTAGACAAAAGACAGAATATCCACAGAGGGCATTCCCAGGCTCCATCACCACTGGCAGAGGCAGCCCCAGGCACTCCACCTGTCGCCTGTACTCATCCATCGCCTGGTCGAGAGCCTCCAGGGATAAAGGGTTGCTCAGGCTTCCTGCGACGAGGGCCCATCTCCCCAAGAGCTGGTCTATTTGTGGTGGATCCATGGGCTTAAGGAGGTCCTCACAGCCTAGAGCAGCAGCAGTTGATTGGCTAAAAGACAGGAAGTAGAGGAGAGTCGTGGCACATAGACCAAACATGGCTTCAGTGTCTAGGTCTCACTATATCTATGTGCCAGTATATCAATAAATCAAATGTATTTATTAAGTCCTTTTTACATCAGCCGATGTCACAAAGTGCTATACAGAAACCCAGCCTAAAACCCCAAACAACATGCAATGCAGATGTATATCTATTTACTGTGGGTCTATCTATATCTATAAAATCTACAATATGTATCACTATATCTATGTTATATATTTCTATGTCTCAATATATCTATCTTATATATTTCTATATCTACAGTATCTATCTACTGTCTATGTGTCACTGATGTGTCTGTCTGTATTGAACACTGGTGCTTAGCTAGAGGGGTCCAGTCTTATACATGTAGCTCTCCTGTCATGCTATGGCACAATGTTCTTCAATATCAGAAAGTTCCCAGTTGCAACAGAATGCCAGTAAAATGGCAATTTCCCCAGACAAATCCAGAATTGCGAAATAAAAACAATACTTTTTTGGTTTATTTATGTTTTGTGCACGCGTTTAAAAAAATATTGACAAAAAATAACAATTCAACATTAAAGTCAGGCAAGATCTCACATTACACACACCACTGTACACATACACATCTAAATAAATAATATAAATCAAATAAAGATGAGAGATTGCACTTTCTTTATACATCAACAATAATATTTGAATGTACAAATGCTTTTTTTGTAACTTAAGGGAATTCAAAAGACCTACAAAATCATAAGTAAAGGCTTAAAATCTGGGGACATTAAAAAAAGTAATTTATGAATATGGAATTTACTCATAAGTATCATAACATTAACAATGAATTGGAGTTTCTTATCTATGTTATTGGAATTTTTTTGAAAGTATTTTTTGCTCAGGGTAAAGTTATATAGAGACTTAGCCAGTTGAGAAATATACAACAAGATCATCCCAGAGTTCTACAATTATGACTGAACGATATTTATACAACAGGCTTTTGGTAGTTTGCACGATTAGTCACATGACATGCTCAGGGGAGCATGACAAGGATATGCAGTACAGGTTAATCTTAATAAAATGCATGATCTCATTTCATTCACACAGTTACACTAGGTCTTTACACCCCATTGACGCCAGTTTATTTACATAATATGACGAACGTCAATCTGTAAAATATTAGCCAATAAACGCGCGCTATGATTTATTGTTAGGATTTCAATCAATAAATTTCCTCGTTTCAGTAGGTTGACCAATCACCTTGTTAGTACAGCCTATCAGGAAGTATCTAGAGCCCTCCTTATTTTATGTTGTCAACCCGCTGATCCTGCAAGCTAACTAGCTAGCACGCGAAGTAAATCGCTGGGTGAACTATAATTCGACTGAGTTTAACGTTACTCGTTGGCTGAAGAAAATGTCATTTTAATCGCTAACATTGGCTGTGGTTGTCCTGGAGTCGTCAAGAAAGGCGAGACATTAACGCGTTAGCCTGTTTTCTACAAAGTTGCTAACCAGATCCGTTGACAGCTAGCTAGCTACTGTAGCTTGGCAGCTAACTGTCTGTATTGAGTTACCACAGCAAAGCTACGTAGTACGTGGTCTCAACCCTGCACTTCCGAGCCGTCGCCGTCCTATCAAGCAATTTTAAGATTTTACTTGGTTAAAGACCTCTCATGCCAATGACACTCTTCACAAAGTGGTAAGGTTATGATCTTGGCTATGTTGTGTTGGATGATGTTTATCATAGTAACTAGCTAGGTAAGTTAGTAGTTAAGCCAATATCATCTAATTAAGCCAGACTGTAGCCCCTTAATAGGTGTAACTAACTAGCTGTCATGTTAGAGCTAGTGATTTTTAAGAAACGTGACAGCTTGGTTACTTCTTTAAATAACAGGATGGCTATCATAGCTAATAGGTAGGCTACGGTGTAGAAAAGGCTAGTTAGCTACATCTTTTGACCATCCGCTACCAAGGCTTCTCACTGTCACCCCTAGCTGTTTGTTGTCACACACCAATCACATGATGGCTATTCTATCGTGTGTTCCCAGAAAGGACATAAATTACTCATCATTAGGTTAAATAAACTATTTCCAGTTTCAGTACAGAGTAGGAAGTGAAGTCACTTGTTCTACATTCCAGTGTTACCGTGTCTGTTAACATCTGTTCTCTTGTCACTCAGACACATCATCCTGTGATGACTCTAAACTAAGTGATACCCACATCTTTTTTCAACTCTACTGAACAAAAATATAAAACGCAACATGTAAAGTTTTGTCCCATGTTTCATGAGATGAAATAAAAGATCCCAGACATTTTCCATATGTGCTAAAAGCTTATTTTTCTCAAATTTTGTACACAAATTTGTTTACATCCCTGTTAGTGACCATTTCTCCTTTGCCAAGATAATCCATCCACCTGACCAATGTGGCATATCAAGAAGCTGATTAAATGGCATACAAAGCCACAGGTGCACCTTGTGCTGGGGACAATAAAAGGCCACTCTAAAATGTGCAGATTTGTGTCACAACACAATGCCACAGATGTTTCAAGTTGAGGGAGTGTGCAATTGGCATGCTGACTGCAAGAATGTCCACAACAGATGTTGCCAAATAATTCAATGTTCATTTCTCTACCATAAGCCACCTCAAGACGTTTTAGAATATTTGGCAGTACATCCGACCAACCTTACAACCGCAGACCACGTGTAACTAGGCCAGCCCAGCATGTCTGTATTCCCAATCATGTGAAATCCATAGATTAGGGCCTAATGAATTTATTTCAATTGAAGGATTTCCTTCTGTGAACTGTAACTCAGTAAAAAAATTGAAATTGTAGCATTTTGCATTTCATTTTGTTCAGCGCAGGGGAAGGAGGGAGAAGTGGTTTACTTTGAAACTGACTGTGACTAATATTATTTTTCCCAATAGCATTCACTAGCCTAACCACTGCGACAGCTGCTCTGGTCTGCATAATAATAGCGAAGTCGTCAAAAATGTTTAATCCCTGCCACTTTCAGATCCACTTTCTTGTGAATCAGCATGAAATGAGAGAAAATCGGCCTCACATCAGTCATTGTTTAGACGTACAACTAGCTTAACCTCTCTGTCTTTCAATGTTAATGTTTAAACTTCATCTTAGTGCTGGACAGACAAAAGGAGAGCGACACATATAGCACTTACTCCATGGCTAATCAAATTACACATGCATGCACTGTCGTAAACATTGATTTCCTATCTCTCTTCCCCACCCCCCTCTCTCTCTCTCATCCCTCTCTTCCGTCAGGTCCCTATTGCTATGAGGATCTGCAGAGCCCTGCTGTAAGCCTGAGCCATGAACTCCGTGTCTCCCAGTGCAGTTCAGTATGTGGGGGGAGTAGGAGTGGTCTGTCAGGATGACACCCTCCAGAGAGAGGAGACCAAGAGGCCTCAGCAGCCACAGCTGGTGGACCCCGGTGGAGGAAGTGGCTTTGGGAAGCGGCAGGGTGCTGATGTCGGTGGGGGTGGAACCAGAGATGCCACCACCGCTGGAGAGCCGGACGAGGTGGACAAACTCAAGACCAAGCTGATGTCGGCGTGGAATAATGTCAAATACGGTCAGTCAGTGGGTTCATTTGAACTTTTTTCCATAAGGCGGATAGTTCTATATAGCTGTTTAACTAGCGACAAACATAACTTCCAGTTTTTCTATACAGTCAGTTTTAACAATGCTTTTTAAAATTTTCTTAAGAAATAGCAACAAGGGGGATTTTATAGTCTTTGTACTTTCTGTGTGAATAATCTTTGTTAGGTCTTCTTTTTTTTCTCAACAGCAGTCTCATACAAAGCTATGTGTAATAGCCCTCCCGAAGTCCACTTCCCCCTTCCTCACCCAGTCATCAAGACATAAAGGATCCCCTCTAAAAAGGTCCGTTCTGTTTCTTTTCCCTCTTTAGGCTGGTCAGTCAAGTCGAAGACCACATTCAACAAGAGCTCTCCGGTGACTGTAATGGGCCACTCCTATCTGCTCAATAGTGAAGGTAGCTAACCTCCAACAACCCCACTCCCAACTTCAAAAGACTTCCTGGTAAAATAGATGACGCTCTCTGCTCCATACCCAGTGATGAAAAACTGGTTGGAAAATGTATTTGAACCAGTTCTGCTCACTGGGTATCTCTCCCTTCCAGACGAGGTGGAGCGGTTCAGGCGGGCATTCGTGTCTCGGCTGTGGCTGACCTACCGTAGGGAGTTCCCCCAGCTGGAGGGCTCCACCTTGACTACAGACTGTGGCTGGGGCTGCATGCTGCGGAGCGGACAGATGCTGCTGGCCCAGGGCCTACTGCTACATCTGCTGCCACGAGGTGAGACAACTCATAGAGTTAGAAAGAGGGCTCTAAATGGGTAGAGATACAAAGATGGATCCTCTTCCTAACTCTGAGACAACTGCACCAAATCTGGCACAATCCCAAATGGACCCCTATGCACATACAATTGTGGAGATTTGAGAGGATTTGTTTGGTATAAGCAATTTTTTATTTTTTTATTTCACCTTTATTTAACCAGGTAGGCTAGTTGAGAACAAGTTCTCATTTGCAACTGCGACCTGGCCAAGATAAAGCTTAGCAGTGTGAACAGACAACACAGAGTTACACATGGAGTAAACAATTAACAAGTCAATAACACAGTACAAAAAAAGGCGAGTCTATATACATTGTGTGCAAAAGGCATGAGGAGGTAGGCGAATAATTACAATTTTGCAGATTAGCACTGGAGTGATAAATGATCAGATGGTCATGTACAGGTAGAGATACTGGTGTGCAAAAGAGCAGAAAAGTAAATAAATAAAAACAGTGTGGGGATGAGGTAGGTGAAAATGGGTGGGCTATTTACCAATAGACTATGTACAGCTGCAGCGATCGGTTAGCTGCTCAGATAGCACACGTTTGAAGTTGGTAAGGGAGATAAAAGTCTCCAACTTCAGGGATTTTTGTAATTCGTTCCAGTCACAGGCAGCAGAGTACTGGAACGAAAGGCGGCCAAATGAGGTGTTGGCTTTAGGGATGATCAGTGAGATACACCTGCTGGAGCGCGTGCTACGGATGGGTGTTGCCATCGTGACCAGTGAACTGAGATAAGGCGGAGCTTTACCTAGCATAGACTTGTAGATGACCTGGAGCCAGTGGGTCTGGCGACGAATATGAAGCGAGGGCCAGCCGACTAGAGAATACAAGTCGCAGTGGTGGGTGGTATAAGGTGCTTTAGTGACAAAACGGATGGCACTGTGATAAACTGCATCCAGTTTGCTGAGTAGAGTGTTGGAGGCAATTTTGTAGATGACATCGCCGAAGTCGAGGATCGGTAGGATAGTCAGTTTTACTAGGGTAAGTTTGGCGCCGTGAGTGAAGGAGGCTTTGTTGCGGAATAGAAAGCCGACTCTTGATTTGATTTTCAATTGGAGATGTTTGATATGAGTCTGGAAGGAGAGTTTACAGTCTAGCCAGACACCTAGGTACTTATAGGTGTCCACATATTCAAGGTCGGAACCATCCAGGGTGGTGATGCTCGTCGGGCATGCGGGTGCAGGCAGCGATCGGTTGAAAAGCATGCATTTGGTTTTACTAGCATTTAAATGCAGTTGGAGGCCACGGAAGGAGTGTTGTATGGCATTGAAGCTCGTTTGGAGGTTAGATAGCACAGTGTCCAAGGACGGGCCGGAAGTATATAGAATGGTGTTGTCTGTGTAGAGGTGGATCAGGGAATCGCCCGCAGCAAGAGCAACATCATTGATATATACAGAGAAGAGTCGGCCTGAGAATTGAACCCTGTGGCACCCCCATAGAGACTGCCAGAGGACCGGACAGCATGCCCTCTGATTTGACACACTGAACTCTGTCTGCAAAGTAATTGGTGAACCAGGCAAGGCAGTCATCCGGAAAACCGAGGCTACTGAGTCTGCCGATAAGAATATGGTGATTGACAGAGTCGAAAGCCTTGGCAAGGTCGATGAAGACGGCTGCACAGTACTGTCTTTTATCGATGGCGGTTATGATATCGTTTAGTACCTTGAGTGTGGCTGAGGTGCACCCGTGACCGGCTCGGAAACCAGATTGCACAGCGGAGAAGGTACGGTGGGATTCGAGATGGTCAGTGACCTGTTTGTTGACTTGGCTTTCGAAGACCTTAGATAGGCAGGGCAGGATGGATATAGGTCTGTAACAGTTTGGGTCCAGGGTGTCTCCCCCTTTGAAGAGGGGGATGACTGCGGCAGCTTTCCAATCCTTGGGGATCTCAGACGATATGAAAGAGAGGTTGAACAGGCTGGTAATAGGGGGTGCGACAATGGCCGGGGAGATACTGAAATAGAGGGTCCAGATTGTCAAGCCCAGCTGATTTGTACGGGTCCAGGTTTTGCAGCTCTTTCAGAACATCTGCTATCTGGATTTGGGTAAAGGAGAACCTGGAAGGGCTTGGGCGAGAAGCTGCGGTGGGGGCGGAGCTGTTGGCTGATGTTGGAGTAGCCAGGCGGAAGGCATGGCCAGCCGTTGAGAAATGCTTGTTGAAGTTTTCGATAATCATGGATTTATCGGTGGTGACCGTGTTACCTAGCCTCAGTGCAGTGGGCAGCTGGGAGGAGGTGCTCTTGTTCTCCATGGACTTCACAGTGTCCCAGAACTTTTTGGAGTTGGAGCTACAGGATGCAAACTTCTGCCTGAAGAAGCTGGCCTTAGCTTTCCTGACTGACTGCGTGTATTGGTTCCTGACTTCCCTGAACAATATGATTGGTGAAACTTACACCTAGCAGGGTGGAGCTACTAACATATTGCATACACCTGTCAGATCCTCTCAGATCTCCACCAGTGCGTAGGGGTCCATTTGGGATGGGGGCCCCTGTCTCTCTCTCTCACTCTTGTTTCTCTTTCTGCTACATCTCTTCAACTGTTTCTCTCTGTCTTTCCTGGTCTGTCTCCCCTCTCTCTCCTCCATCCACCTCTCCATCGATCACTACTAAATAACTGTCTGTATTGTGTTGTCTAGACTGGTCGTGGCCAGACGCCCAGCAGTTCGCTGATGTAGACTTTGAGGCTCTGAGACCCCGCTCCCCGTCCCGCGCTGGTGGCGTACCCATCCCCTCCTTCGGCTACTCCTCCTCCTCGCGGACCCCCACCATGCCCCAGAAGACCTCCATGCCAGGGGGCACGGCTCTCAACCATACCCAGAAGAAGAGGCCCGAGTCGGGCAGGGACAGGCAGGCTGAGCCCCTCCACCGGAGGGTTGTGGCCTGGTTTGGGGATGAGCCCCCGGCCCCGTTTGGGGTGCACCAGCTGGTAGAATTGGGGAAGAGCTCAGGGAAGAAGGCGGGGGACTGGTACGGCCCCTCAGTGGTGGCACACATACTACGGTGAGGAGCCCTCCATGGGGTGTGGTCAACATAATGATGTTGTCAGAGCATCAGCCATAGAAGTAGAATCTATAGAGCATACCTCATTCAAGTCAGTGATGGCATTAGCATGCATTTGATTTCTGTACTTAGATTTTTGATAGATGTCTTTAATGCCATAGTGCATCAGAATGATCTCCAGCAGACATGTTTACTGATGCACCTTTATTGTGTAGATGTTTTGGTTGCTATTATATTTTTTAAGAAGGCTCGGTGGTATGCCTGACTGCATGTTGACGTTTACCAGGGTTGGAGTCAATTACATTACAATTCCACTCAATTCAGGAAGTAAACTGAAATTCCAATTGTTTTCAATGTTGTTCAATGAGGAACATTTGGAATTAGAATCAACATTTGGTTTACTTTCTGAATTGAACCAAACCCTGATATTTACTTCATGCCCAGTAGCATCAGTATGTTGTGACATTAAACATGAGCTGTATGTTTGTTTTCCAGAAAAGCAGTTGCCAAGACTTCTGAGGTTCACAACCTGGCTGTATATGTAGCGCAGGACTGTACCGGTGAGTTTGACTTTACACTGTACCTTTCCTACTGGGTAGTTGGTTGGTTGGTGGTGTTGTTTGGTGTTGTCATTTGTCGAATTCACCAGATATTGTATGTTTGGTCCATCTCAAATGTTCTCGTCATAAGTGATGTTTTAGCCATTGGTCTTCTGAATGTAGCTTAACTGTGTCTCATTTCTGTATCACAATTAAATTACAAAATGGGGAGGGCAAAAATTACATTTCAGAATGTCCCTAGTGAAACTTAGGCCCATAGTAGCATTGTGTGTTTCTTTCAGTGTACAAAAAGGACGTGGCGCATCTGTGTGACCAGTCGTTGAACCAGAGTATATCAGATCCTGAGCCCAGTGGTCCAGGCTGGAAGTCTGTCATCATACTGGTTCCAGTCCGACTAGGAGGAGACTCTCTCAACCCCTCCTACATCAAGTGTGTCAGGGTGTGTACACGCATGTACACACACACTTTCATAACCTAACCTTCGTCACAAAGCTTGTTATTTCTCCATGGTTGATGTCGCTCTAACATGAATATGGTTTTCTTTGTGTCTGAAGAACATTCTCAGGTTAGAATGCTGTATCGGGATCATCGGCGGCAAACCCAAGCATTCGCTGTTCTTTATCGGCTGCCAAGGTAAGAAATGCACTCTTCTTCCTGGTTCAGTTGCTTCTGATTGGACAGTGGGCTGTCATTTAACCTAACCTCGCCTTCTTATTATTTCCTTTTCCAATCAGACGAGCAGCTGCTGTATCTGGACCCTCACTACTGTCAGGCCGTGGTGGATGTCACTCAAGACAACTTCCCACTGGAGGTTGGTTGGACTTTATATCGCTCTGCTATGACCCAGATAAGCATGTTTTGACTGGATCAAAGTAGGTCATTTCAGTTTCAGACGTGTACCTTGTCTGTAATGCTCTCCCTCTCTCGCTCCCCACCTCCCCAGTCGTTCCACTGTAGCTCGCCCAGGAAGATGCCCTTCAGTCGCATGGACCCCAGCTGTACTATAGGCTTCTACGCCAAGAACAAGAAGGACTTTGAGTCTCTGTGTTCTGCCGTCTGTGTGGTGAGCTCAGCCTCTTGTCCTCATTTCAAGTCTCTTCTTACTCATGTATACGTTCCTCACTTATGCATCATTTATACATTAGTTATGCATCACATATAGGTCATTTATAGATCTTTAATTTCTAGATCTTTGACGCTGATATGATTTATAGATGCATGAGTATTCATCACTTATAGATAGATAGACATCTCTTACGCATCAGTGATACATCAATTATACATCTGTTGCTGGATACATCTGTTGCTGGATACATCTGTTGCTGGATACATCTGTTGCTGGATACATCTGTTGCTGGATACATCTGTTGCTGGATACATCACTTATACAGAACCATTCAAAAGTTTTGACACCTACTCATTCCATGTTTTTTCTTTATTTTGACTATTTTCCACGTTGTAGGACAGTAGTGAAGACATTAAAACTATGAAATAACACGTATGGAATCATTTAGCAACCAAAAAAGTGTTAAACAAATCAAAATATATTTCAGATTGTTCAAAGTAGCCACCCTTTGCCTTGATGACAGCTTTGCACACTCTTGGCATTCTCTCAACCAGCTTCATGAGGTAGTCACCTGGAATGCATTTCAATTAACAGGTCTGCCTCTTTCCTCAATGCATTTGAGCCAATCAGTTGTGTTGTTGCAAGGTAGGGGTGATATACAGAAGATAGCCCTATTTGGTAAAAGACCAAGTCCATATTATGTCAAGAACAGCTCAAAGAAGCAAAGACAAATGACAGTCCATCATTACATTAAGACATGAAGGTCAGTCAATCTGGAAAATTTCAAGATCTTTGACAGTTTCTTAAAGTTCAGTCACAAAAACCATCAAGCGCTATGATGAAACTGGCTCTCATGAGGACCGCCACAAAAAAGGAAGACCCAGAGTTACCTCTGCTGCAGAGGACAAGTTCATTAGAGTTAACTGCACCTCAGATTGCAGCCCAAATAAATGCTTCACAGCGTTCAAGTAACAGGCACATCTCAACATCAACTTTTCAGAGGAGGCTGTGAAAATCAGGCCTTCATGGTTGAATTGCTGCAAAGAAACCACTACTAAAGGACACCAATAAGAAGATGAGACTTGCTTGGGCAATGTAGAAAATAGCAAAAATAATGGAATGAGTAGGTGTGTCCAAACTTTTGACTGATTACACCAACTGTATACATCAGTTGCACTAACTGTTACTGTATACATCACTTACATAAAGCTCTTATCTTTATTCTGGGTGACTTTAATAAGTGACCAATTCAACACTTTCATATTTCTCCCCCCACCCCAGGCCCTATCGTCGCCCGAAGAGAAGTACCCCATCTTTACCTTCGTGGAGGGCCAGGCCCAGGACTATGGACTGGTGGGCCACAGCTCCTCCTATCCTCACTATGACACCTCCCCCACCCATGGCCCCGCCCACATGCTGCCCCAAGGCAAGCTCAGCAGGAGCAACAACATAGGCAGCTCTGACGACTTTGTCTTCTTGTGAGTACTGGTTTGTGTTCCTGAGGAACGAAATGTAAGCAAACTGGGAAAGAGTGACTTAGAATTTTGGGATGGATTCCATTTCCCTGTTTTTATAGAGCTCAAAGTGGATATGCTTTCTGCTATATCACAAACTCTGGCATTTGTGTCCCTCATATTCGAGGCGAGTCTTCAACTGAATCTCACTGTCGGCCTGTCTCTGTCTAGGCAGAAACAGGTCTTAGAAACTAACGCCAGGCATTACTAAATTGGACTGTTGCCCCATCCCAAATGGACTCCTAAGCCCTATACACTTATGGAGATCTGACAGATGTTAGTAATATTAACTAGGCTAGGTGTAAACTTCACCATATTGCTTATTTATACCAATCAATTCCGCTCAGATCTCCAAGGCCGTAGGGATTTGGGATGGGGCCTCTGACTTCATTTTGGGAACAATAACAACTGGAAACACAGAGCCTGTTTGATACATGCTACATGACAGGGGTCACTAGTAGTGGAAAACAAGGTACTCAGCCCTCTTCTCTCTGACTTGTATTATAATACTGCTGTATAATTTTTACATTCATTTCTGTTTTGTAAGATTTATTAAGTGTGTGTGTGTGAAATGATTTGTGTGTGAACTGAAGCTGTTGGTGAGTTGATTTGCTGTTAAGTTCAGTCCTCTACTGTACTCTTATATTCCCTATGCCATCTTCATTCAGTGTCATGGCTATAGTACTATATTCATACTACATGGCTATATGAATTTCATTGCAGCATTCCAACCCTCTTTAGTTGTGCTGTCCTTTGACACACCATTCAGGCAACACAGTAAATGACCTGGACTGGGCTCCCTACCTAACCTTGCTCACTGTTTTCCAGACCTGGGTTCAAATAGTATTTGCTTTTTTCTTCTTCCAAAAGGCACTTACTTTTGGGACTTTTTGCCCTAGCAAGCTCAGAAAACCAATACTAATTGAACCCCAGGTCTGCTACACTCTCACACTATTTCATCAGCTCTCTCTTGTCAATTAGGCTACCAGTATCAACTTGCAACACACTAACAGGAATCCAATGTTACAACAATTGCCCCTTTTGTGTAATGTGTTACACTAGCTCCTATCTGGATGATGGGAAATGATCCATTTACCAAGAGGCTATGTCCAAAATGACACCCTATTCCCTACATCGTGCACTACATAGAGAATAGGATGCCATTTTGGAGGAAGACAGTTTTTGGTTGTGGTGAGACTTGTTGAATGAATGATTCTGAACTCTATTCCTTTTAGGGTCCTCATAATGTTTTTAACAAGGTGGTGCTGCTGAGTACTTGCAGGGGGGGATGCCTCACTTTGGACTCAGATTTCTTAGCATTTTTTAACACATAACTTCAATTTATTATGGTAGAGTTAAAAGCCTTGAACTTTGGAGACTTGTATATTAATATCTAAGCCAGTGCTGTTCAATTCTGGTCCTGGAGGGCCAAAACACTGGTAATTAACCTGGTAGTTAATTGCACTCACCTGGTGTCTCAGCCAGGTCTCTCCTTATTAGAAGGAGAGGATGAAAACCAGGACCGACATTGAACAGCCCTGATCTAAGCATTAAACCCCCCAAGTTGGATATCAAAGTCACAAGCTCCCTCAACCCCAAAATAAAAATGAAATAGTCTCGGAAGTGGTTAAAACACTGTTGATTGGATGCTTGATCTCACATTTTAATTAGGCTTCTGACCTGTGTGCAACAGGTATCCGCTAAGGGGCAAATCTTGACTTTCACTTAACCTGAATGTTCACTGATCATTCATTGAAGTCAATGGGAGAATAAGTGAGAATGAGGATTCACCCCAGTAATCTGTGTATTTCACTCTTGTCCATGTGTATATTATCTCATAAAGGTGACATTTATTTTCTAAATAAAGTGAAGAATTGGCATATGTAGAAGTCTTAAATGTGCTAATGACCACCCTAATAAGGGACTGCATTCATGTGGACAACATGACTTTGTAAAACTGTTGTATAGAATGTTATTAAAGGTAACTTTTTTTGTATTTATTTATTTATTGTCTGAATATAAGATGGATTGAACTCTTGGCCTACATGTGTATGTTGTTTTTGTGCCAGCCAGGATTCTGGCGAGTAACAACCTCCTTATCCATGTATCTATTGTCTCACATTCTTTATCCTGTATAAAAACCACTCTCCTACGGTGCCCTGAGAAAGTATTCACACCCCTTGACTTTTTCCATATTTTGTTGTTACAAATGGGGATGAAAATGAATTGACTTTGTGGAGGGAAAAATTCTAACAATTAAAAAAATCTATATTTATACAGTGGGGAGAACAAGTATTTGATACACTGCTGATTTTGCAGGTTTTCCTACTTACAAAGCATGTAGAGGTCTGTATTTTTTATCATAGGTACACTTCAACTGTGAGAGACAGAATCTCTCACAATGTGATTTTCTGGATTTTTGTATGATTTATAAGTAATTAATTTGCATTTTATTGCATGACATAAGTATTTGATCACCTACCAACCAGTAAGAATTCTGTGTTCTCCACTCTTTACCTGTATTAACTGCACCTGTTTGAACTCATTAGCTATATAAGACACCTGTCCACACACTCAGACTCCAACCTCTCCACAATGGTCAAGACCAGAGAGCTGTGTAAGGACATCTGGGATAAAATTGTAGACCTGCACAAGGCTGGGATGGGCTACAGTAAAATAGGCAAGCAGCTTGGTGAGAAGGAAACAACTGTTGGCGCAATTATTAGAAAATGGAAGAAGATCAAGATGACGGTCAATCACCCTCGGTCTGGGGCTCCATGCAAGATCTCACCTCGTGGGGCATCAATGATCGTGAGGGATCAGCCCAGAACTACACGGCAGGACCTGGTCAATGACCTGAAGAGAGCTGGGACCACAGTCTCAAAGAAAACCATTAGTAACACACTACGCCATCGTGGATTAAAATCCTGTAGCGCACGCAAGGTCCCCTGCTCAAGCCAGCGCATGTCCAGGCCCGTCTGAAGTTTGCCAATGACCATCTGGATGATCCAGAGGAGGAATGGGAGAAGGTAATGTGGTCTGATGAAACAAAAATAGAGCTTTGGATGAAGAAGAAGGATGAGTACAACCCCCAAGAACACCATCCCAACCGTGAAGCATGGAGGTGGAAACATCATTCTTTGGGGATGCTTTTCTGCAAAGGGGACAGGACAACTGCACTGTATTGGGGGAGGATGGATGGGGCCATGTATCGCGAGATCTTGGCCAACAACCTCCTTCCCTCAGTAAGAGCATTGAAGATGGGTCGTGGCTGGGTCTTCCAGCATGACAACGACCCAAAACACACAGCCAGGGCAACTGAGTGGCTCCGTAAGAAGCATCTCAAGGTCCTGGTGTGGCCTAGCCAGTCTCCAGACCTGAACCCAATAGAAAATCTTTGGAGGGAGCTGAAAGTCCGTATTGGCCAGCGACAACCCCCAAAACCTGAAGAATCTGGAGAAGGTCTGTATGGAGGAGTGGGCCAAAATCCCTGCTGCAGTGTGTGCAAACCTGGTCAAGAACTACAGGAAACTTATGATCTCTGTAATTGCAAACAATGGTTTCTGTACCAAATATTAAGTTCTGCTGTTCTGATGTATCAAATACTTATGTCATGCAGTAAAATGCAAATTAATTACTTAAAAATCATACAATGTGATTTTCTGGATTTTGTTTTAGATTCTGTCTCTCTCAGTTGAAGTGTACCTCTGATAAAAATTCCAGACCTCTACATGCTTTGTAAGTAGGAAAACCTGCAAAATCGGCAGTGTATCAAATACTTCTCCCCTGTGTGTGTGTGTGTGTGTGTGTGTGTGTGTATATATATATATATATATATATATATATATATATATACACACACACCAGTGCATTCTGAAAGTATTCATACCACTTGACTTTTTCCTAATTTTGTCACGTTACAGCCTTATCCTAAAATTGATTAAATTGTTGTTTTTTTCCTTATAAATCTACACACAATGCCTCAATGACAAAGCAAAAACTGGTTTAGAAATGTATTGAAAATAAACTGAAATATCACATTTACATATGTATTCAGACCCTTTACTCAGTACTTTGTAGAAGCAGCGATTACAGCCTCCAGTCATCTTGGGTATGATGCTACAAGCTTGGCACACCTGGATTAGGGGAATTTATCCCATTCTTCTCTGCAGATCTTCTCAAGCTCTGTCAGGTTGGATGTGGAGCTTCGCTGCACAGCTATTTTCAGGTCTCTCCAGAGATGTTTGATCTGGTTCAAGTCCGGGCTCTGGCTTGGTCACTCAAAGACATTGAGACTTTTCCTGAAGCCACTCCTGCGTAGTCTTGGCTGTGTGCTTAGGGTCGTTATCCTGTTCCTTCGCCCCAGTCTGAGGTCCTGAGTGCTCTGCACCAGTTTTTTTCAAAGATCTCTCTGTACTTTGCTCTGTTCATCTTTCCCTCAATCCTGACTAGTCTCCCAGTCCCTACTGCTGAAAAACCTCCCCACAGCATGATGCTGCCACCACTATGTATCTCTTGTGTTCACCCCTGAGCCAATACATGTTAGAATCGCCTTTGGCAGCGATTACAGCTTGAGTCTTTCTTGGTAAGTCTCTAAGAGCTTTACACACCTGGATTGTACAATATTTGCACATTTTATTATTTTTAAACTTCTTCAAGCTCTGTCAAGTTGGTTGTTGATCATCGCTAGACAGCCATTTTCAAGTCTTGCCATAGATTTTCAAGCCTATTTAAGTCAAAACTGGTAATAAGCCACTCAGGAACATTCAATGTCTTCTTGGTAAGCAACTCCAGTGTATATTTGGCCTTGTGCTTTGGGTTATTGTCCTGTTGAAATGTGACTGTGTCCCAGTGTCTGTTGGAAAGCAGACTGAACCAGGTTTTCCTCTAGGATTTGGACTGTGCTTGGCTCTATTCCGTTTGTTTTTATCCAAAAAGCTTCCTCGTCCTGGCTGATTAACAAGCATACCTATTACATGATGCAGCCACCACCATGCTTGAAATTATTAAGTGGTTCTCAGTGATGTGTTGTGTTGGATTTGCCCCAAACATAATGCTTTGTATTTGGGACATAAAGTTAATTTCTTTGCCACATTTTTTGCCGTTTTACTTTAGTGCCTTATTGCAAACAGGATGCATGTTTTAGACAATGTTTTTATTCTGTACAAGCTTCCCTCTTTCCACTCTGTCATTGAGGTTACATTTGTGGAGTAACTACAATCTTGTTGATCCATCCTCAATGTTCTCCTATCACAGCCATTAAACTGTTTTAAAGTCACCATTGGCGTCATGAGTAGTTTCCTGAGCGGTTTCTTTCCTTTCTGGCAACTGAGTTAGGAAGGACGCCTGTATATTTGTAGTGTATTGATACACCATCCAAAGTGTAATTTATAACATCACCATGCTCAAAGGGATGTTCAATGTCTGCTTTTTATTATTGTTTTACCCGTCTACCAATAGGTGCCCTTCTTTGCATTGGAAATCCTCCCTGGTCTTTGTATTTATAATGGATCCTGTCAGCAGCTACTCTTCCTGGGTTCCAGCAACGTTAAGGAAGTTGTATACTATTTAAAATATTACATTACATTACCCTTTACACAATACATTGTGTTTGTGGCTGAATCTGTGTTTTGAAGGCACTGTATGCCCCTACATGGATAGTGGTATTTGGTTTAGAACATCTGTAACACAGAATAGACTCTTTGCTGTAATGGCTTTAAATCAAATAGTATCCTTGGAACTGATGTTGATCTAAATTCAGTCTGGAAATAAGAGTCACTGCTCAGTCTGTGCGAAGGATTGATCTTTGCATTAGTTTTTTTACAGAAATATCAATCATGAAATAACAGATGACTTGGAAATCTAGACAAGACAAATAACTAATATGCAATGTACAGTGTGTATCCAAGCCTACGGTCAGTTTGTAACAATACACAATAGGCTACCTTGGCTCTGTTGCTGCACAGGGACGCATGCGCAATTTTCGGCCGCCGTGACTCTACAGTCGGTCCTCACTGCAACCGTGAGGGAGGGGGCGCTCGAGCCACGTCGTTGAATCAAATAACCGCTTCAAGCGCAGCTCCACTGTTTACGAAAGAGCAAGGGTGAGAACATTAATTACGACAGTCGCGACGTGTCTAATAGAACCAAATTCAGGACAACGGGACACAGGCGAGCCTTGAATTTATCCCGGGTAAGTCCGACTGTGGCACAATCACAGACAGTCCGCCATTCCCCCTTCATCGAGACTCCCATTTAATGCTCTATAGGCAAGGGATAATATAATGTTCATGTTTCCTCCTTTTCAAGTCGAGTCGATAGACCGATGTGTATAATAAACAGCGGAGTAATTGCTATGCAACGAGAGGCTGTGCGCAACGAGTGCTTTGATGCAGCGCAGGGTGTGAGTGCATCAAACTGCCAGACAGAAAGGATGGATAACTAGTGAAATCATATTTTCTATGAAGCAATCGCGACTTAGTAGCGATAGACGGATAATCGATAGGTTATTGGCTTTATATATTTCTTCAATAAACCTCCGGCATGTCATCATTCCAAACATTCATTTTATTATGGCCATACCATTTAGCTATCATGGGTGGATCCTATTAAAACGCTTATTACATAGTAATTTATTTATAGACGTGACAAACTACACACATTTTAAAGGATTAGGCCCAATGAGATTTCAGTACTAATTAATGATCAGTCTTAATGCACGTTTATCCTCTGTCTCGCTCTCCAGTGGTCCCTACTATCATCCAATAGCAGGAGGGTCTTCCCCCTCCAACCATCCCATTCATTCAGGATGTCCACTCCAGACCCTCCCATTGGAGGTACCCCTCGACAGGGTCCTTCCCCAGGCCCGGGGCCCTCTCCTGGGGCAATGCTTGGCCCCAGCCCTGGTCCTTCTCCAGGGGGGTCCTCTCACAGCATGATGGGGCCCAGCCCAGGGCCTCCATCCTCAGGTCACCCCCTGCCTCAGCCTGGGCCCTCTGGATACTCCCAGGAGAACATGCACACTCTGCACAAAGTAAGGACACCTTGTGGATTATTGAGTGCTACTGTACCTAACCAGCTGTACCCTGCAGAACCAAAGGCACATTTCCACATTGAGTGGACAATTACGTTTTTTTTCTTCTGTTGTGTTCTATTCTATTCCATGCTACTTTGTCTGCCATCTACAGTGTCGGTCAAAAGTTTGGACAGACCTACACATTCAAGGGTTTTTCTTCATTTTTTACTATTTTCTACATTGTAGAGTAATAGTGAAGACATCAAAACTATGAAATAGCACATATGGAATCATGTTGTAACTAAAACAATCTTAAACAAATAAAAATAGATTTGAGATTTGAGATTATTCAAAGTAGCCACCCTTTGCCTTGATGGCAGCTTTGCACACTCTTGGCATTCTCTCAACCAGCTTCATGAGGTAGTCACCTGGAATGCATTTCAATTAACAGGTGTGCCTTTTTATAAGTTAATTTGTGGAATTTCTTTCCTCAATGTGTTTGAGCCAATTAGTTTTGTTGTGACAAGGAAGGGGTGGTATATAGAAGATAGTCCTATTTGGTAAAAGATCAAATCCATATTATGGCAAGAACAGCTCAAATCAGCAAAGAGAAACAACATTACATCATTACTTTAAGACACTTTGACAGTTTCTTCAAGTGCAGTCGCAAAAACCATCAAGTGCTATGATGAAACTGGCTCTCATGAGGAACGCCACAGGAAAGGAAGACCCAGAGTTACCTCTGCTGCAGAGGATAAATTCATTAGAGTTGCCAGCCTCAGAAATTTCAGCCCGAATAAATGCTTCACAGAGTTCAAGTAACAAACATATCTCAACATCAACTGTTTAGAGGAGACTGAGTGAATCAGGCCTTCATGGTTGAATTTCTGCAAAGATATGGAATCATGTAGTAACCAAAAAGTATTTAAACAAATCAAATTATATTTGAAATTCTTCAAAGTAGCCACCCTTTGCCTTGATGACAGTTTTAAACACTCTTGGCATAGTCTCAAACCAGCTTCACCTGGAATGATTTTCCAACAGTCTTGAAGGAGTTCCCACATATGCTGAGCACTTGTAGAATGCTTTTCCTTCACTCTGCAGTCAAACTCATTCCAAACCATCTCAATTGGGTTGAGGTTTGGTGATTGTGGAGGCCAGGTCATCTGATGTCGCACTCTCCTTCTTGGTCAAATAGGCCTTACACAGCCTGTAGGTGTGTTTGGGTCATTGTCCTGTTGAAAAACAAATGATAATCCCAATCCCCAAGCGCAAACTAGATGGGATGGCATATCGCTGCAGAATGCTGTGGTAGCCATGCTAGTTAAGTGTGCCTTGAATTCTAAATAAATCACTGACAGTGTCACCAGCAAAGCAACATCACACCACCTTCTCCATGCTTCACGGTGGGAACCACACATGCGGAGATCATCCATTCACCTACTCTGCGTCTCACAAAGACACTGCGGTTGGGACCAAAACTATCCAATTTGGACTCATCAGACTAATGGACAGATTTCCACCGGTCTAATGTCCATTGCTCTTGTTTCTTGGCCCAACCAAGTCTTTTCTTCTTATTGGTGTCCTTTAGTAGTGGTTTCTTTGCAGCAATTCGACCATGAAGGCCTGATTCACACAGTCTCCTCTGAACAGTTGATGTTGAGATGTCTGTTATTTGAACTCTGTTAAGCATTTATTTGGGCTGCGATTTCTGAAGCTGGTAACGCTAATGAACTTATCCTCTTGCGCCGGCACTTGAAGAAACTTTCAAAGTTCTTAATTTTCTGCATATACTGACCTTCATGTCTTAAAGTAATGATGGACTGTCGTTTCTGTTTGCTTATTTGAGCTGTTCTTGCCATAATATGGCCTTGGTATTATACCAAATAGGGCTATCTTCTGTATACCACCCCTACCTTGTCACAACACAACTGATTGGCTCAAACGCATTTAGAAGGAAAGAAATTCCACAAAATTACTTTTAACAAGGCACACCTGTTAATTGAAATGTATTCCAGGTGACTACCTCATGGAACTGGTTGAGAGAATACCAAGAGTGTGCAAAGCTGTCATCAAGGCAAAGGGTGGCTACTTTGAAGAATCTCTTTGTTTAACACTTTGGTTACTACATGATTCCATATGTGTTATTTCATAGTTTTGATATCTCCACTATTATTCTACAATGGAGAACATAGTAAAAATGAAGAAAAACCCTTGAATGAGTAGGTGTGTCCAAACTTTTGACTTGAACTGGAACTCCACCCTATACATACAGTGCATACACTTTTTTGACACAATTCCTTGCAACAATCAAAACCTGTTGCCATGTACATATATCTACATTTGTTTGTATCTATGTCTCCCTCCCTGTAGCCACTGGAAGGTATGGAGAGAACTACCATGGAGAGGACTGCCATGGAGAGGACTGCCATGGAGAGGACTGGAATGGAGAGGACTGCCATGGAGAGGACTGGAATGGAGAGGACTGCCATGGAGAGGTCTGCCATGGAGAGAAATGCCATGGAGAGGTCTGCCATGGAGAGAAATGCCATGGAGAGGTCTGCCATGGAGAGAACTGCCATGGAGAGAACTGCCATGGAGAGGACTGCCATGGAGAGGACTGGTATGGAGAGGAGTACCTTGGAGAGGACTGCCATGGAGAGGACTGCCATGGAGAGGACTGGTATGGAGAGGGCTGGTATGGAGAGAACTGGTATGGAAAGGACTGGTATGGAGAGAACTGGTATGCATGAGAAGGGCATGAGTGAGGAGTCCCGCTTTGCCCAGATGAAGGGCATGCCCATGAGACAGGGAGGGCACAGTGGCATGGGCCCTCCTCCCAGCCCCATGGACCAACACTCTCAAGGTAGGTACACACTCTCACCAGGGGTCTGTTCAGGAGGGTGCACAGTTGAACAATGTTCAGAAATATAGTGGGGCAAAAAAGTATTTAGTCAGCCACCAATTGTGCAAGTTCTCCCACTTAAAAAGATGAGAGAGGCCTGTAATTTTCATCATAGGTACACTTCAACTATGACAGACAAAATGAGAAAAAAAATCCAGAAAATCACATTGTAGGATTTTTAATGAATTTATTTGCAAATTAAGGTGTGAAATAAGTATTTGGTCACCTAAAAACAAGCAAGATTTCTGGCTTTCACAGACCTGTAACTTCTTCTTTAAGAGGCTCCTCTGTCCTCCACTCGTTACCTGTATTAATGACACCTGTTTGAACTTGTTATCCGTATAAAAGACACCTGTCCACAACCTCAAACAGTCACACTCCAAATTCCACTATGGCCAAGACCAAAGAGCTGTCAAAGGACACCAGAAACAAAATTGTAGACCTGCACCAGGCTGGGAAGACTGAATCTGCAATAGGTAAGCAGCTTGGTCTGAAGAAATCAACTGTGGGAGCAATTATTAGGAAATGGAAGACATACAAGACCACTGATAATCTCCCTCGATCTGGGGCTCTACGCAAGATCTCACCCCGTGGGGTCAAAATGATCACAAGAACGGTGAGCAAAAATCCCAGAACCACACGGGGGGACCTAGTGAATGACCTGCAGAGAGCTGGAACCAAAGTAACAAAGCCTACCATCAGTAACACACTACACCGCCAGGGACTCAAATCCTGCAGTGCCAGACGTGTCCCCCTGCTTAAGCCAGTACATGTCCAGGCCCGTCTGAAGTTTGCTAGAGAGCATTTGGATGATCTAGAAGAAGATTGGGAGAATGTCATATGGTCAGATGAAACCAAAATATAACTTTTTGGTAAAAACTCAACTCGTCGCGTTTGGAGGACAAAGAATGCTGAGTTGCATCCAAAGATCACCATACCTACTGTGAAGCATGGGGGTGGAAACATCATGCTTTGGGGCTGTTTTCCTGCAAAGGGACCAGGACGACTGATCCGTGTAAAGGAAAGAATGAATGGGGCCATGTATCGTGAGATTTTGAGTGAAAACCTCCTTCCATCAGCAAGGGCATTGAAGATGAAACGTGTCTGGGTCTTTCAGCATGACAATGGTCCCAAACACACCGCCCGGGCAACGAAGGAGTGGCTTCGTAAGAAGCATTTCAAGGTCCTGGAGTGGCCTAGCCAGTCTCCAGATCTCATCCCCATAGAAAATCTTTGGAGGGAGTTGAAAGTATGTGTTGCCCAGCAACAGCACCAAAACATCACTGCTCTAGAGGAGATCTGCATGGAGGAATTGGCCAAAATACCAGCAACAGTGTGTGAAAACCTTGTGAAGACTTACAGAAAACATTTGACCTCTGTCATTGCCAACAAAGGGTATATATAAGTATTGAGATAAACTTTTGTTATTGACCAAATACTTATTTTCCACCATAATTTGCAAATACATTCATTAAAAATCCTACAATGTGATTTTCTGGATTTTTTTTCTCATTTTGTCTGTCATAGTTGAAGTGTACCTATGATGAAAATTACAGGCCTCTCTCATCTTTTTAAGTGGGAGAACTTGCACAATTGGTGGCTGACTAAATACTTTTTTGCCCCACTGTAACTGTATTGTATAGAACCTATATGATTATCTGTTATGGTAGAATTGGATATTGTGTCAAATCTTTTCATTTTTATGTCATGTTTCACTTCACTAAATATCCCCTCTCTCTCTCTCTCTCTCTCTCTCTCTCTCTCTCTCTCTCTCTCTCTCTCTCTCTCTCTCTCTCTCTCTCTTTCCGTCTCCATCTCTCTCCACCAGGCTACCACTCCCCACTCGGCAGCTCTGACCACTCCAGCCCCGTCCCTTCCAACGGGCCCCCCTCTGGCCCTCTCCAACCCTCTAGCGCTGGCCCAAATCCCTCAGACACCTCCTCCAACCCAGACTCCCAAACCCTGGGGGGCCAGAACCAGCAGCAGAACCGGCCCGGTGGGCCCCAGCAAAGTGGCTCCGGCCCTGGCCCTCATGGCCCCAGCCCTGGCCCCACCACCCCTGGTGGCCCCGGAGGAGGCCCTACTCCTTTCAACCAGAACCAGCTTCACCAGCTGCGGGCCCAGATCATGGCCTATAAGGCATGTACAGAATATTGATGATTTAAGGGTTGAAAGACCGATACGTGTTTAGGATGATACATTATAACTGATATATAATGTGTAATGTGTAATGACTGCCTATGGTTATTTATAATGTCTCCAAACTCTGAGTGGTCCACAACGTTGTTTTTAATATGTAGCTAATATGCCTTGTCACCTGTTGTATAAATATTGTAGAGTGACACTTTATATGCTTTTTAATTTAATTACAATTTCATGACTAAAGGGTAGACAAGCAAGTCAATGAGCATCATTCACATGTTACAATAACTAACATTAACGTACTGGATTGCTACTTTAATAAACTTGTCTCCCTGTAAGATGCTGGCCAGGGGGCAGCCACTACCGGACCATCTCCAGATGGCTGTCCAGGGGAAGAGGCCCATGGGGTGCAGCCCAGGGATGCAGGGTCCGGGGCCAGGGCAGGGGGGACTGGGGCAGCCCATGCCCAGCCTGGCTCCCGGAGGTCCTGGAGGTGTGGGACCAGGACCAGGAGGACCCATGGGCCAGGGCTACAGCAGAGCTCACGGTGAGGGAGGCCGAATGAAGAGCATTGGATATTGATCTATGTAATTACACTAGCTAGTTGAAACGGGAAGATTGAGCAGTCAAAGCATTGATCAGTCTGCTCCAGCCTCTCCGACCTAATGTGTGTGTATCGGGTGGGTTTGGATACAAAGCAGAAGACACATTTCCATCTCGTGTGGACTAATAAAATATATTTTATCTCAAGCATTTCACTGCACCCGCAATAACATCTGCAAAACACGTGTCTGTGACCAATAAGATGTGATTTGATCAGTCAACTAATCAGCATCTAAATGCTGTGAGAAGTAGCAAGCTTGTATTGTTTTGATCTGGTACAGTAGCTGGATATCTGCTTTCCAATAGGTCTGAAAAGTATGAAACATGAGTTTTTCTCTGAATATACCACTGATATAATATTGTAGGGATGATGGGACCCAACATGCCCCCTCCAGGCCCCTCTGGTCCAACCGGCATGCAGGGACAGAACCCCAACGGACCCCCCAAGTCCTGGTCTGAAGGTGAACATAATAACACCAGCGTTATTGTCACTTTCTTCTGAGGGGCAATGAGTTCAAGTTTATTATAGTTAGTCACATAGTAGGAACAGATGTGGGATCTTAATTTGATCACTGTTTTGTTGCCGAGAATTTTTCATCAAAGCTGGAAATGTGAACATGTAGTGTATTTGAGTTTTTAAAAGTCTTCTAAAGTTTGTAATTTCCACTTTGAAATGGTTGACTTGATTTGCCCTAATTAACAATCTATCAACCCATACAAAAATGTCCTGTTGCTGCAGGATTATTTTCCTGCTGTGGCAAACTAAGATCCTACATCTGTACTCACATAGTACTTAGTCACATAGCAGTTAGTCAACACAGAGTTAATTGTTAAAACATTATTCATGATGGTATTTCATGATTTAGACCTGTATATCATTTTAATCCATATTAGGTTTTGGTCAGTTACAATCACATCAATAAATTGATTGATGGTTAGTTACCTTTGCCCTTTCTTTCCTTCCCCCAGGTCCGATGGTAAACGCCGCCGCCCCCTCTAACGCCCCCCAAAAGTTGATCCCTCCCCAGCCGACGGGCCGTCCCTCCCCCGCTCCACCCTCCATACCCCCTGCGGCCTCCCCGGTCATGCCCCCCCAGACCCAGTCCCCTGGGCAGCCGGTCCAGCCCTCACCCATGGTGCCCCACCATGCCAAGCAGAACCGCATTACCCCCATCCAGAAACCCCACGGACTCGACCCGGTGGAAATACTGCAGGAGAGGGAGTACAGGTAACCTATGAACCCTGACCCTTAAGCCCTGACACTTAAGCCCTGACCCCTGACCCTGTGGAGAAACTGCAGGAGGGGGATTACAGGTAATACACTAACCCTGACCCATAACCCCTGACCCCTAACCCGGTGGAGATACTGCAGGAAAGGGATTACAGGTACAGTACACCGTTAATCAAAATGTATTTATAAAGCCATCACAAAGAGCAGTAACCTGGCCTAGACCCCAAAGAGCAGTAACCTGGCCTAGACCCCAAAGAGCAGTAACCTGGCCTAGACCCCAAAGAGCAGTAACCTGGCCTAGACCCCAAAGAGCAGTAACCTGGCCTAGACCCCAAAGAGCCGTAACCTGGCCTAGACCCCAAAGAGCAGTAACCTGGCCTAGACCCCAAAGAGCCGTAACCTGGCCTAGACCCCAAAGAGTAGTAACCTGGCCTAGACCCCAAAGAGCAGTAACCTGGCCTAGACCCCAAAGAGCAGTAACCTGGCCTAGACCCCAAAGAGCCGTAACCTGGCCTAGACCCCAAAGAGTAGTAACCTGGCTTAGACCCCAAAGAGCAGTAACCTGGCCTAGACCCCAAAGAGCAGTAACCTGGCCTAGACCCCAAAGAGCAGTAACCTGGCCTAGACCCCAAAGAGCAAACAGCATTATACATCATTCATCATACATTAATTGAATAGGTAGATACATAGTTACACAGCTAGTCCTACTATATATAGATTTATAAGAGCAGACTGAGTTCTCTACAGCACTAGTACTGTCTCTCTCTCATACTATCCCCCTCTCTCTCTCTCTCTCTCTCCCTCTCTCTATCTCTCTCTATCTCTCTGTGTGTGTCTCTCTCTCTTGCTCTCCTTTCTCTCCCTCCCTCCTCCCTATCTCGTGTCTCTGTGCTATCTCCAGACTGCAGGCTCGTATCACCCATCGTATAGCTGAGTTGGAGAACCTCCCTGGCTCTCTGGCTGGAGACCTGAGGACCAAGGCCACCATCGAACTCAAGGCCCTCCAGCTGCTCAACTTCCAAAGACAGGTAGACTACTGGCCTGCCCTGCGGATCACACACAGGGCTGTGTTGTACTGCAGGGCTGTGTTGTACGCAGCACTCCTTCGTAGCATCTACATGACACTGTCATTACAATGACCCTTCATAACGTCTACATGACACTGTCATTACAATGACCCTTCATAACGTCTACATGACACTGTCATTACAATGACCCTTCATAACGTCTACATGACACTCTCATTACAATGACCCTTCATAATGGCTACATGACACTGTCATTACAATGACCCTTCATAACGTCTTACATGACACTGTCATTACAATGACCCTTCATAACGTCTACATGACACTCTCATTACAATGACTCTTCATAATGGCTACATGACACTGTCATTACAATGACCCTTCATAACGTCTACTTGACACTGTCATTACAATGACCCTTCATAACGTCTACTTGACACTGTCATTACAATGACCCTTCATAATGGCTACATGACACTGTCATTACAATGACCCTTCATAATGTCTACATGACACTGTCATTACAATGACCCTTCATAACGTCTACTTGACACTGTCATTACAATGACCCTTCTTAATGTCTACATGACACTCTCATTACAATGACCCTTCATAACGTCTACATGACACTGTCATTACAATGATCCTTCATAATGGCTACATGACACTGTCATTACAATGACATAACATAAGTCCTATAAACAGTCATGACTCTGTGTTGTGCTGTTGAAACAGTCCTGAAAACACTGGAGCCAGTTGAGACCCTCTCCCCTACAGTATTCCCACACATGATGGGGACGATGAGGATGATGCATTTCTATCCACATTTCTCCTTCCTCCGGTCTCTTCCAACCCCACAGCTGCGTCAGGAGGTAGTGGTGTGTATGCGTAGGGACACCGCTCTGGAGACAGCTCTGGATGCGAAGGCCTACAAGAGGAGCAAGCGCCAGTCCCTACGAGAGGCCCGCATCACAGAGAAACTGGAGAAACAGCAGAAGATGGAACAGGAGCGTAAACGTCGACAGAAGCACCAGGTAGACTGACACAAACCTGGGGCCGGGTTACACCTGCTTCTAGACTAAGAACTATTTACAATGGAGATTATTTGCGAGAAGTGTTGTGCTTTTCAAGGCACAATGTCAGATAACATCCTTTATGAAGTGTAGATTATTTGAACTCCTTTTATCCGTAATGAGGATATTTGGGAGAAGTATATCTCACTCTAATATATTTCACTCTTTCGCTGTTTATCATAAAAACAAAAGTGATTAGATACATTATGTTAATCAGTAGTAGTAGTAGCAGTAGGGAAGGGGGATATCTAGTCATGTGGAACAAACGAAGGCCTTCAACTGAAATGTGTCTTCCACATTTAACCCAACCCCTCTGAATCAGAGAGGTGCGGGAGAGCTGCCTTGATCGACATCCACGTCTTCGGCGCCCGGGGACCAGTGGGTTAACTGCCTTGCTCGGGATTAGAAGCAGTAGTAGTAGTAGTAGTAGCAGCAGCACCACCACGCCAGCTAGAAATGCTTGCTATGGGACAGAAGTGAATACTGCCTCTCATCTCGTCTGTCTCCAGGAGTATCTGAGCATTATCCTGGCCCACGCCAAAGACTTTAAGGAGTACCACCGCTCCATCACAGCTAAGATCCAGAAAGCCACCAAGGCCGTGGCCACATACCACGCCAACACAGAGCGCGAGCAGAAGAAGGAGAACGAGCGCATCGAGAAGGAGAGGATGAGGAGGCTGATGGTGAGGACCATTACATACATAGACAGACAGTACATATTCTTATTCACACACTTGTGTGTGTATAAAGACACACACGTGCAAACGCTCATACTCTTTCCCGTACTTAAGACACACACTCGTGTGTACAAAGACACACACTAATGTGGAAACACGCTCTTACAATGCACATTACTTTACACTACTCTCTCTACTCTGATTCCCGCACACACACTCATCCATCTCACATCAATGAGTTTTGTCTGAATATCTCCCCCCCCTCTCTCTCTCCCTCCCTCTCTAAACCCTCTCTCCCTCTCCCTCCCTCTCCACCCTCTCCCTCTCCACCCTCTCTCTCTCTAGGCTGAGGATGAGGAGGGATACCGTAAACTGATTGACCAGAAGAAGGACAAGCGTCTGGCCTACCTGCTGCAGCAGACGGATGAGTACGTGGCCAACCTCACTGAGTTGGTCCGGGCTCACAAGCTGGTACAGGCCCTCAAAGAGAAGAAGAAGAAGAGGAAGAAGAAGAAGGTATGAGAGAGAGAGAGAGAGAGAGAGAGAGGTGCGACAAAGGACACATACACACATCCAATAGGTTCAGGTGCTGGACAGAAGGGGGGGGGCATTATGCCCATGACTGATATGTTCCTATAGTGATTCGTTGAGACAGACACATGACAGGCGAGGTTTCAACCCAACTGGGATCTCCTGAGGAATTTGTGTGTGTAGATGTGGTTGTGAGCTGTCGTCAGCACTAGTCTCTGTAGGGAGTTGATAGAGTCGGTGTGTAGATATGGTTGTGAGCTGTCGTCAGCACTAGTCTCTGTAGGGAGTTGATAGAGTCGGTGTGTAGATGTGGTTGTGAGCTGTCGTCAGCACTAGTCTCTGTAGGGAGTTGATAGAGTCGGTGTGTAGATGTGGTTGTGAGCTGTCGTCAGCACTAGTCTCTGTAGGGAGTTGATAGAGTCGGTGTGTAGATGTGGTTGTGAGCTGTCGTCAGCACTAGTCTCTGTAGGGAGTTGATAGAGTCGGTGTGTAGATGTGGTTGTGAGCTGTCGTCAGCACTAGTCTCTGTAGGGAGTTGATAGAGTCGGTGTGTAGATGTGGTTGTGAGCTGTCGTCAGCACTAGTCTCTGTAGGGAGTTGATAGAGTCGGTGTGTAGATGTGGTTGTGAGCTGTAGTCAGCACTAGTCTCTGTAGGGAGTTGATAGAGTCGGTGTGTAGATGTGGTTGTGAGCTGTCGTCAGCACTAGTCTCTGTAGGGAGTTGATAGAGTCGGTGTATAGATGTGGTTGTGAGCTGTCGTCAGCACTAGTCTCTGTAGGGAGTTGATAGAGTCGGTGTGTAGATGTGGTTGTAGGTGTGATAAACACACTGATGTGTGGATGTCTTTCCTACAGAAGCTGGAGAACGCTGAGGGTCAGACTCCTGTACTGGGACCTGATGGAGAAGTGAGTGGGATATTAAACTAACGTACTGGACGTTTGAGTCATTTAGCAGACGCTCGTATCCAGAGCAACTTACTGTAATGAGTGCATATATGTTCATACTTTTTCATAACCAATCTACAGTACACTGTTATAGATACATCACTATGGTTACCAGTATGTTACCTGTTATACAGTACTACTAGACATAGTATTTGCCAGCACAAAAACATTCTGCTGCGTACTGTACTAGCATTGAATAGTCCCCACGATATTCAACTTTTCAGGGAAGTCAGGAACAAATAAACACAGTCAGTTAGGAAAGCAAAGGCTAGCTTTTTCAAGCAGAAATGTGCATCCTGTAGCTCTAACTCCAAAAAGTTTTGGGACACTGTAAAGTCCATGGAGAATAAGAGCACCTCCTCCCAGCTGCCCACTGCACTGAGGTTAGGAAACAATGTCACCACTGATACATCCATGATAATTGAGAACTTCAATAAGCATTTCTCTACGGCTGGCCATGCTTTCCTCCTGGCTACCAGAACCCCGGCCAACAGCTCCGCACCCCTGCAGTTACTTGCCCAAGCCTCCCCAGCTTCTCCTTAGCTGATGTTTTGAAAGAGCTGCAAACCCTGGACCTGTACAAATCATCTGGGCTAGACAATCTGGACCCTCTCTTTCTAAAATTTTCCGCCAACCATTGTTGCAACCTCTATTACTAGTCTGTTTAACCTCCTTCGTATCGCCCGAGATTCCTAAAGATTGGAAAGCTGCCACAGTCATCCCCCTCTTTGAAGGGGGTGACACTCTAGACCCAAACTGTTACAGAACTATATACATCTTGCCCTGCCTTTCAAGTCTTCGAAAGCCAAGTCAACAAACAGATCCCTGACCATTTTGAATCCCACCGTACCTTCTCCGCTGTGCAATCCGGTTTCCGAGCTGGTCACAGGTGCACCTCAGCCATGCTCAAGTTACTAAACGATATCATAACCACCATCGATAAAAGACAGTACTGTGCAGACGTCTTCATCGACCTGGCCAAGGCTTTCGACTCTGTCAATCACCGTATTCTTATCGGCAGACTCAACAGCCTTGGTTTCGCAAATTACTTCCTCGCCTGGTTCACCAACTACTTCTCAGATAGAGTTCAGTGTGTCAAATCGGACGGCCTGTTGTTCGGACCTCTGGCAGTCTCTATGAGGGTACTACAGGGTCAATTCTCAGCCCGACTCAATGTCGCTCTTCCTGCGGGTGATTCCTTGATCCACCTCTACGCAGACGACACCATTCTGTATACATCTGGCCCTTCTTTGGACACTGTGTTAACAAACCTCCTAACAAGCTTCAATGCCATACAACACTCCTTCCGTGGCCTCCAACTGCTCATAAATACAAGTAAAACTAAATGAATGCTCTTCAACCGATCGCTGCCCACACCTGCCCGCCCGACTAGCATTACTACTCTGGACGGTTCTGACTTAGAATATGTGGACAACTACAAATACCTAGGTGTCTGGCTCGACTGTAAACTCTCCTTCCAGACTCATATTAAGCATCTCCAATCCAAAATTAAATCTAGAATTGGCTTCCTATTTCGCAACAAAGCCTCCTTCACTCATGCTGCCAAACATAGCCTTGTAAAACTGACTATCCTACCGATCCTCGGCTTCGGCAGTGTCATTTACAAAATAGCCTCCAACATTCTACTCAGCAAACTGGATGCAGTCTATCACAGTGCCATCCATTTTGTCACCAAAACCCCATATATATACTTATATCTCCCTCACTAACTTTAAACATCAGCTATCTGAGCAGCTTACTGATTGCTGCAGCTGTACACAGCCCATCTGTTAATAGCCCATCCAATCTACCTACCTCATCCCCATATTGTTTTAATTTACTTTTTTGTTCTTTTGCACACCAGTATTTCTACTTGCACATCATCATCTGCACGTCTATCACTCCAGTGTTAATTTGCTAAACTGTAATTACTTCGCTACTATGGCCTATTTATTGCCTTACCTCCTTACTCCATTTGCACACACTGTATACAGATTTTTCTATTGTGTTATTGACTGTACTTTTGTTTATCCCACGTGTAATTCTGTGTTGTTGTTTTTTGTCGCACTGCTTTGCTTTATCTTGGCCAGGTCGCAGTTGTAAATGAGAACTTGTTCTCAACTGGCCTACCTGGTTAAATAAAGGTGAAATATATATATATATTTTTTAAATAGTCATGGTTCAGCAGGTATCTGCATCAGTATCCAGAGACGGTCTGGCTCTTGTCACCAGACATATTGGACCCCAGGGAGAGTAGCTGATGTGTTGGCAGCAGCTAATGGGGATCCTAGTAAAATGCAAAAAATTATCAGTATTTGTAGACACCAAGAATAGTATATTTCCCCTTCAACGTCAGCATCCAGTGTTTTTCTGACTCGCTCCCCTCCTCCAGCCTCTAGATGAGACGTCCCAGATGAGTGACCTACCAGTGAAGGTGATCCACGTGGAAAGTGGTAACATTCTGACAGGGGCGGACGCTCCTAAAGCTGGACAGCTGGACACATGGCTGGAGATGAACCCTGGGTACGAGGCTGGAGGAGGAGGATGAGATGGGCCTATTAGGTTTTTAGGGGTATATTTTAGAGGGGGTAAAGGTATGTTTGTGGTTGTAATACTGATGTTTTCTGCTGTTCCAGGTACGAGGTGGCCCCTCGCTCTGACAGTGAAGACAGTGGATCGGAAGAGGAGGAGGTGGGTTGGGTCATAAAAGATAGTACCCAACCATGACAAAACTCTTATTATATAGATTACAGGATGAAAACGCTACAAGTAGGAACCAAATCAACTGAATTGGTTGAACAGTCATAAAGAGTAGATTCATTCCACACTCTCTCTGTACCAAAGCTATGACCAGTCTGTCTGAGTGGTGATTGACAGGTCGTTGTTGTCCCGCCCCTGGCCTGTCATTGGCCTATCAGGAGGAAGAGGAGGAGCCCCAGCCGGCAGTGCCTCCAGTAGTGGTCCTCCCAGTGTTAGTGGGGCTAGAGGAGAAGAAGAAGAAGATCCCAGACCCAGACAGTGAAGAAGTATCAGAGGTGGACGTACGACACATCATAGAGTGAGCACACTACACCTGGGTCCCTATAGAGTCATAATACCCATAAAACCTAGCGGTCAAGCAGGGAAATGGTTCCAATCCTCACCATTCCTTTTTCACACGTCTAGATTTTAGAAAGACTTAAAATAAGGGCTGTGTTTCGTGTAGGCTTACCCTGGCATGACATTTTGATAACGATGTAAATCTCTCTCGGACAAGGTGACTTTTATCAATATATTCGCCTGTATTTACCCCCCAAAAATGGAATGCTAATGAGCTCCTAATGCAGCATTTTCGAATCGTAGTAAATAGAGACAAATATATTGATTAAAGTCACCTTGTCCGAGAGAGATTTACATCGTTATCAAAATGTCACGCCAAGGTAAGCCTACAGGAAACACAGCCCTTATTTTAAGTTTTTCTAAAATTGAGACGTGATTTGACTTGGAATTTGTTTGGAAGGGCCCATAAGAAAGCATTTAACTGTTAGTCCACACCTGCTGTTTACAAAGCATGTGACAAATACATCTAGATTAGATGATTTGATTTGAAATGTCTGGTGTATGATTCAGGGTTGGAGTCAAAAGAAACATTGATTTTCAGTGAGGAATTGGGTGAATCTCAAACCTCTGACCTTCTCCAATGTGTTTTGTGGAGGCAAGAAGAAAGGGTACAAGGAGACACAATTGAGATTCACCTGTTGTGCTCTCCTGCCTACACATTGGATATATTTAAATAAGCCATAAAGACAGAAATGCCTACAATTCAGGTTTGGGGTCAAAAGATCCATTTAATATTCAGTGAGAAATTGACCCTAATGCTGTTTTGCTGACTTGCAAATCCTTATCAATGACAGAGTGAATTTTCCAGCTAAAGATGCTTGTCTCTCATAGCGCTAGAATTTTTTTTAAATAGCACACTTACTTTATAGGGCTCATAATAAATAATAATACATTGAATTTATAACACGTTTCTCATTGAAAAACTATCTCAAAGTGCTACAGTGATTGCATTAAAGCCATTCAGCCACTGATATTGTTTCTTCCCTGGTTCCGTCCCTAGGCACGCTAAACAGGATGTGGATGATGAGTATAACAGTGCGGAGGCAGCGTTCGCTCGGGGACTCCAGTCTTACTACGCTGTGGCCCATGCTGTCACTGAGAGAGTGGAGAAACAGTCCACTATACTCATCAACGGACAACTGAAACAGTACCAGGTGAAGCAGCACTGACAAGAGGCTGAATAAGCCTGAGAAGTGACATTTTTCTAAAGTCATTAGAAGAGACCCAGACCAACCTGTACAATTTTGGCTGGCTGACATTGTCCTTTGTCTTCCCCTGTTGATTCTCTCTCCTCTTCTTCTCCTTGTCTCTCTCCTCTTTCTTTCCTTGTCTGTCCTTTCCACTCAAACTGTTTGTCCCTCCCTCCCTCAGATTAAAGGTCTGGAGTGGCTGGTGTCTCTCTACAACAACAATCTGAATGGTATCCTGGCTGATGAGATGGGCCTAGGAAAGACCATCCAGACCATCGCTCTCATCACGTACCTGATGGAGAACAAACGAGTCAACGGACCTTTCCTCATCATAGTACCGCTCTCGTGAGTACTGTACCGCTCTGCCACGCACGGAGAACCATGGCTTCAATTACAATTAAACTTTAAAGGGACATTACACTCCAAAATCAGTCACGTTTTCAAGACCCCAACATTGGTCGTATGTTGAGCTACTGTAAGTCCATGTCACAGGCCGTTTTGTAGATTCAGCTATGTGCCACAGTCCAAAATGAATGGAAGACATAAGCTCCACATCATTTCCTTTGCTTATTTTTTCCATTAATTTGTGGTTGACGGACAAGTATATAGCTGGGTATACACAACTGATGGTGTGGGACCTTTGAAGAGTACTGTCCCTTTAATTGTAACTGTATTCATAGTACACTTAACGTGACTGTCATACACGATATGATGGAGTACAGTACTAATGAGAGGGAAACAATGATCCGGAGAGAGGGGTGGGTAAGGTTTGGTACAGTCGCATAATTAAAAAGTAATAATTAAAATAAAATAGAATAGTAATATATATATATGTATCTATCGCTATGGGTACAGTGCTATTTGTTTGCTTAGGTAAGTTTGGCCCTCTGTTTTCCTCTCTTCTCACATTGACAGAACTCTCTCTAACTGGGTGTATGAGTTTGACAAGTGGGCTCCGTCTGTAGTGAAAGTCTCCTACAAGGTGAGTTGGAGCAGCTAACCTTCTGCCAACTATATGGTAACCATGGAAACACTGATTACTATGGGGTCCTGAAATACAGCCATATGGGCGGCCGTGTGGAAGCCTGTCTATAATGCATTCAAATCAAAAGTGTATCACTTGCAGCCAGAGCAACAACAACTAGGCCTATTATGAATACAAATGTAATGTCACGCCATTCTAGTAACTATTCATTTAATGAATTCATTAATGTCAAGTTAAATCCGAGTTCCTGTCCTTCATGTTGTCTCTGTAGGGTTCCCCTCAGGCCAGAAGGGCCTTCATCCCCCAGCTACGCAGCGGCAAGTTCAACGTTCTCCTCACTACCTATGAGTACATCATCAAGGATAAACAGGTCCTAGCCAAGGTAACACACTGACGCACACTCTACCGCCAGCGTGATTTTGAACAGCTCTCACCATGACCATTTGACTGATGACCTATATACCCTCTTTCTGTCTTCTCGTACTCCCCAACCCTCTTTCTCCCTCTCTCTCTCTCACTCTCTCTCCTCCTCCACTCCCCTGCTCCCTCTCCCCCCACAGATCCGGTGGAAGTACATGATCGTGGACGAGGGCCACCGGATGAAGAACCACCACTGTAAGCTAACCCAGGTCCTCAACACTCACTACCTGGCCCCCAGGAGAGTGCTCCTAACTGGGACACCGCTCCAGAACAAGCTGCCTGAGCTCTGGGCCCTGCTCAACTTTCTCCTGCCCACCATCTTTAAGAGCTGCAGTACCTTCGAACAGTGGTTCAATGCACCATTCGCTATGACTGGAGAGAAGGTGAGTTTTTTTTAGCTGAAAGAAGTTGAGAAATGCTATATAAACTTAACAAAAATATGAACGCAACATGTAAAGTGTTGGTCCCATGTTTCATGAACAGAAATAAAAGATCTCAGAAAGTGTATTTCTCTCACATTTTGTGCACAAATTTGTTTACATCCCTGTTCGTGAGCATTTCTCCTTTGCCAAGGTAATCCATCCACCTGACAGGTGTGGATTATCAAGAAGCTGATTAAACAGCATGATCATTACACAGGTGCACGTTGTGCTGGGACTTGAAAATGTGCAGTTTTGTCACACAACACAATACCACAGATGTCTCAAGTTTTGAGGGAGTGTGCAATTGGCATGCTGACAGCAGCAATGTCCACCAGAGCTGTTGCCAGAGAATTTAATGTTAATTTCTCTATTATAAGCCACCTCCAATGGCATTTTAGAAAATTTGGCAGTACGTCCAACAGGCCTCACAACCACAGACCAGGGGTAACAAGGAGTCGCTAGAGCGCAATGAGCCAAGTACAGCCCCCCAGCCAAACCCTCCCCTAAACCGGACGACACTGGGCCAATTGTGCGCCACACTATGGGACTTGCGGTCACGGCTGGTTGTGACACAGCCTGGGATCAAACCCGGGTCTGTAGTGACGCCTCAATGATGCAGTGCCTTAGACCGCTGCGCACTTGGGAGGCTGCGGCCCACATTTAATCAGCTCATCTGTCCCGCGGGTTGCCAGCTGACAATCACTGCTACGTACACTACTGTTCAAAAGTTTGGGGTCACTTAGAAATGTCCTTGTTTTTGAAAGAAAAGCATGTTTTTTGCCTATTAAAATAATATCAAATGGATCAGAAATACAGTGTAGACATTGTTACTATTTTAGCAGGAAACTATTGGCATTTCCTCTGTCCAGTGTCTGTGTTCTTTTGCCCATCTTAATCTTTTCTTTTTATTGGCCAGTCTAAGATAAGGCTTTTTCTTTGCAACTCTGCCTAGAAGGCCAGCATACCGCAATTGCCTCTTCACTGTTGACGTTGAGACTGGTGTTTTGCGGGTACTATTTAATGAAGCTGCCAGTTGAAGCTGCCAGTCTGTTTCTCAAACTAGACACTCTAATATACTTGTCCTCTTGCTCAGTTGTGCACCGGGGCCTCCCACTCCTCTTTCTATTCTGATTAAAGACAGTTTGCGCTGTTCTGTGAAGGGAGTAATACACAGGTTTGTACAAGATCTTCAGTTTCTTGCAATTTCTCGCATGGAATAGCCTTCATTTCTCGGAACAAGAATAGACTGACGAGTTTCAGAAGAAAGGTCTTTGTTTCTGGCCATTTTGAGCCTGTAATCGAACCCACAAATGCTGATGCTCCAGATACTCAACTAGTCTAAAGAAGGACAGTTTTATTGCTTCTTTAATCAGAACAACAGTTTTCAGCTGTGCTAAGATAATTGCAAAAGGGTTTTCTATTAGCATTTTCAAAATGATAAACTTGGATTAGCTAACACAATATGCAATTGGAACACAGTAGTGATGGTTGCTGATAATGGGCCTCTGTACGCCTATGTAGATATTCCATAAAAAATCAGCCGTTTCCAGCTATAGCAGTCATTTACAACATTAACATTGTCTACACTGTATTTCTGATCAATTTGATGTTATTTTAATGGACAAAAAAAATGTGCTTTTCTTTCAAAAACAAGGACATTTCCAAGTGACCCCAAACTTTTGAACAGTAGTGTACCTTTAGTCATTTGTATACATTTCTTTCTCTTCTTCTCTCCAGGTGGATCTAAATGAAGAGGAGACCATCCTGATTATCCGTCGCCTCCACAAGGTGCTCCGCCCCTTCCTGTTACGCAGGCTCAAGAAGGAAGTAGAGGCTCAGCTACCGGAAAAGGTATCGTACGTCTCTCCATCTTCACATTTCTTTTAAATACAAACTCATGTTCACAGCTTTCTTCAGTATCTTGTCCGTTGGGTGTCTTCTTACCTATGTTCTCAGGTATTTTTCAGCTGCATAATATCTCCATTCTGTGGTTTTAATTGATTGATTGGTTTATAGATCTCTCTCTCTCTCACTACGTCTCTCTCTCTCTCTCTCTGTCTCTCTCTCTCTCTCTCTGTCTCTCTCTCTCTCTCTCTCTCTCTCTCTCTCTCTCTCTCTCTCTCTGTCTCTCTCTCTGTCTCTCTCTCTGTCTCTCTGTCTCTGTCTCTCTCTGTCCTCCAGGTGGAGTATGTAATAAAGTGTGATATGTCAGCGCTCCAGAGGGTTCTGTACAGACATATGCAGGCCAAGGGAGTCCTACTGACAGACGGCTCTGAGAAGGACAAGAAGGTGAGAAGGAATAACTCAAGTTCTTTGTCCAAAACATACAGTTTGTAAAATATACTTTTTTTGGGATCATATTCTGTATATATGAATATGTATAAGAAGCTTTTTGATTATATTGCAAGGTGAAATAATTATAAAATGTACAAGACAGTATTAGTTTTGTCTTGTTTTAAAAACATTCTTACATGCCTCACTTCCATAAATTCAAAGCTTGTGGCTAAAGTAGATTAGTTTCCCCAGGTCCATATACTATTTTCATGGTGAGGAACCATCTAACATCAAGTGGTAAAATCCTGAACTCCTCCTGTAATATCTGTGTGTCTATTGTGGGGTAAATCCTCCTGTAATATCTGTGTGTCTATTGTAGGGTAAATCCTCCTGTAATATCTGTGTGTCTATTGTAGGGTAAATCCTCCTGTAATATCTGTGTGTCTATTGTAGGGTAAATCCTCCTGTAATATCTGTGTGTCTATTGTAGGGTAAATCCTCCTGTAATATCTGTGTGTCTATTGTAGGGTAAATTGTAATATCTGTGTGTCTATTGTAGGGTAAATCCTCCTGTAATATCTGTGTGTCTATTGTAGGGTAAATCCTCCTGTAATATCTGTGTGTCCTGTAATATCTGTGTGTCTAGGGTAAATCCTCCTGTAATATCTGTGTGTCTATTGTATCTGTGTGTCTATTGTAAATCCTCCTGTAATATCTGTGTGTCTATTGTGTGTCTGTAATATTGTAGGGTAAATCCTCCTGTAATATCTGTGTGTCTATTGTAGGGTAAATCCTCCTGTAATATCTGTGTGTCTATTGTGGGGTAAATCCTCCTGTAATATCTGTGTGTCTGTTGTGGGGGAAATCCTCCTGTAATATCTGTGTGTCTATTGTAGGGTAAATCCTCCTGTAATATCTGTGTGTCTATTGTAGGGTAAATCCTCCTGTAATATCTGTGTGTCTATTGTAGGGTAAATCCTCCTGTAATATCTGTGTGTCTGTAATATCTGTGTGTCTATTGGGTAAATCCTCCTGTAATATCTGTGTGTCTATTGTGGGGTAAATCCTCCTGTAATATCTGTGTGTCTATTGTGGGGTAAATCCTCCTGTAATATCTGTGTGTCTATTGTAGGGTAAATCCTCCTGTAATATTGTCTATTGTAGGGTAAATCCTCCTGTAATATCTGTAAATCCTCCTGTAATATCTGTGTGTCTATTGTGTCTGTAATATTGTAATTGTGTAAATCCTCCTGTAATATCTGTGTGTCTATTGTGTCTGTAATATTGTAGGGTAAATCCTCCTGTAATATCTGTTTGTCTATTTTAGGGTAAATCCTCCTGTAATATCTGTGTGTCTATTGTAGGGTAAATCCTCCTGTAATATCTGTGTGTCTATTGTAGGGTAAATCCTCATGTAATATCTGTGTGTCTATTGTATTGTAAATCCTCCTGTAATATCTGTGTGTCTATTGTAGGGTAAATCCTCCTGTAATATCTGTGTGTCTATTGTAAGATAAATCCTCCTGTAATATCTGTGTGTCTATTGTAGAGTAAATCCTCCTGTAATATCTGTGTGTCTATTGTAGGGTATTGTAAATCTGTGTGTCTATTGTAGGGTAAATCCTGTAATATCTGTGTGTCTATTGTAGGGTAAATCCTCCTGTAATATCTGTGTGTCTATTGTAGGGTAAATCCTCCTGTAATATCTGTTTGTCTATTTTAGGGTAAATCCTCCTGTAATATCTGTGTGTCTATTGTAGGGTAAATCCTCATGTAATATCTGTGTGTCTATTGTAGGGTAAATCCTCCTGTAATATCTGTGTGTCTATTGTAGGGTAAATCCTCCTGTAATATCTGTGTGTCTATTGTAGGGTAAATCCTCCTGTAATATTGTGTGTCTATTGTGTGTCTGTAATATCTGTGTGTCTATTGTAGGGTAAATCCTCCTGTAATATCTGTGTGTCTATTGTAGGGTAAATCCTCCTGTAATATCTGTGTGTCTATTGTAGGGTAAATCCTCCTGTAATATCTGTGTGTCTATTGTAGGGTAAATCCTCCTGTAATATCTGTGTGTCTATTGTAGGGTAAATCCTCCTGTAATATCTGTGTGTCTATTGTAGGGTAAATCCTCCTGTAATATCTGTGTGTCTATTGTAGGGTAAATCCTCCTGTAATATCTGTGTGTCTATTGTAGGGTAAATCCTCCTGTAATATCTGTGTGTCTATTGTAGGGTATATCTGTGTGTCTATTGTAGGGTAAATCCTCCTGTAATATCTGTGTGTCTATTGTAGGGTAAATCCTCCTGTAATATCTGTGTGTCTATTGTAGGGTAAATCCTCCTGTAATAATATCTGTAATATCTGTGTGTCTATTGTAGGGTAAATCCTCCTGTAATATCTGTGTGTCTATTGTGGGGTAAATCTCCTCCTGTAATATCTGTAATATTTGTCTATTTTAGGGTAAATCCTCCTGTAATATCTGTGTGTCTATTGTAGGGTAAATCCTCCTGTAATATCTGTGTGTCTATTGTGGGTAAATCCTCCTGTAATATCTGTGTGTCTATTGTGTAAATCCTCCTGGTAAATCCTCCTGTAGGGTAAATCCTCATGTAATATCTGTGTGTCTATTGTAGGGTAAATCCTCCTGTAATATCTGTGTGTCTGTAATATCTGTGTGTCTATTGTATTGTAAATCCTCCTGTAATATCTGTGTGTCTATTGTAGGGTAAATCCTCCTGTAATATCTGTGTGTCTATTGTAGGGTAAATCCTCCTGTAATATCTGTGTGTCTATTGTAGGGTAAATCCTCCTGTAATATCTGTGTCTCTATTGTAGGGTAAATCCTCCTGTAATATCTGTGTCTCTATTGTAGGGCAAAGGAGGTACCAAGACTCTGATGAACACCATCATGCAGTTGAGGAAGATCTGTAACCATCCCTACATGTTCCAACAGATAGAGGTACAGTGGGAATACACACACACACACAGATAGAGGTACATACAGTGGGAGTATACTTTCTATTGATGAACTAATCCCGCCACAATTCTGAATTTGTTCACAGGAATCTTTCTCTGAGCATTTAGGATTTTCCGGAGGGATAGTGAGTGGGTAAGTGCATAAGTCGATTGATTGTAATTTTCACAACAACGACCCGAAATGCTTTCACTCTATTGGCCTGGTTGTGTTCTCTCTCTGCCCCTAGTCTTGACCTGTACCGAGCCTCGGGGAAGTTTGAGGTGCTGGACCGTATCCTGCCCAAGCTGAGGGCCACCAACCACAAGGTGTTGTTGTTCTGTCAGATGACCTCGCTCATGACCATCATGGAGGACTACTTCGCCTACCGCAACTTCAAGCACCTGCGTCTGGACGGTACTGTGTGTGTGTGCGTGTGTGTGTGTGTGTGTGTGTGTGTGTGTGTGTGTGTGTGTGTGTGTGTGTGTCTCAGTATCAGAATTGGGTTCAAATAGTTACTTGGCATCTTTTCTCATACATGCCTGGTGCAATGGAACAAACGGTACAAAACCCACCCATCTGGCAGTCCATAAAGACTCAATCATACTCAACGTATTTTATAGTCTAGAAAATAAATACTTTTTGAACCCATGTCTGCCACGTATATGATACAAAATCAAAGTTGGGATTTCTGTCTCTCTTAGATGCTGTGTTTTACTCATCCACTTCCCTCCCTCCCCTCTCTCTTCCTCCGCCCCCCCTCCCTCCCTCCGCCCCCTCTCCCTCCCTCCGCCCCCCTCTCCCTCCCTCCGCCCCCTCTCCCTCCCTCCGCCCCCCTCTCCCTCCCTCCAGGCACCACCAAAGCAGAGGACAGGGGCATGCTGTTGAAGGCGTTTAACGACCCGGCCTCCCAGTACTTCATCTTCCTGCTCAGTACCAGAGCCGGCGGGCTGGGCCTCAACCTGCAGTCAGCTGACACTGTGGTCATCTTCGACTCTGACTGGAACCCTCACCAGGTAGGGGGAGTAACACACACACACACACACAACTCCTAAGGGATTGGCTGGAACCCACAGCAGGTACACTTGCAATGTTAGTAGTTGAAGTCATATTTTAACATTACTTGAGTGAGTATTCAGTTAGAAGTACAAAATATCCCACTGAACTTAGCATGTTAGTATTGACATGCCACCATGGGCCAGATACTAACTGAATCACTGCTAGCCATCGGAATTTGAACTACGAATGTCTAACGATTCAGCCCAAAGTATCCTACCGTATTCTAACCACCTCCCCTCCCTCTCTCTCCAGGACCTGCAGGCCCAGGACCGTGCGCACCGCATCGGCCAACTGAACGAGGTCCGCGTCCTGCGTCTCTGCACCGTCAACTCCGTAGAGGAGAAGATCCTGGCGGCGGCCAAGTACAAACTCAACGTGGACCAGAAGGTCATCCAGGCCGGCATGTTTGACCAGAAGTCATCGAGCCACGAGCGCCGGGCTTTCCTGCAGGCTATCCTGGAGCACGAGGAACAGGACGAGGTCGGGGCCCCGGGCGGCGGGTGGAAGTCTGGGGGGTCTTGGGTGGGTGTGACCGACGAAAGCCCGGAACTCCCACACCCTCAGAATTCCCACGCTGCCCACTGACACACCTACCTCTCTCCGTTGTACTGTTCTTCCCTCTTCCTCTTTTTCATCCATTATACATCTCTCTCTCTCTCTCTCTCTCTCTCTCTCTCTCTCTCTCTCTCTCTCTCTCTCTCTCTCTCTCTCTCTCTCTCTCTCTTTGTCGCTCTCTCTCTCTGTCTCTGTCTCTCTCTTTCTTTCTTTCAATCCCTCTTTCTTCTTTTCACCACTCTCTTTCTCTCACACATTTTGTCCCTTGTGTATTTGTCTTCGGTGGACAAACACAATGTGGATTGTATTTCATCTACACTTCTTTTGAATGCTAATAGTGTTTTAAAGACTTTACATGTTGTGTATATTGACCCATTACTTGATGTTGTCACAGAGCTATTCTTTACAAAGTGGTGGATTGGATGTTGTTCTGTCTGACAATTCCTCTTGTCATTGGTCATATGGTCACAAACAGATCTGGAACCAGGCTAGAGTGGATAGAGCTTTAGCTTTGCTCATGTCCTCCTGTCCTGCTGTGTGTTGTGTCTGTCTGTCAATTGATGTGTGTTTGACCGCTCAGGAGGAAGACGAGGTGCCAGACGATGAGACGGTCAACCAGATGATCGCCAGGAGCGAGGAGGAGTTTGACCACTTCATGGTTAGTTAGTGTCTGTTGGTCATCGTGGTCATTTCTCTGGGTCAACGTGTCAAGGGCCAATCCAATATCTATACATACAATGATGCAGAATACTCTGTTCTTTTCTCTTCCTACTACCTTACACCTTCGTTTCCTCTTTCTCCTCTCCTCCTTCTACCTCTGTCTTCTCCTCTCTCCTGCCCCTTGTCCTGGTCTCTATCTCCCCCTCCAGCGCATGGACCTGGACAGGAGGCGTGAGGACGCTCGTAACCCCCGCCGTAAGCCCCGTCTGATGGAGGAGGACGAGCTGCCCACCTGGATCATGAAGGATGACGCAGAGGTGGAGAGACTCACCTGTGAGGAGGAAGAGGAGAAGATGTTCGGGAGGGGGTCCCGCCAGCGCAAGGAGGTGGACTACAGTGACTCACTCACCGAGAAGCAGTGGCTCAAGGTTAGAGGTCAAGGGTCAGGGGTCAAATTACACTCTGGGAATGGTGTATTCATTCGATGTTGTTTATCAAGTGACACGGTGCTCATCATGTTTGCCTCCCTCGCTCTCTCGCTTACTCGCTCTCTCTCTCTCTCTCTCTCTCTCTCTCTCGCACGCCTTCTCCCTCCCTCTCTTTCTCACTCCCCCCTCCCTCTCTTTCGCTCTCTCTTTCTCTCGCTTTCTCCCTCCCTCTTTCTCTCTCTCTCCCCCTCCCTCTCTCTCCCCCTCCCTCTCTCTTTTCCCTCCCTCTCTCTTTCTTTCTCCCTCCAGGCCATTGAGGAAGGCACGTTAGAGGAGATCGAGGAGGAGGTGCGTCACAAGAAGACCACCCGGAAGCGAAAGCGTGACCGCGATGACCTCCCTGGCCCCTCCTCTTCCTCCTCGGGGGGCAGGCGGAGCCGGGACAAGGACGATGACGGGAAGAGACAGAAGAAGAGGGGACGCCCCCCCGCAGAGAAACTCTCCCCCAACCCCCCCGCTCTCACCAAGAAGATGAAGAAGATAGTGGACGCTGTTATTAAATACAAAGACAGGTAAGACTGGGGCTGGTGTTCTCTTCAGCTTGCTTTGCCATTTTGACTTACATGCTGGTTGGAGCTAGCCTGGGTACCAGTCTGCTTGTGTCGTCACGCCACTCCTTGTCATGCCAAACATGTTTGGGACCTGGCTAGGTTGGATCAAGGTGCTTGCAACACCATAGTTGTGAGTCTGATTCCCAAATGGGCCACAACATGCTGCAATACTGACTGTCTGTGTAACATCGGTACTACGGGCACTAACATCAGTATCTCTGGTGATGTCTTTCACAGCAGTAATGGTCGTCAGCTGAGTGAGGTCTTCATCCAGCTGCCCTCGCGCAAAGAGCTGCCAGAGTACTACGAGCTCATCCGCAAGCCTGTCGACTTCAGGAAAATCAAGGTAAATTAACACACACACACACTCATTCTCATCCCCCCTCTAATCTCTCTGTCTCCCGCTCTCCTGTCTGCCCCTCCTGTAGGAGAGGATCCGTAGCCACAGATACCGTAGTCTCGGAGACCTGGAGAGAGATGTGATGCTACTCTTTCAGAACGCACAGACCTTCAACCTGGAGGGATCACTGGTGAGACACACACACGTTACACTGGACTGAGTACACAACAACACAAGCACATCGATGACAATAGATGTAACAGTAGATTAAATAAGTGAATGACTTTGTGTGTTTATCGACTTTAACTCACATCGTCCAGTAACTTCATTAGAGATGCTGATTCCAAGAGTTGTAACTGCTCTGGTCTTCCTGTATGCCCTCTTGTTACTGTATAAAAATGTATCAAGGGACCAGTCCTTTTTTTGATCAACTTTTTTATTTGAATGTTTTGAAGCAGGTTAAGGCTGAATAACAATAAGCAGTGGACCAAATAACAATACCATTGTTGGCACATGTCCAACTGCGTCTGTGCATGGGCCTAAAATAGCTACATCGGTCTATCGTCTGGTTGCTGCCTCGTTCCCAGATCTACGAGGACTCCATCGTGCTCCAGTCGGTGTTCACCAGTCTGAGACAGAAGATCGAGAAGGAGGAGGACAGCGAGGGAGAGGACAGTGAGGAAGAGGAGGAGGACCTGGACGAAGGCTCCGAGTCAGAGTGTGAGTCATCACTGAAGAAAGGAAGTAAGGAATGAAGAAGCACAGGAAGGAAGAAGGGAAAAAATATATATTGAGAAAAATAAAGAATGAATGAAAGACAGAGAAAGAACGATTAAACCAGCCACCTCTGTGACCTTGCAATAAACTGTGTTGTGTTGATCCTGTGGTGTGTGTTTGTGTGTGTGTCTGCATCTGCATGTGTATGATATGAATGTGTGTGTGTCCATCCTCTAGCCCGCTCAGTGAAGGTGAAGATCCGTCTGGGACGGAGAGAGAAGAGTAGCGACCGGGGGAAGGGTAGGAGACGTCTGGGGCGCACCCGAGCCAAACCTGTAGTCAGCGACGACGACACTGAAGAGGAGCAGGAGGAGGTGAGGGCAGAGGAGGTGTGTGTGTGTTTGCACCTTCCATCTTTGATGTTTTGTTTTATAATCCCTCTGCAAAAATGTGTTGCACATATTGTGCATGGAACCCAGAAATATCCCCCCCTCTCTCTCTTTATGTTTCTGTCTCTCTCCTGTTCCACCTCTCACAGGAACGCTCCCCCAGTGGCACAGATGAAGAATCCTAAATGGAAACTAGCTACTTACTCCAACTCTACTTCCATCATTACCAGGTTTTGTTCAACTCCATTTCATATCTACTTGGGACTGGGGCATTTCACTTCATATTGACGCCAACTCTCTCCCTGTTATGTACATTAGCACAGCTTTCATAACAACTACTGGACCTGAAGCTCTGCTTAGGTGTGGAAAATAGACTAATTCTGCCTCATACTGTTAGCGATCTACACAACCTTGTTCATGTAATATGTGTCAATTACTAAAAGTGTTATTTATTATGTCTGGTGTATTTTGGGGGGAAGTTGAGGCCATATACAGGGCCTTCAGTAAGTATTCATACTGCTTGACTTATTCCACATTTTGCTGTGTTACAGTCTGAATTTAAAAATATTTATATATTTTTTGACACCCATCTACACACAATGCCCCATAATGACAAAGTGAAAACATGTTTTTAGAAATGTTTGCAAATCTATTGAAAATGAAATATCTAATTTACATGACTTGAATCAATACTTTGTAGAAACATATTTGGCAGTGATTACAGCTGTGAGTCTTTCCGGGTCTCTAAGATCTTTACACACCTGGATTGTGCCACATTTGCCTTTTATTCTTTTCAAAATTCTTCAAGCTCTGTCAAAGTGGTTGTTGGTCATTGCGAGAAAACCGTTTTCAGGTCTTACAGTAGATTTTCAAGTAGATGTATGTCAAAACTGTAACTCGGCCACTCAGGAACATTCACTGTCTTCTTGGTAAGTAACTCCAGTGTATATTTGGCCATGTGTTTTAGGTTATTGTCCTGCTGAAAGGTGAATTCATCTCCCAGTGTCTGGTGGAAGGCAGACTGAACCAGGTTTTCCTCTAGGATTTTGACTGTTGTTTCTTTTCTGTCCAGAAAAACTCCCCCAGTCCTTAACAATTACAATATGTAGAGTGGTACTCGGTAATGGATTTGCCCCCAAAAACATTGCATTGCTTTTCCACATTTTTTGTAGTATTACTTTAGTGCCTTGTTGCAAACGGGATTTAGTTTTATTCTGTACAGGCTTCCTTCTTTTCACTCTGTAATTTAGGTTAGTATTGTGGAGTAACTACAGTGTTGTTGATCCATCCTCAGTTTTCTCCTATCACAGCCATTAAAATCTGTAACTGTTTTAAAATCACCATTGGCCTCATGGTGAAATCCCTGAGCAGTTTCCTTCTTCTTTGGCAACTGAGTTAGGAAGGATGCCTGTATCTTTGTATCGACTGGGTGTATTAATACACCATCCAAAGTGTAATTAATAACTTCACCATGCTCAAAGGGATATTCAAAGTCTGCTTTTTACATTTTGTTTTACCCATCTACAAATAGGTGCCCTTCTTTGCTAGGCATTGAAAAACCTCCCTGGTCTTTGTGGTTGAATCTGTTTGAAAATCACTGCTCGACTGAGGGACTTCACAATTATCTGTATGTGTGGGGTACAGAGAGGGGGTAGTTTTTCAAAAATCATGTTAAACACTATTATTGAACACAGAGTGAGTCCATGCAACTTATTATGTGACTTGTTAAGCACATTTTACTCATTGACTTATGTATGCTTGCCATAACAAAGGGGTTGAATATTTATAGACTCAAGACATTTCAGCTTTTAATTTCTAATTAATAAAAAATAAATAATTCCACTTTGACATTATGGGGTATTGTGTGTAGATCAGTGACACAAAATCAATTGAATACATTTTTAATTCAGGCTGTCACAACAAAATGTGGGGTGCGAATTCTTTCTGAAGACACTGTAGGTGTGTGTTAATCGTCTATTTTGACAGAGGCCTTCTGTTAGAATTGCCACTGTTTCTTTCTGTGGTGGTTCTAGGAATCTGTGTACATTTGAGCAAGGCTCCGTCCTAAACTGACTTGAGTTGAAATGGAATTGACCCCAAGCTAAAACTGACATACAGTACCTGTCCATGTATTATTCCATAACTCGCCCAGTAACTGCACCAGAGATGCTGCTTTCAGTAGTTATTACTATACTATTACTCTACACTCTGTTATTACTGATGATTGTATAACAATTAATTAAGGGGCAAATCCTAACTTCCATTTAGGTCAAATTTTCACTTAGTCTCACTTAGGCCTGGATTCAATCCAGAAGTGTGGATGATCCTCGTTATAGCGCACTTGACATTTAAAGGTAATTCCCGATTGAGCCTACATAGGCAGCATTTACCGTGAATGCGGTCTCTGCCAACTCGGAAATGTTGCCTTTCAAAGGTGCATAGCCGGAAAGGGCCAATCGAATGAAATGTATCCCAAAGTCTCCCGTTGACGTCAATGCTGACCACGTGAAAATGATATTTAAATGGACGTTAAGTTTGCCCCTAACTATTAATAATACATTAAGTTATGTAGCAGTACGTGAAATTTCAAATGCTTCTATTTGGATGTTGTGCTGCTTTCCTAGCGTAGCTAAACAAAATGTCAAACTGTTTGAATCTACTTTTTTGCACATTTTCTTCCATGTTTGTTGTTTTTAAGATGACGGACCAGAGGGACAGTAGTTCTTCTCTGTATTCATTACGCCTCATGGCGGTACGGTGTTAGATATCTATGGTTATGTCATTCTAGAGATGCATGTATACACTGAGTGTACAAAACACTAGGACCACCTTCCTAATATTGGGTTGCGCCTCCTGTTGCCCTCAGAACAGTTTCAGTTTGTCGGGGCATGGACTCTATAAGGTGTTGAATGCATTCTACAGGGAGGCTGGCCCTTGTTGGCTCCAATGCTTCCCACAGCTGTGTCAAGTTGGCTGGATGTCCTGTGGATGGTGGACCATTCTTGATACATATGGGAAACTGTTGAGCGTGAAAAACCCAGCAGCGTTGCAGTTCTTGACACACTCAAACCGGTGCACCTGGCACTTACTACCATACCCCGTTCAAAGGCACTTAAATATTTTGTCTTGCCCATTCAAACTCTGAATGGCACACACACACACACACACACACACACACACACACACACACACACACACACACACACACACACACACACACACACACACACACACACACACACACACACACACACACACACACACACACACACACACACACACACACACAATCCATGTCTCAATTGTCTGAAGGCTTAAAAGTCCTTCTTTAACCCGTCTCCTCCCCTTCATCTACACTGATTGAAGTGCATTTAACAAGTGACATCAACAAGAGAGCATAGCTTTCACCTTGATGCACCTGGTCAGTCTGTCATAGATAGAGCATGTGCTCTTAATGTTGTGTATACTCAATGTATGTGTGTAGGATACAATCCAATGTACTGTATTTTTTTCATATGACAAAGTTAATGTTATGAGTAGGTCTGAGTGTTTTGTGCAATTATGTGACATGCCTGGATTTGAACCTTTTATTTAAAGCTTTTTCATCAAACTGTCCTCTTTTACTTTCATGTCATATAGTCAGGGCCATCCTACGTCAATTGCTTCGATTTTTAGTGTAATTATCATTTTGTGGAAAGGTTTTAAATACAAGATAAATGATTGCGCAAAACACAGGGCCCTAGAAGAGGTATCAACCAAAGCGGCAGTATTCGACTCCCTCATTCGATGTTGGGGAGCTCTGTATCATGTTGTCATTCACTGGATCTTCAAGACTACAATACACTACAGTAAGGAAACAATTGAGATACATAGGCTGCAGTATTCATATTCAATTTCTTATGAAGAAATGTGATGATTTCCATTTGATTTCAGACCTACAGGTAATTGTGCTTAGTGCATGATGGTGTAATGGCAGTTCTTGTCCACAGTGAGGCGATCTCACTCAAACCTTCCAAGCAGCCTTTCCCAGCTGAACTGAGGTGTGTTCTTATCTTATTAGTAGACTAGATAGGTCAGATAGATCTTTTGTTAATGCCTTTTTATTTCTTCTGTTTCCTTCTTCCGTCTCAGTCTGAGTGAATGAGTGTGTGTGTGTGTGTGTGTGTGTGTGTGTGTGTGTGTGTGTGTGTGTGTGTGTGTGTGTGTGTGTGTGTGTGTGTGTGTGTGTGTGTGTGTGTGTGTGTGTTAGTGGGGTATTTTGACAGAGGGTGTATGACTTGGAAGGGTTTCTCTCTGACAGAGAAACAGTGATGCGAAGAACACTTCTTGACAGGTCAACCTCAACCAAAAACACATTTTATGTCATTCCACAGACACAAACTCTCATCAACAAGAGGTTGCAAGAGGTCCATTTAAGGTCAGGTGACTCAGGTCAATTAATTCATGTCTTTCTATCTAACCTGTTTAAACAACATGGAATACGCCAATCAGAACTGATGTTTATTTTTGAGGCACATTAGGTGGATTGGGACACCAGGCAAAGGCCCCGTCACCTCATTGGGCAAAAGCTAGTAGGGAGCAGCAGCCTTCTCAAATAGAACCAGGCCACTGGTTTATTTTTAGGCCACAGGATTTTTAGCCCATAGATGTTTTTGTAATGTTTGAGCCACTCAAATATCACATGAATAAACATTAGACATGGCAAAATGTATATAATTGCAAAAAAAATTAGCTTTAAACTGCTAAATGTTCTCTCCGCCAACAAGAGGGGTGTGAACAGTTTGAAATAGACGTGCAGCGTGCGTACGGTGGGCGGGATGTTCCCCCAATGGGACCTGAGTGAAAAAGTTTGGGAACCACTGATTTAGGGGGTTAGAAATCAATTATGACGCCACCGTGATGTAGACTAGAACAGCATTCTGGAGATATTTTGGCAGTTATACCAATAGACTATTCGAAGGGGGACGCTAGCTCTTTTTTTGTTGAATGTTAAATGAAGCAGCCAATAGAGAGCGAACGCGTGATGGCGGCAGGCTATAACTGTTATTTATTCAGACCCATAACCATTCAATCTTCGTGAAGAGAAGTGAAAACCTTCTGAATCTAATTCTAGTTCTATATTATACAAGGATGTCATAGGAATGATGAAGATAAGGATAACGAAACGTATTTCATTTAGCTGTTGAAATCGAGAAAGGAATGAAGCAACATTAGAGCGAGAAAGAGGGGGTAGAATAATAACATTAGGGGAAATATTATGAAAGGAAAGGACACGTCAGTTTACTATTATTATAGGCCCTATTATATTTCAACATTTAAATCCAATTTGCTAGCCTATACTTGTAACTTTGTAGGTCGCATGTGCTGCACCAGAATCACATGTTCTCTTCTGCTTTATCATGGTTTGAACGATATGCATAATTCCAGTCCGTATAATACACTCCAGTAATACAGTTTGCACTCAAAAATATGAGTCTACTGGAGCTAATGTCAGGTATGTACCCAAGAGAGCATATTGCTAGCTCCATCTATGGGCGTTTATGTTTTTTCTGTTGTGCGAAGCCTTTGTACATCATATACAGTGTTTTCCCGAATGTATTCAGACCCCTTGACTTTTTCCACATTTTGTTACTTTACAGCCTGATTCTAAAATTGATTACATTATTTTGTTCTCATCAATCTACACACAATACCCCATAATGACAAAGCAAAAACAGGTTTAGACATTTTTGCAATTCTATTGAAAATGAAATAAAGAAATACACTGCTCAAAAAAATAAAGGGAACACTAAAATAACACATCCTAGATCTGAATGAATGAAATATTCGTAAATACTTTTTTCTTTACATAGTTGAATGTGCTGACAACAAAATCACACAAAAATGATCAATGGAAATCAAATTTATCAACCCATGGAGGTCGGGATTTGGAGTGACACTCAAAATTAAAGTGGAAAACCACACTACAGGCTGATCCAACTTTGATGTAATGCCCTTAAAACAAGTCAAAATGATGCTCAGTAGTGTGTGTGGCCTCCACGTGCCTGTATGACCTCCCTACAACGCCTGGGCATGCTCCTGATGAGGTGGCGGATGGTCTCCTGAGGGATCTCCTCCCAGACCTGGACTAAAGCATCCGCCAACTCCTGGACAGTCTGTGGTGCAATGTGGCGTTGGTGGATGGAGCGAGACATGATGTCCCAGATGTGCTCAATTGGATTCAGGTCTGGGGAACGGGTGGGCCAGTCCATAGCATCAATGTCTTCCTCTTGCAGGAACTGCTGACACACTCCAGCCACATGAGGTCTAGCATTGTCTTGCATTAGGAGGAACCCAGGGCCAACCGCACCAGCATATGGTCTCACAAGGGGTCTGAGGATCTCATCTCGGTACCTAATGGCAGTCAGGCTACCTCTGGCGAGCACATGGAGGGCTGTGCGGCCCCCCAAAGAAATGCCGCCCCACACCATGACTGACCCACCGCCAAACCGGTCATGCTGGAGGATGTTGCTGGCAGCAGAACGTTCTCCACAGCGTCTCCAGACTCTGTCACGTCTGTCACGTGCTCAGTGTGAACCTGCTTTCATCTGTGAAGAGCACAGGGCGCCAGTGGCGAATTTGCCAATCTTGGTGTTCTCTGGCAAATGCCAAACGTCCTGCACAGTGTTGGACTGTAAGCACAACCACAACCTGTGGACGTCGGGCCCTCATATCACCCTCATAGAGTCTGTTTCTTACCATTTGAGCAGACACATGCACATTTGTGGCCTGCTGGAGGTCATTTTTAGGGCTCTGGCAGTGCTCCTCCTGCTCCTCCTTGCACAAAGGCAGAGGTAGCGGTCCTGCTGCTGGGTTGTTGCCCTCCTACGGCCTCCTCCACGTCTCCTGATGTACTGGCCTGTCTCCTGGTAGCGCCTCCATGCTCTGGACACTACGCTGACAGACACAGCAAACCTTCTTGCCACAGCTCGCATTGATGTGCCATCCTGGATGAGTTGCACTACCTGAGCCACTTGTGTGGGTTGTAGAATCCGTCTCATGCTACCACTAGAGTGAAAGCACCGCCAGCATTCAAGAGTGACCAAAACATCAGCCAGGAAGCATAGGAACTGAGAAGTGGTCTGTGGTTGCCGCCTGCAAAACCACTCCTTTATTGGGGGTGTCTTGCTAATTGCCTATAATTTCCACCTGTTGTCTATTCCATTTGCACAACAGCATGTGAAATTTATTGTCAATCAGTGTTGCTTCCTCAGTGGGCAGTTTGATTTCACAGAAGTGTGATTGACTTGGAGTTACATTGTGTTGTTTAAGTGTTCCCTTTATTTTTTTGAGCAGTGTATATGATTGGAGTACACCTGTGGTAAATTCAATTGATTCAATTGACACCTGTCTCTATAAGATCCCACAGCTTACCGTGCATGTCAGAGCAAAAATGACCTGGTCTGATGAAACCAAGATTGAACTCTTTGGCCTGAATTCCAAACGTCACGTCTGGAGGAAACCTGGCACCATTCCTACGGTGAAGCATGGTGGTGGCAGCATCATGTTGTGGGGATGTTTTTCAAGGGCAGGGATTGGGAGACAAGTCAGGATCGAAAGATGGAAAGATGAATCCTTGATGAAAACCTGCTCCAGGAGGACCTCAAAAGTTCACCTTACAGGACAATGACCCTAAGATCCAAGACAACTGATGAGCCTGGAAACCCTGAATCATCCTGGAGAAGAGACCTGATAATGCTATCAGGACCTGACAGAGCTTGAGGGATCTGCAGAGAAGAATGGGAGAAGTGTGAGGTGCTCTTCCTCCCGGGGAAGGACTGCCCTTCCAATCAGGACAATGACTTGGCGTGATCCTAAGTTCTCATAACATCAGCCAAGACAACTCAGGTACGCCCCTGCCTCACACAGGAAGCGGCGCAGGTCCTAATCCAGGCACTTGTCATCTCCCGTCTGGAATGTCCTGTTGGCTGGGAGCCTGTGCAACTCATCCAGAGCCTGGACTGGTGAACCCAAGATGAATCATCTCTGGCTACAAGACCATGGTGACCTACGGATAACCTCCAGGCTCTGATCAGGCCCTACACCCAAACAAGGGCACTCGTTCATCCATCCTGCTCGCCTCCCTGACAGGAGCAGTTGAGAGTCAAAATCTGTTCAGCCCCCAATGGTGGAACAAAGAGGACAGGGAGTCAAACCTTCCGGAGACACCAAACCTCTTCAAGGAGGATAGGATGTAATCCTTCTCACCCCCCCTTAATGATTTAGATGCACTATTGTAAAGTGGCTGTTCCACTGGATGTCAGAAGGTGAATTCACCAAGAAGACTCAAGGCTGTAATACCCAAATAGAGGTGTGCTGCTGAAAGAAGACTCAACAAATCGCTGCTGAAAGTGCTTCAACAAAGTACTGAGTTAAGGGTCTGAATACTTTTGTAAATTTGATATTTCTGTTTTAAATGTTTAATATTTATCACTTATCACTCCAGTGCTAATCTGCAAAATTGTAATTATTCGCCTACCTCCTCATGCCTTTTGCACACAATGTATATAGACTCCCCTTTTTTTGTACTGTGTTATTGACTTAATTGTTTACTCCATGTGTAACTCTGTGTTGTCTGCTCACACTGCTAAGCTTTATCTTGGCCAGGTCGCAGTTGCAAATGAGAACTTGTTCTCAACTAGCCTACCTGGTTAAATAAAGGTGAAATAAAAAAAATAAAAAAATAAAATAAACTAGCAATAAATAAAATTTGCTTTGTCATTATGGGGTATTGTGTGTAGAATGATGAGGGGGGAAACAACTATTTAATCCATTTTAGAATAAGGCTGTAACCTAACAAATGTGGTTAAGGTCAAGGCGTCTGAATAGTTTCAGAAGGCACCGTGTATATATCTCACACACACACAGTGCCAGTCAAACGTTTGGACACACCTACTAATTCAAGGGATTGTCTTTATTTTTACTATTTTCTACATTGTAGAATAATAAGTGAATACATCAAAACTATGAAATAACACATATGGAATCATGTAGTAACCAAAAACGTGTTAAACAAAATATGTTATATTAGATTCTTCAAAGTAGCCACCCTTTTCCTTGATGACAGATTGGACACTATGGGCATTCTCTCAACCCCCAAAAAAGAGATCTAGCTTAAAGGAAAAATCCACCCAAAACCACTCATTCATTTAATTTACAGTGTTAAATAACACTAATATGTGTGATCAATATTTTTGGTAAACAAATGTTTCATTTTGGCATTATAATAAGGTTGGTAGCAACCACAAAATCCATAATGCAGTGCTATCTCTATTGGCTGGCTGGCTAGTTAGCTAGCAAACGACACACAATAATACCAAAGACAATATCAGCATGTAAAGTAGCTAGTTAGTGCAGTTTGTTTAGGTGAGTTTGCAGCTATCAATTTTGGAGTCTACAATCTCACCATGTTCAACCTGCAGATCGATGTCCCACACAGAGTGGAGTCTGACATTCGCAACTGCAGATATACTTTTGAGGAGATAGGAAACGTTGCCCATGTTACGTCAATGGGACGCGCTCTCCTTCAAGGAGTGAATGGGAGTCTATTGGGCGCTAGCTCAAAAACCCAACATTAGCACGAATTTCGTCAGCAATAAGTTTCTCGACACCGAACCTTGAGAAGGGATTGCGTGATGATTAGTTTACCAACCGCGTAACACAGCATGACAACATGAACGCGATTGGTCGACAGTCTGCTGGGTAGGGCGTTAATTGGATTCATTTCTCCTCTCTATAATATCTCTGGCAATGGCACCATGCAATGTACCTTGGACTAGAGGCAGAATTTGACAAATGTACTAGACACTGTTAAATTACACATTTCTCGAGGTAGGAATATCACAAAATTATGATCAATGGCTCATTTGAGAGAAGACATCCTCCCGAGTTATGACATCGGCCAGTATTGAAATTTGACATGTATGATAGACGTTTTTGGCGATGTTAAAGTCTTATTCCTGTTAACTTCCAGTGAAGCGAGACTTTATCACAGTGTTACGTCATTTCTGCCTGCTTGAACGCTAATAACTCAGATACACGTGAAAACATGAAACGACGAAGGGAATCGATAGAACATCACTCAGAGATGCACAAAAACAATATAATATAAAACATCAGTGAACCTTTCCTTTAAACTGATGAATTTTGATGGGGATTTTTCTTGTTTATCAATCAACTCTGGGGGATTAATTACAAACTGCAGCAAATGTTTTTATGGTATGGAGCCTATATTTTTGTTTCTGTTTGATGTTAAGCCAAAATATTAGGTCAAAGTTCAACCTTAACTGTTAATTAAAATCACATTTCATGTTTGTCCACAACATGACAAGGTGTCCAATACATTACTCACTGTCTGACTGATATAAACAACCTGGATTACACCAATCAGAACTGATGTTTATTTTTGTATTGACAGTAGGCACAGGAGAGAGAACGGTCAGTGTTGTGTGCAGTCTTTCTAGGGGGTGAGTTGATGGCAATAGAGTGTGTGTGTGTTTTGACAGGGGCCCCAATGTTTGACTTGGAAGGGTTTCTCACTCTGGAGCTATGCTTCGAGGAACACTTCCTGACTTCTAGGAACCCCTTGTCTGGACCTCTGGAGGAACTCGCACACACACATCCAGAGCAAGTCTCAGCCAGATGTTCACATCTGTCAAGGGGGAGGGGCGGCATGTTCATGTTCTCCCAGTTGGAGGGAGGATGAGGAGTGGGAAAGCCATGTGCCTAAAGCTAACTCAATGCCATGTGCCTAAAGCTAACTCAATGCCATGTGCCTAAAGCTAACTCAATGCCATGTGCCTAAAGCTAACTCAATGCCATGTGCCTAAAGCTAACTCAATGCCATGTGCCTAAAGCTAACTCAATGCCATGTGCCTAAAGCTAACTCAATGCCATGTGCCCAAAGCTAACTCAATGCCACGTGCCTAAATTTAACTCAATGCCATTTGTTAAAGTAACTCAATGCCATGTGCCTAAAGCTAACTCAATGCCATGTGCCTAAAGCTAACTCAACACCATGTGCCTAAAGCTAACTCAATGCCATGTGCCTAAAGCTAACTCAATGCCATATGCCCAAAGCTAACTCAATGCCATGTGCCTAAAGCTAACACAATGCCATGTGCCTAAAGCTAACTCAATGCCATGTGCCTAAAGCTAACTCAATGCCATGTGCCTAAAGCTAACACAATGCCATGTGCCTAAAGCTAACTCAATGCCATGTGCCTAAAACTAACTCAATGCCATGTACATCGAAAGGGGTCCTAAACGTGAGTAGAACAGGTAGGGTAAACACTACCTAACTGGGAAAACAAGTTGTTGTTTTGAATGTAGAGTCCTTAGGATTGCTATCTAAAGGTCACATGAAAAAGGTTATATGAAGTCAATCAATAGCCTCTGAGAAAATATGTTTTACACTCACACACACACCAACAGGGCCAGACAAGATTAAAGCTAAAGCCGTCCTGTCCGTTACGAGGGATGGGGAGAGGTCCCATTTTCACAGGCCACATGAGTGTGTGTGTGAGTGCTAGTGTGTGTATGGACACAATGGTCATCACCCCTCTTGCTGTACCAAAGTATGAAGCACTTCTCAAAGTCAGAGGTCTTAAACGTTAGGCCCTAATTGGAGCAGAGTGTAGCCCTCTTCCTCCCACCCTATCCTATCCTAGCACTGGAGATGCTGTATACAGACTACAGGGCCGTGGTGTCAGCTTCCAGTCCAACCGGCACATGGCACCCTGGCTGCATCTATTGATCTATCAAGGACACATACACACACACAATGTTACTTGATAGAGGACTACTGCACTGAAAACCCTGTGTTGTTAGATAATGTGATATAGGATATTGCTGGAGTGATGCCCAGGCAGGCAGTTCCCACAAATGCTCCATGTTGCACTTTCTGTCTGAAAGCGAGATCAATTGTCAGCCTCGGGGTTCGTTTAAGTTCAAGACTCCATTGTGTTTTATAGGAGTCAATGATTCAAATCAAACGTAATTTAAAGTGCATTTAAAATCGCAACACACGTTACAGAAGTAAAAGCAAACAGGAGCAGTGAAAGGGATGCATAAAAGAACATAAAAAACACAAAGGATGTCGAAAACAATCAAATCCAAGGTGTGACAGTGGTGTGAACTACCTTGATTCAGCACCTGAGTGAGCCAACTCATCCAGCATGCAACAGTAGATAGGATGGAATGTGATGAAAATGAGTCATCGTTATCAACAAGAAGTGTAGGAAATTAATCAATACTTCACAGTTTCTGTTGGGCAATCATTTTTGGTATCAGTAGTAGCCCTAACCCTACCTTCATGTCCACATCCTATTTTCACTGGCCACGTGTGTATGGACACAATGGTCATCTCCACTCTTGCCGTGTCAGAGGATGAAGCACTTATCAGAGGCCTTGATAGTTAGACCTGAGATGGAGCAGAGTGTGGCCCTCCTCCAGCGCCTTTCCTATAGAGCTGGGCCTGAGATTACAGCAGTGGAGGCTGCTGAGGGGAGGACTGCTCGTAATAGTGGCTGGAATGGAGTGGTATCAAACATATTTTGTAGTACCATTCCATCGACTCCATTCCAGCCATTATTATGAGCCATCCTCCCCTCAGCAGCCTCCACTGGAGTACAGGGCCGTGGTGTCAGCTTCCAGTCCAACCAGCACATGGCCTGACTGGCTGCATCTATCTATCTGTCAAGGACACACACGCACAAAACATTCTACTGTTCAGCAGAAAACAAAATAATCACTCTCTAGGACCTACAGTGTAGACTATCGCTACCCCTGTGTTTCTAGATAATGTGATACAGGATACTGCTTGAGCGTTGCTCAGTCAGGATGTTTGGTTCTTTAATGTTCTGTTGTACTATCCATTGTGATAGGAGCCACTGATTCATAGATGTGACAGTGAACGCCTTGATTAAGCAACCAAATAATCCAGCATGCAACAGTAGATGTAATGGAAATGAGTCATCATTATCAACATGGAGTGTAGGAATGTAATTAATACTTACAGTTTCTGTTGGGCAAGAATTTTCAGTAACAGTAGTAACACTAAGCCTAGCTTCATGTCCACATCCTAGTTCAACCCTAACCCTAGCTTCATGTCCACATCCTAGTTCAACCCCAACCCTAGCTTCATGTCCACATCCTAGTTCAACCCTAACCCTCAACCCTAACACTAACCCTAGTTCAACCTAGCTTCATGTCCACATTCAACCCTAACCCTAGCTTCATGTCCACATCCTAGTTCAACCCTAACCCTAGCTTCATGTCCACATCCTAGTTCAACCCTAACACTAACCCTAGTTCAACCTAGCTTCATGTCCACATCCCAGTTCAACCCTAACCCTAGATTCAGGTCCCTTCAACCCTACCCTTAGCTTCATGTCCACATCCTAGTTCAAACCTAACCCTAGCCTCAACCCTAACCCTAGCTTCATGTCCACATCCTAGGTAAACCCTAACCCTAGCCTCAACCCTAACACTAACCCTAGCTTCATGTCCATATCCTAGTTCAACCCTAACCCTAGCTTCATGCCCACATCCCAGTTCAACCCTAACCCTAGATTCATGTCCACATCCCATTTCACTCCTAACCCTAGCCTCAACCCTAACACTAACCCTAGCTTCATGTCCACATCCTAGTTCAACCCTAACCCTAGCTTCATGTCCACATCCCATTTCACTCCAAACCCGAGATTCATGTCCACATCCTAGTTCAAACCTAACCCTAGCCTCAACCCTAACCTTAGCTTCATGTCCACATCCTAGGTAAACCCTAACCCTAGCCTCAACCCTAACACTAACCCAAGCTTCATGTTCACATCCCAGTTCAACCCTAACCTTAGCTTCATGTCCACATCCTGCTTCAACCCTACCCTTAGCTTCATGTCCACATCCCAGTTCAACCCTAACCCTAGATTCATGTCCACATCCCAGTTCAACCCTAACCCTCAACCCTAACCCTAGCTTCATGTCCACATCCCAGTTCAATCCTAACCCTCAACCCTAACCCTAGCTTCATGTCTACATCCTAGGTAAACCTAACCCTAGATGAATGTCCACATCCCAGTTCAATACTAACCCTAGATTCATGTCCACATCCCATTTCACTCCTAACCCTAGCCTCAACCCTAACTCTAACCCTAGCTTCATGTCCACATCCTAGTTCAACACTAACCCTAGCTTCATGTCCACATCCTAGTTCAACCCTAACCCTAGCTTCTCAACCCTAACTCTAACCCTAGCTTCATGTCCACATCCTAGTTCAACAAACCCCCATCCCAGTTCAATACTAAACCCTAGTTAAACCCTAAGCTTCATGTCCACATCCTTGTTCAACACTAACCCTAGCTTCATGTCCACATTCTAGTTAAACACTAACCCTAGTTCAACCCTAACCCTAGCTTCATGTTCACATCCCAGTTCAACCCTAACACTAACCCTAGCTTCATGTCCACATCCTAGTTCAACACTAACCCATGATTGTGGAATGAGATGTCCACATCCTAGTTCAACCCTAAGCCTAGCCTCAACTCTAACACTAGCCCTAGTTTAACCCTAACCCTAGCCTCAACCCTAACACTAACCCTAGTTAAACCCTAACCCTAGCTTCATGTCCACATCCCAGTTCAACCCTAACCCTAGCCTCAATCCTAACACTAACCCTAGTTCAACCCTAACCCTAGCCTCAACCCTAACACTAACCCTGGCTTCATGTCCACATCCTAGTTCAACCTTAACCCTAGCCTCAACCCTAACCCTAGCTTCATGTCCACATCCTAGTTCAACCCTAACCCTAGATTCATGTCCACATCCCGGTTCAACCCTAACCGTAGCCTCAACACTAACCCTACAACAGAGTTACGATGGATACCTTAACAGGAAGTGTCAGTCAGGGAGTTGACCCACATCCACTTCCTGCTCACCTATGTTCCTTCCAGTAGAAGTCAGAATATAATGTAGTTTACAATGACAGGAAGTCACAACTATCGTTAACCATGTTTAGTTTGATAACTTAAAGGAAGTCAAGGCCATAGAGTACATTGTATAGTGAACATTTCCACTTAATAAGTTACATATTTGACCACCCATATCTAAATTGGAATAGGATGGAAGATAGTTTATTGCCCATGAACAAAAGATGACAGGGATTTGCTCTGACAATGATTAACTCAGTACACATTTATTTCTGTTACTACTATTTGTTCTTCTTCAGTCATGCCATGCTGTATGTAGGTAGGTAATTAACGTGCCTCTTTCTATGTCAGTCTGTCTACATTTATGTGTAGGTAAGGAATTAACATACACTAATTCATACACTTGTCTCTGTCATGTTAGTCTTGTGTATTTATGTATGTATTTACACTACATGATCAAAGTATGTGGACACCTGCTCATCGAAGATCTCATTCCAAAATCATGGGATTTAATATGGAGTTTGTCCCCCCTTTGCTGCTATAACAGCCTCCACTCTTCTGGGAAAGCTTTCCACTAGATGTTGGAACATTGCTGTGGGGACTTGCTTCCATTCAGCCACAAGAGCATTAGTGAGGTCAGGCACTGATGTTGGGCGATTAGGCCTGGCTTGCAGTTGGCGTCCCAATTCATCCGAAAGCTGTAGGATGGGGTTGAGGACAGGGCTCTGTGCAGGCCAGTCAAGTTATTCCACACCAATCTCGACAAACCATTTCTGTATGGACCTGGCTTTGTGCACAGGGGCATTGTCATGCTGAAACAGGAAAGGGCTTTCCCAAAACTTTTGCCATGAAGTTGAAAGCACAGAATCGTCTAGAATGTCATTGTATGCTGTAGCGTTAAGATTTTCCTTCACTGGAATTAAAGGGCCTAGCCCTAACCATGAGAAACAGCCCCAGACCATTATTCCTCCTCCACCAAACTTTACAGTTGGCACTATGCATTGGGGCAGGGAGCGTTCTCCTGGCATCCGCCAAACCCAAATTCGTCCATACGACTAGCAGATGGTGAAGCGTGATTCATCACTCCAGAGAACGCGTTTCCACTGCTCCAGAGTCCCAATTTGGCGGTCTTTACACCACTCCAGTGGACACTTGGCATTGCGCATGGTGATCTTAGGCTTGTGTGTGGCTGCTCGGCCATGGAAACCCATTTCATGAAGCTCCAGACGAACAGTTCTTGTGCTGACGTTTCTTCCAGAGAAGGTTTGGAACTCGGTAGTGAGTATTGCAACCGAGGACAGATGATTTTTACACGCTTCAGCACTCTGCGGTCCCGTTCGGTGAGCTTGTGTGGCCTACCACTTCGTGGCTGAGCCGTTGTTGCTGCTAGACATTTCCACTTCACAATAACAGGACTTACAGCTGACTAGGGCAGCTCTAGCAGGGCAACAAACTGACTTGTTGGAAAGGTGGCATCCTATGATGGTGCCACGTTGAAAGTCACTGAGCTCTTCAGTAAGGCCATTCTACTGCCAATGTTTGCCTATGAAGATTGCATGACTGTGTGCTTGATTTTATACACCTGTCAGCAACGGGTGTGGCTGAAATAGCAGAATCCACTAATTTGGAGGGGTGTCCACATACAAACATACTTTTGTGTATATAATTGTATGTACAGTATGTGTGCGTATGTGTATAAACAGATATTTATACACAGTTACACATACACCCGTCTCTGTTTTTCAACAACAGACGGACCGCCCCTAGGTAGTAAAGGTAGGCAACAATACATCTGCCATGAGGATCCTCAACACGGGGACCCCTCAATGGTGCATGCTTAGTCCCCTCCTGTACTCCATGTTCACCCACAACTGCATGGCCAAGCATGACTCCAACACCCTCATTAAGTTTGCGGACGACACAACGGTGGTAGGCCGGATCACCGACAATGATGAGACAGCCTATAGGGAGAAGGTTAGAGACCTAGCAGTGTTGTGCCAGGAAGACAACCTTTCCCTCAACTTGATCAAGACAAAGGAGTTGATTGTGGACTATAGGAAAAGGAGGGCAGAGCTCGCCCCCATTCTCATCGACGGGGCTGTAGTGGAGCAGGTCTAGAGCTTCAAGTTCCTTGGTGTCCACATCACCAACAAACTATCATGACAGTCGTGAAGTCGTGACGACAATGCCTATTCCCCCTCAGAAGACTGAAAAGATTTGGCATGGGTCCTCAGATCCTCAAAAATGTCTACAGCGGCACCATCGAGAGCATCTTGACTGGTTGCATCACCCACCGCCTGGTATGGAAACTGCTTGGCATCTGACTACATGGCGCTACAGAGGGTAGTGCTTAAGGCCCAGTACATCACTGGGGCCAAGCTTCCTGCCATCCAGGACCTCTATACCAGGCGGTGTCAGAGGAAGGCTCTTTAACAGCTTCTACCCCCAAGCCATAAGACTGCTGAACAGTTAATCAAATGGCTACACGGACTATTTGCATTGGCTGGGCTTTTTTTACGCTGCTGCAACTCGGTGTTTGTTATTTATGCAGAGTCACGTTACCCCTACCTACATGTATATATTACCTCAATTACCTTGACTAACCTGTACCCCCACACATTGACTTGGCACCGGTACCCCTTGTATATAGCCTCGTTATTGATGTTTTATTGTGTTACTTTCTTAAACTTTCATTTAGTAAACATTTTCAAAACTGCATTGTTGGTTAAGGGCTTGCAAGTAAGCAATTCACTAAGGTTGTATTCGGTGCATGTGACAAAACATTTCATATGATTTCATGTCAATCCGTCTGTGTTTGTAGGTATAGAAGGAGGAGCATGTCAGTCTTTCAACGTACAGTATGTTGGATGTTGCAGGAGGAGCTACACATGAGAAGAGTAAAATAGGTTAAGATTATGGCTGAGCTCTGTTGGCAACCCACTACTATATATATGGTGATATACAGTTATTAAACCACTACTATATCTATGGTGATATACAGTTATTAAACCACTACTATATCTATGGTGATATACAGTTATTAAACCACTACTATATATATGGTGATATACAGTTATTAAACCACTACTATATCTATGGTGATATACAGTTATTAAACCACTACTATATCTATGGTGATATACAGTTATTAAACCACTACTATATCTATGGTGATATACAGTTATTAAACCACTACTATATCTATGGTGATATACAGTTATTAAACCACTACTATATCTATGGTGATATACAGTTATTAAACCACTACTATATCTATGGTGATATACAGTTATTAAACCACTACTATATCTATGGTGATATACAGTTATTAAACCACTACTATATCTATGGTGATATACAGTTATTAAACCACTACTATATCTATGGTGATATACAGTTATTAAACCACTACTATATCTATGGTGATATACAGTTATTAAACCACTACTATATCTATGGTGATATACAGTTATTAAACCACTACTATATCTATGGTGATATACAGTTATTAAACCACTACTATATCTATGGTGATATACAGTTATTAAACCACTACTATATCTATGGTGATATACAGTTATTAAACCACTACTATATCTATGGTGATATACAGTTATTAAACCACTACTATATCTATGGTGATATACAGTTATTAAACCACTACTATATCTATGGTGATATACAGTTATTAAACCACTACTATATCTATGGTGATATACAGTTATTAAACCACTACGATATCTATGGTGATATACAGTTATTAAACCACTACTATATCTATGGTGATATACAGTTATTAAACCACTACTATATTTATGGTTATATGTAGTTATTAGAACACTGCTAATGTAGGTCTGGATTGAAATCATTGCATGCTTCATCCATGGCCTGAAGGAGGGTGGTACACTCATGGGGATGGCAATTGTACATCTTCCACCTGTATTGTAATCGTGTATTGTATTTTACTGTACTTATGTTTTGTAGTGGTCCTGTACGTGGCTCAGTTCATAAGAGCATGGCACTAGAGTTGTGGGTTCGATTCCCACTGGGGTCACATACCAAAATGTGTGGACTGTTGTCACTTTATATCAAAGTGTCTGCTACGTAAATGGCATATATTACAGTATTACAGTACTGTATTGGCCAATGCAATTTTAATAAAGCAGTGTGACCCCACCCCCACCAATCAAAAAGACCCCAGAAACTTCCTTTTGGATTCATGTTTACTGTATAACGGATGCATTTCTTTCTTGTTTTGGACTTTCTGGATTATTTGGGTATTGTATTAATATTGTATTATTGCACTGCATAAGCTAGAAACACAAGCATTTCACTGCACCTGCTGTAACATCTGTTAATGTGTGTGCACGACCAAAATTAAGTAGTTGGGGTCTTTTAGATCGGGGGGGTCACACTGCTTTACTAAAATCACAAACTCATTATGTTGTGTTTGGTGATTAAACCAATGTACTCATTATATCTCACAGTAAACTTATACCCTGAGTGTACAAAACATTATGAACACCTGTTCTTTCCATGACAAAGACTGACCAGGTGAATCCAGGTGAAAGCTATGATCTCTTATTGATGCCACTTATTAAATCCCTTCAATCAGTGTAGATGAAGGGGAGGAGACAGGTTAAAGAAGGATTTTTATGCCTTGAGACATGGATTGTGTGTGTGTACCATTCAGAGGGTGAATGGGCAAGGCAAAAAGATTGAAGTGCCTTTTAATGGGGTATGGTAGTAGGTGCCAGGCGCACCAGTCATCAACTAACACAGTTTCCTGTGTATCAAGAATGGTTCACCATCCAAAGGACATCTAGCCAACTTCACACAACTTTGGAAAGCATTGGAGTCGACATGGGCCAGCATCCCTGTGGAACGCTTTCAACACCTTATAGAGTCCGACGATTTGAGGCTGTTCTCAGGGCTAAAGGGGGTGCAACTCAATATTAGGAAGGTGTTTTTAATGTTTTGTACACTCAGTGTATTTTGGTTCAATGGTTGCAGGGCGAAAGATGTCTACAAACAAAATGAATGAACGATTAACGTTTTTGAAATATAAGACTGGCTGCGTAACAAGTATTACCAGTTTGGAGTTTTGTACTAATTCACCACATACTCGGGAAAATGGTACCAAAACGATTATATATATCTAAATAAATAAATTAACACACACTCTGCCCTTTGTTCCGGTCCCTGAGGATGTGTGCGTGTGTGTGTGCATATGTTGAGTCATTATGGGCTTTCTGTAATATGTAATCCAGCAGCCATTTCAGCATTACAGGAATACCAGCCTGCTACCTTCACTACCAGGAGTACCAGCCTGATACCTTCACTACCAGGAGTACCAGCCTGATACCTTCACTACCAGGAGTACCAGCCTTACCAACCTGATACCTTCACTACCAGGAGTACCAGCCTGATACCTTCACTACCAGGAGTACCAGCCTTCTACCTTCACTACCAGGAGTACCAGCCTGATACCTTCACTACCAGCCTTCTACCTTCACTACCAGGAGTACCAGCCTGATACCTTCACTACCAGCCTTCTACCTTCACTACCAGGAATACCAGCCCTCTACTTTGAGTACCAGCCTTCTACCTTCACTACCAGGAGTACCAGCCTTCTACCTTCACTACCAGGAATACCAGCCTTCTACCTTCACTACCAGGAGTACCAGCCTTCTACCTTCACTACCAGGAGTACCAGCCTTCTACCTTCACTACCAGGAGTACCAGCCTTCTACCTTCACTACCAGGAGTACCAGCATTCTACCTTCACTACCAGGAATACCAGCCTTCTACCTTCACTACCAGGAGTACCAGCCTTCTACCTTCACTACCAGGAATACCAGCCTTCTACTTTCACTACCAGGAATACTAGCCTTCTACTGTCACTACCAGGAATACCAGCCTTCTACCGTCACTACCAGGAATACCAGCCTTCTACCGTCACTACCAGGAATACCATCCTTCTACCTTCACTACCAGGAGTACCAGCCTTCTACCTTCACTACCAGGAGTACCAGCCTTCTACCTTCACTACCAGGAGTACCAGCATTCTACCTTCACTACCAGGAGTACCAGCCTTCTACTTTCACTACCAGGAATACCAGCCTTCTACCTTCACTACCAGGAACCTTCAACCAGGAATACCAGCCTTCTATAACTAGAATAACTCAACCAGGAATACCATCCTGCTACCCTGCCTCAACTAGTAATTTACTAGCCCCTCCCCCTATCGAAAAACACACACATCACCCAATTGAAATAGTTCCTCATATCTACCCCATGGAAGGAGCCAGCTTCGACCAGAAGTGAACTGTACATTTCCCCTCTTGGAGGATGAATAAAGTAGTATAACAGATAACTAACTAACCCCCCCTCCTACTGAAACACAAACACACATATCACCCCATGGAAAGATTTCCTCTATTCTATAAATATTAACAAGACTTCCCCCTCTTACACACACACACACACACACACACACACACACACACACACACACACACACACACACACACACACACACACACACACACACCTCATGGAAAGATTTGCTCTGACACAAACATTCTGTAAACATTAGATCCACCTCACATTCTTAGAATCTCTCTCTCCATTCCAATGGGCTTGCTCACAGACGACCTCTCGGTCTTTCCTTTATCCACTAGGGGTGTGTGGGACATGTCATCTTCACATGTCATGTTTTTTGTGTTTGAATTCCTGGTGACTTTACCATGGAGAGGTCCCAGAGTTCCATTTAATAAATTCCAGGAAAATGTATGACTTTCCTCTAAACAACTAGAGGGGCTGGATAGAGGAGAGGAGGAGCGGAGAGACTAGGAGAGGAGGAGCGGAGAGACTAGGAGAGGAGGAGCGGAGAGACTAGGAGAGACTAGGAGAAGAGGAGCGGAGAGACTAGGAGAGGAGGAGCGGAGAGACTAGGAGAGACTAGGAGAGACTAGGAGAGGAGGAGCGGAGCTAGGAGAGACTAGGAGAGGAGGAGCGGAGAGACTAGGAGAGGAGGAGCGGAGAGACTAGGAGAGACTAGGAGAGGAGGAGCGGAGAGACTAGGAGAGACTAGGAGAGACTAGGAGAGGAGGAGCGGAGAGACTAGGAGAGACTAGGAGAGGAGGAGCGGAGAGACTAGGAGAGACTAGTAGAGGAGGAGCGGAGAGACTAGGAGAGGAGGAGCGGAGAGACTAGGAGAGACTAGGAGAGGAGGAGCGGAGAGACTAGGAGAGGAGGAGCGGAGAGACTAGGAGAGACTAGGAGAGACTAGGAGAGGAGGAGCGGAGAGACTAGGAGAGACTAGGAGAGGAGGAGCGGAGAGACTAGGAGAGGAGGAGCGGAGAGACTAGGAGAGGAGGAGCGGAGAGACTAGGAGAGACTAGGAGAGGAGGAGAGGAGAGACGGAGAGACTAGGAGAGGAGGCGGAGAGACTAGGAGAGACTAGGAGAGGAGGAGCGGAGAGACTAGGAGAGGAGGAGCGGAGAGCGGAGAGACTAGGAGAGACTAGGAGAGGAGGAGGAGACTAGGAGAGACTAGGAGAGGAGGAGCGGAGAGACTAGGAGAGAGACTAGAGACTAGGAGAGGAGGAGCGGAGAGACTAGGAGAAACTAGGAGAGGAGGAGCGGAGAGACTAGGAGAGGAGGAGCGGAGAGACTAGGAGAAACTAGGAGAGGAGGAGCGGAGAGACTAGGAGAGGAGGAGCGGAGAGACTAGGAGAGACTAGGAGAGACTAGGAGAGGAGGAGCGGAGAGACTAGGAGAGACTAGGAGAGGAGGAGCGGAGAGACTAGGAGAGGAGAGGAGAGACTAGGAGAGACTAGGGAGAGACTAGGCGGAGAGACTAGGAGAGAGGAGGAGCGGAGGACGGAGAGACTAGGAGAGGAGGAGCGGAGAGACTAGGAGAGGACTAGGAGAGACTAGGAGAGGAGCGGAGAGACTAGGAGAGGAGGAGCCTAGGAGAGACTAGGGAGGAGAGCGGAGAGACTAGGAGAGGAGAGACTAGGAGAGACTAGGGAGAGGAGGAGAGGAGGAGGAGAGACTAGGAGAGGGAGCGGGAGACTAGGAGAGACTAGGAGAGGAGGAGCGGAGAGACTAGGAGAGGAGGAGCGGAGAGACTAGGAGAGGAGGAGCGGAGAGACTAGGAGAGGAGGAGCGGAGAGACTAGGAGAGACTAGGAGAGACTAGGAGAGGAGGAGCGGAGAGACTAGGAGAGGAGGAGCGGAGAGACTAGGAGAGGAGGAGCGGAGAGACTAGGAGAGGAGGAGCGGAGAGACTAGGAGAGGAGGAGCGGAGAGACTAGGAGAGGAGGAGCGGAGAGACTAGGAGAGGAGGAGCGGAGAGACTAGGAGAGACTAGGAGAGGAGGAGCGGAGAGACGGAGAGACTAGGAGAGGAGGAGCGGAGAGACTAGGAGAGGAGGAGCGGAGAGACTAGGAGAGGAGGAGGCGGAGAGACTAGAGGAGGAGAGGAGGAGGAGACTAGGAGAGGAGGAGAGACTAGGAGAGGAGGAGCGGAGAGACTAGGAGAGGAGGAGGAGCGGAGAGACTAGGAGAGGAGGAGCGGAGAGACTAGGAGGAGGAGTGGAGAGACTAGGAGAGGAGGAGCGGAGAGACTAGGAGAGGAGGAGCGGAGAGACTAGGAGAGACTAGGAGAGGAGGAGCAGAGAGACTAGGAGAGGAGGAGAGGAGCGGAGAGACTAGGAGAGGAGGAGCGGAGAGACTAGGAGAGAGAAAAGGGGGGCAGGATTTCCATCATCCCTCCCTAGTCTTATTCCGGGAATCCCCAACCAGCCTCCAACCGATGATTGTACACCAAACTTGTGCATCAATACGGGCTGAATGCAGGGGACAACATGATGGCAGGAAACACAACATAAACATAATAACATAAAACGATTGTGTCAACAATGATTTTCATTTATTTTGTCCTTCCAGTTACTAAATCTGTGTAAAAAAACATATTTATATATAAATACTCACTAAATAGAAGAGTGACAACAAATTGGAGAATAGATATTGAATATACAGTGTATATACATAGATAGATATGATGGCTAATGTGATTTAAAGGTATCTTCTAAGTGTGACATCCCTCCCACTCTGTCTGCTGGGATCTCCTGTTTGGCAGTCTGCGTGTTGCAGGAGGCCAGTGGGCAGAGCTGGGAAGATCGTCAGCTGATGTGGCGCACCTGGGCAGGCTTGGCCTGCAGGCTATAAAGGGTTGTCACATCAGCCAACTCTCGGTCTTCCCTGACTGGCAGGCCAAGCCTACCTTTAGTTTCTATTGGTCTGTTTCACTGATCCTACAGACGTCCACAGTATGTTACATTTTTGTATTTCTTCTTATTTCGTTGAATAAATGTATTCCTTTTTGCATTTAAGTCACGTGTGGTCTCCCTTTGTTGTTACGAACTACGAGTCAGGTCGTAACGCAAGTTACTAAATCTGTTTTGAACTGTCTGTCACATTCTTGGGAGTTAAGGCATCTTGCTCAACAACCCAAATACCTCAGTTACATCAGCCAATATGACTCCTATAAGGAGTAGCCTGTTCACTCTAGTCAAACTTCACATACAGCAAATCATTTATGATCCACAGGACTTATGTTTTGCAATATTTATTCATATTTGCTTACGTTGCTTGCTTAGAGAAACTAGGCTACATACAGGATGTGGTAGAAATGATGAACATTTGAATACAGATAGCATGCTGCCATTGGCTCAGGATAGACTTGACAGTATGTAAAGTAGTGTCTAGTTGATTTCGATATTTTAAAATGTTCCATTCATTTAATACATTTTCCAAAACAAAAGTCTGTCTAGGTGAAGTTGAACTTTCTGCTGTGAGAAAGAGCCTTCAATTCAAGGAGGAGCTGCTATTATTTCTATTCAAATTGATTCCAGTGCAAGAGAATGGTTATTGGATTCTCAGACCGGTTTTGATATGGAATAGAATGTGACCCTTACAGTACATCATAACTGTTATCTTGTGTAAATGGCACTTTGTTCATGGAAGTAACATTGAAACTATACAATTGTATTGTGTAACCGTTTTGAAATACTTTTCAATGGCCAAGAACATACCATTGAAGCTTAGATTGACACAGCTGCCGAAGGCTACTAGTGAGTTTCCTAATATTGGACTTCTTGAAACTATCTTGCAAATTCTCTGCAAGGCATTTGGCAATGATTTCACTACTGAATAGGGCATTTTCTTACAATAGGCTTCATGTAGTGATTCAACAAAGATACATTCCTACATGTACAGTAAAATAGCTTATTGTTGTTATTGTATATCACTTACAAAAATTAAATGTGATTTTACCTCCACCAAACTTTACCCAGGTGGTAAATTCTATATCTTGAATTCATCCTGTTTAACTTTATTAAATGTTTAATTTCTTGTTTTTAATTATTTTTCTTCATGAACACAACAGAAAAACACAAGCTTTTCTTTTGCACATGATTTGTGTACATGTGTACATGTGTATATGTGCCAGCCACAAGACCACAACAACAGTGCCCTGCCTCTCCCTCCCTGAGTGTAAAACATCAATGGGAACATCCCAGACTAGAGGGGTATTTTACTGGAAGGAATTCTGAAGGCCTCTGTCTCTCCATTTCTCTCAGGGGAGAGATCAGATGACACACACACAGGAGAGGGGCTGGAGATGCACACTCACCCTGCCCTCGCCCCTCCACACACACCCACCCCTCCCCACACACACCCACCCCTCCCACACACCCACCCCTCCACACACACCCACCCCTCCCAAACACCCACACAGAGAGAGAGAGAGAGAGAGCTTTTGTGAGTGTAATGTTTACTGTTTATTTTTATAAACTCAGCAAAAAAAAGAAATGTCCTCTCATTATCAACTGCGTTTATTTTCAGCAAACTTAACGTGTTAATATTTGTATGAACATAAGATTCAACAACTGAGACATAAAATGAACAAGTTCCACAGACATGTGACTAACAGAAATGGAATAATGTGTCCTTGAACAAAGGGGGGGGGGGTTGGGGGGTCAAAATCAAAAGTAACAGTCAGTATCTGCTGCATTAAGTACTGCAGTGCAGCTCCTCCTCATGGACTGCACCAGATTTGTCAGTTCTTGCTGTGAGATGTTACCCCACTCTTCCACCAAGGCACCTGCAAGTTCCCGGACATTTCTGGGTGGAACTGCCCTAGCCCTCACCCTCCGATCCAACAGGTCCCAGACATGGTCAATGGGATTGAGATCCGGGCTCTTCGATGGCCATGGCAGAACACTGACATTCCTGTCTTGCAGGAAATCACGCACAGAACGAGCAGTATGGCTGGTGGCATTGTCATGCTGGAGGGTCATGTCAGGATGAGCCTGCAGGAAGGGTACCACATGGGGGAGGAGGATGTCTTCCCTGTAACGCACAGCGTTGAGACTGCCTGCTGTGACACACCACCCCAGACCATGACAGACCCTCTACCTCCAAATAAATCCTGCTCCAGAGTACAAGCCTCGGTGTAATGCTCATTCCTTCGACGATAAACGCAAGTCCGACAATCACCTCTGGTGAGACAAAACCACGACTTGTCAGTGAAGAGCACTTTTTGCCAGTCCTGTCTGGTCCAGCAACGATAGGTTTTGCCCATAGGCAATGTTGTTGCCGGTGATGTCTGGTGAGGACCTGCCTTACAACAGGCCTACAAGCCCTCAGTCCAGCCTCTCTCAGCCTATTGCAGACAGTCTGAGCACTGATGGAGGGATTGTGCATTCCTGGTGGAACTCGGGCAGTTGTTGTTGCCATCCTGTACCTGTCCCGCAGGTGTGATGTTCGGATGTACCGATCCTGTGCAGGTGTTGTTACACGTGGTCTGCCACTGCGAGGATGATCAGCTGTCCGTCCTGTCTCCCTGTAGTGCTGTCTTGGGCGTCTCACAATACAGACATTGCAATTTATTGCCTTGGCCACATCAGCAGTCCTCATGCCTCCTTGCAGCATGCCTAAGGCATGTTCACTGATGTGAGCAGGGACCCTGGGCATCTTTCTTTTGGTGTTTTTCAGAGTCAGTAGAAAGGCCTCTTTAGTGTCCTAAGTTTTCCTAACTGTGACCTTAATTACCTATCGTCTGTAAGCTGTTAGTCTCTTAACGACCGTTCCACAGGTGCATGTTCATTAATTGTTTATGGTTCAGCATGAGAAACAGCCTTTACAATTTATTTTATTTTACCTTTATTTATCTAGGCATGTTAGTTATGAACAAATTCTTATTTTCAATGACGGCCTAGGAACACTGGGTTAACTGCCTTGTTCAGGGGCAGAACAACAGATTTTTACCTTGTCAGCTCAGGGATTCGATCTTGCAACCTTTTGGTTACAAGATCTAGCCTAGCCTAGCCGCTAGTCTACCTGCCGCCCCGAGCTACAATAAAGATCAGTGAAGTTGTTTGGATTTTAACAAATTATCTTTGAAAAACAGTGTCCTGAAAAAGGGACGTTTATTTTTTTGTTGAGTTTATTTCACTTTTATCTACTTCACTTGCTTTAGCAATGTTAGCATATATTTCCCATGACAATAAAGCCCTTATTAAATTGAAATTGAAGGTGGGGCCAGGTGGGGCCAGGCTAGGCAAGACAGGGAAGCCAGCCCAGCCAGATAATGATAACAGTAACATTGTGGTTGGGTGACTCTTTCTTTCTCTTCCTCTCTGTCAGTGACTGCTGTAGCTCCACCCCTGCGGTGCTGATGTCGAATTTCAAATATCACACCACTCTGCTGATCCCGCCCACTTGTAGGACCACATAGAAATAGTCAGAAGTGACTCAAAAAATCTAATATTTCTCCCTGGCACTAGACCTAGACACAGGCGCACAGTAAATCTTCTCTATATACCCAAACAACAGTCATTCGTTTATCCCAGTTTGTTTTAGCTGTGACTGCAACATCCACAAATATATAGAAGCATCTCTCAGTTGAGTTGAACTAGTGCTGTTCAGTAGGCTAGCTGTCAAACATTTTGCGTGCCGGGTGGTCGATATTAGACAAAGAAGAAACACTTCGAATTGCGTGGAAGCCCAAAGGAGAAAATATGCTACCGACTCGTGTGGGAATCACCGGGCTGACAGCATGTTGCCTGGTGTTGCTTTCCCACTGTTTTGCTCCTACAGGTAAGGATGTGAAGTCAATTGTATCATGCAAGATGCTTATGATGCGTATTTTGGGGGCTGAGTGCAGAGCGGGTTTTGCCCTTGGGATTCTCTGGTCTAAACGATCTGACATGGAATTTGACATCTTTAAATGACTTATAACATGACATAGTTGTCAATTGATTATATTTCAGTGATCTTTTTTATTTTATGTCTGACATGGAATTGCAAATGCAACCGTGCTGCTCACATAGAATAAATGGCTAAATTGAAATTTTCTGAATTAATTTCTGTTTTGGTGCTTTGAAACTAGTCGAATGTTCAATTAAACCAATGTTTATACCCTCGTGTCCTAGGCTGAACTTGTAATAGTGGGTTTAGTGCGCAGTAAGGGGGCATGTTCTTGACATTGAGAGTCAAGCGCTAACAGCTTTTCAATACATTTTCCCTTTCAAAGCCGATTAAAGATTAACTTATATTGTCAACGAAAATGATAGTTTGTTTATCTATAAAATTTCAAATTAATCTAATTCGTCCGAATGAACGGAAGCTACGCTCGGGAAGTCGATTGGCTGTTCTTCAAATAGTATGTAGCCGCGAGCCAATCCGAATGAGAAATAGGCTCGTCACATCCGGTAGGTCTACATGTCAAGGCTGTCTGGTTTTATCTGTGGGCTTGACGTGTGGAGGAAAAAGGTTGTCAACGAGAAAGGGCGCGGCAAAAGGGCGTCTAGCCCAGCTTCTTTACCGTGTGGCAAGAGGTTATTTAGCCCAGCTTCTGTGCCATGTATGGAGGAAATAGAACTTCGAATTTTACAGGAATGGTTTTATTTTACATCTTTGGGTAGACTATTTTGCTACAAAATACTGATTGTTGCAGACCTTCTTGGTCACTAATTTGATGCATTTGTAGGTTAGATGTAGCTTCATGTCAAAATACATTCTCAATTGGCATTTAAAATCATAGCGTTTGTCATCAACAATGAAATGTAATAGGTGTATTAATAGATGCATGTTATGAGGATATGTTTATCACCACACGCAAAGTCTGCTTCCTTCTTTAGATGTCTTGATATGGTAAAAAACCACCAACTTCCTTTACTTCTGTGGCCCCCAACCAGCAACCCACAGTAGGAACTAAACACACTATCATACAACTCACATGTCCATTAACTTATTTGCTAACAGTATTACAATGTATTGCATTGTATTGCAATGCATTAACAGCAGTCGAGGCAAATTCCTTATTGGTTTCAGTAGGTAGGCTAAGGGTGGACTTACCGACCTCTAGGTTAATATTGTGTTGTGTATTAGTCTAGTTGTGGCTCCATTCTGCCACCCCGTTCTACTGTAATCCCTCAATCTTTAAGGTTGCATCCCAAATGGCAACATATTTCCTTTAAAGTGCACTACTTTTGACCAGAGCCCTATGGGACGATGCTCCCAGGGATTTGAAGATTAGAAATTCCATCCAAGGTTTATAGTTCAAGGTATTCATTAATGTAGCGATTAAATCTGCTGCTGACATGTGCTGAGTGTGTATGTCCATGAGTGTGTGTGTGTGTGTGTGTGTGTGTGTGTGTGTGTGTGTGTGTGTGTGTGTGTGTGTGTGTGTGTGTGTGTGTGTGTGTGTGTGTGTTTGTGTGGGGCCCCCAACAGTAGGTCTGCTGTTACTGTATGTGTGGGACCTCAGCAGTACTGTAGGTCTGCTGTTACTGTATATATGGGGGCCCAACAGTAGATCTGCCGTTACTGTATGTGTGGGGCCCCAGCAGTACTGTAGGTCTGCCGTTACTGTATATATGGGGCCCCAACAATAGATCTGCTGTTACTGTATGTGGGGCCCCAGCAGTAGGTCTGCTGTTACTGTATATGTGGGGCCCCAACAGTAGGTCTGCCGTTACTGTATGTGTGGGGCCCCAGCAGTAGGTCTGCTGTTACTGTATATGTGGGGCCCCAACAGTAGGTCTGCTGTTACTGTATATAGGGCCCCAACAGTAGATTTGCCGTTACTGTATGTGTGGAGCCCCATCAGTAGGTCTGCTGTTGCTGTATGTGTGGAGCCCCAAGGGGCTGTATTAGTTGACACCATGGAGAATAATGGGAAAATCCCTTTAGAGTTGCATCAGTGGTTCTAGAATAGAATAGATTCTAGAATAATCCCCATATGAATCATGAAGGTCCAAGTGGAATTGGATGAACTAGTATAAACCAAGTGCAGTTAGATTAACTATAACTATTCAGTATAAGCTGAATGCAGTTGGATGAACGAGTTTAAACCAAAATTGCAGTTAGCTGAACTAGTACAGACTGAGTTCTGTTGGTTTAGCATCTTGACAGACGACCATCAGTGCACGTGTCACCTAGTTCTAAATGAATCTGTGGCTATGGAAACACCAAGCCCTGACCTTTGGCAAGATTTGTTTTACATACAAACACGTTTCTCGCCGTGGGTGGGTGTGTGTTTGTGTGTACCACTGCCCACGTGCCAAAACAAGCAGAAATGCATAGGCAAACTAACTTAAAGAAACAAGCCTGTCACACACAATGACAAGGGCGTTGATGAGGACTCCAATATTAGCCTCACCTTTGACCTATATGGACCGTCCTCCTGTTGTCATGCAGTGTAGCCTTTCATACACTTCAACTAAAGCTGCAGAGACGGTTGGTGTTGCTGCTAAACAATATAGTCTTTTCAGCTCTAGTTTTACATTGACATTTTAGTAATTTAGCAGACACTCTTATCCAGAGTGACTTACAGTTGGGTTCATTCATCTTAAGATAACTAGGTGGGACAACCACAAATCTCAGTCATAGTAAGTACGTTTTTCTTCAATAAAAGGAGCTATCAGCAAAGTCAGAGCTAGTAAGGCGGAGGAGTTACGTGCTAGTGTTTTTGGATTACTTAAGATACTCTTTGAAGAGGTAGGGTTTCAGATGGTTTCTGAAGATGGGCAAGGACTCTGATGTCCTAGCCTCAGGGGGAAGATGGTTCCACCATTGGGGTGCCAGGACAGAGAAGACCTTTGACTGGGCTGAGGGGGAGCTGCCCTCCTGTAGGGGTGGGAGAGCCAAGAGACCAGAGGTGGCAGAACAGAGTACTCAGGTTGGGGTGTAGGGTTTGAGCATAGCCTGAAGGTAGGGAGGGGCAGTTCCTCTTGCTGCTCTTGTAGTGGAGATGTCCCTCCTGTAGGGGTGGGAGAGCCAAGAGACCAGAGGTGGCAGAACAGAGTACTCGGGTTGGGGTGTAGGGTTTGAGCATAGCCTGAAGGTAGGGAGTGGCAGTTCCTCTTGCTGCTCCGTAGGAAAGTACCATGGTCTTGTAGTGGATGCGAGCTTCGACTGGAAGCCAGTGTGGAGTGTGCGGAGGAGAAGGGGTGACATGGGAGAACTTGAGAAGGTTGAACACCAGGCGGGCTGCAGCTTTCCAGTTCAAATATATAACAGGTTACATGGAGGACATTTGGGGCTATTGGAAAGTCCATTGCAGACTAGGGTCTGGTGTTTAGCACGTTCTTTCTCTTCCATCCGCAGCAAAACGCATCAGTGTTGAAGGACCTTACATGGTCAAGTTGTCATCAAGCAGGCAGGCAGTGTTTATTAATAGAACCTGATGGAGATTGGGAGGTGGGGACTCTCTCTATAAAATGTTTCTCACTCTCTCTTTTTTCTCTCTTTTTTTCTCCCGCTCTCTCTTTCTGTCCGTCTAACTTCCTCTCTCTTTTTCTCTCTCCTTCACCGTCTCTTTCTATCTCTCTCGCTCTGCCTCTCCTCGCTCAGCAGCACAGCTAGATCAACGTGATTTCCGTTGTATGTAGGCAGCCATATGAAGGTCTATTCAGGTCATGATGTAACTTGGTCATGATGCTAACCTTTTGAAGACGGTAGGCGAACATTACAAGAAGTGAGCACTGTCTGTCTGCAAATAGGGCTTCCTGTATTTAACAGTGAGCCAGCAGCAGTGGATAGGTCCTTACAGTAAATTGGCCGCATCCAACAAGCACCTAACTACATTAAGGCCCTGTCCGGATGACAGCTGTGGTCAGCTGTGTCTCTGCTAAAGGTGCGCGGATCAGCTGTTTCTTTACCAACACCCGCCCGCAATTGCTAATAAGCCATCCACAACCGCCAGATCCATTGTAATTCTGAGGCCCACACCCAACCCTAACCCACACATATAGAAAATGCCCTATAGGCTACAGTCAAAGATGGCAGAAGATTTTTTGACATCAGTTTGACCAGTTGTAAGGGGAAAGAAAGCTGTGAAAACGACCGGACCCAACGTGTTTCTGATAAAATGTGCATCAAAGCCCAACTGAAATCTTATGTGGTTCAAATCAAATCAAAGTTTATTTGTCACGTGTGCCGAATACAACAAGTGTAGACCTAACAACCTAAATTCTAACTTACAGGCTCTAACCAACAGTGCAAAAAAGGTATTAGGTGAACAATGGGTAGATAAAGAAATAAAACAACAGTAAAAAGACAGTGAAAAACAGTGGTGAGGCTATATACAGTAGTGAGGCTATATACAGTAGTGAGGCTATATTTACATTTACATTACATTTAAGTCATTTAGCAGACGCTCTTATCCAGAGCGACTTACAAATTGGTGAATTCACCTTCTGACATCCAGTGGAACAGCCACTTTACAATAGTGCATCTAAATCATTAAGGGGGGGGGTGGGGGTGGTGAGAAGGATTACTTATCCTATCCTAGGTATTCCTTGAAGAGGTGGGGTTTCAGGTGTCTCCGGAAGGTGGTGATTGACTCCGCTGTCCTGGCGTCGTGAGGGAGTTTGTTCCACCATTGGGGGCCAGAGCAGCGAACAGTTTTGACTGGGCTGAGCGGGAACTGTACTTCCTCAATGGTAGGGAGGCGAGCAGGCCAGAGGTGGATGAACGCAGTGCCCTTGCTTGGGTGTAGGGCCTGATCAGAGCCTGGAGGTACTGCGGTGCCGTTCCCCTCACAGCTCCGTAGGCAAGCACCATGGTCTTGTAGCGGATGCGAGCTTCAACTGGAAGCCAGTGGAGAGAGCGGAGGAGCGGGGTGACGTGAGAGAACTTGGGAAGGTTGAACACCAGACGGGCTGCGGCGTTCTGGATGAGTTGTAGGGGTTTAATGGCACAGGCAGGGAGCCCAGCCAACAGCGAGTTGCAGTAATCCCGACGGGAGATGACAAGTGCCTGGATTAGGACCTGCGCCGCTTCCTGTGTGAGGCAGGGTCGTACTCTGCGGATGTTGTAGAGCATGAACCTACAGGAACGGGCCACCGCCATGATGTTGGTTGAGAACGACAGGGTGTTGTCCAGGATCACGCCAAGGTTCTTAGCGCTCTGGGAGGAGGACACAATGGAGTTGTCAACCGTGATGGCGAGATCATGGAACGGGCAGTCCTTCCCCGGGAGGAAGAGCAGCTCCGTCTTGCCGAGGTTCAGCTTGAGGTGGTGATCCGTCATCCACACTGATATGTCTGCCAGACATGCAGAGATGCGATTCGCCACCTGGTCATCAGAAGGGGGAAAGGAGAAGATTAATTGTGTGTCGTCTGCATAGCAATGATAGGAGAGACCATGTGAGGTTATGACAGAGCCAAGTGACTTGGTGTATAGCGAGAATAGGAGAGGGCCTAGAACAGAGCCCTGGGGGACACCAGTGGTGAGAGCGCGTGGCGAGGAGACAGATTCTCGCCACGCCACCTGGTAGGAGCGACCTGTCAGGTAGGACGCAATCCAAGCGTGGGCCGCGCCGGAGATGCCCAACTCGGAGAGGGTGGAGAGGAGGATCTGATGGTTCACAGTATCGAAGGCAGCCGATAGGTCTAGAAGGATGAGAGCAGAGGAGAGAGAGTTAGCTTTAGCAGTGCGGAGCGCCTCCGTGATGCAGAGAAGAGCAGTCTCAGTTGAATGACTAGTCTTGAAACCTGACTGATTTGGATCAAGAAGGTCATTCTGAGAGAGATAGCGGGAGAGCTGGCCAAGGACGGCACGTTCAAGAGTTTTGGAGAGAAAAGAAAGAAGGGATACTGGTCTGTAGTTGTTGACATCGGAGGGATCGAGTGTAGGTTTTTTCAGAAGGGGTGCAACTCTCGCTCTCTTGAAGACGGAAGGGACGTAGCCAGCGGTCAGGGATGAGTTGATGAGCGAGGTGAGGTAAGGGAGAAGGTCCCCGGAAATGGTCTGGAGGAGAGAGGAGGGGATAGGGTCGAGCGGGCAGGTTGTTGGGCGGCCGGCCGTCACAAAAAGCGAGATTTCATCTGGAGAGAGAGGGGAGAAAGAGGTCAGAGCACAGGGTAGGGCAGTGTGAGCAGAACCAGCGGTGTCGTTTGACTTAGCAAACGAGGATCGGATGTCGTCGACCTTCTTTTCAAAATGGTTGACGAAGTCATCTGCAGAGAGGGAGGAGGGGGGGGGGAGGAGGATTCAGGAGGGAGGAGAAGGTGGCAAAGAGCTTCCTAGGGTTAGAGGCAGATGCTTGGAATTTAGAGTGGTAGAAAGTGGCTTTAGCAGCAGAGACAGAGGAGGAAAATGTAGAGAGGAGGGAGTGAAAGGATGCCAGGTCCGCAGGGAGGCGAGTTTTCCTCCATTTCCGCTCGGCTGCCCGGAGCTCTGTTCTGTGAGCTCGCAATGAGTCATCGAGCCACGGAGCGGGAGGGGAGGACCGAGCCGGCCTGGAGGATAGGGGACATAGAGAGTCAAAGGATGCAGAAAGGGAAGAGAGGAGGGTTGAGGAGGCAGAGTCAGGAGAAAGGTTGGAGAAGGTATGAGCAGAGGGAAGAGATGATAGGATGGAAGAGGAAAGAGTAGCGGGGGAGAGAGAGCGAAGGTTGGGACGGCGCGATACCATCCGAGTAGGGGCAGTGTGGGAAGTGTTGGATGAGAGCGAGAGGGAAAAGGATACAAGGTAGTGGTCGGAGACTTGGAGGGGAGTTGCAGTGAGGTTAGTGGAAGAACAGCATCTAGTAAAGATGAGGTCGAGCGTATTGCCTGCCTTGTGAGTAGGGGGAAGGTGAGAGGGTGAGGTCAAAAGAGGAGAGGAGTGGAAAGAAGGAGGCAGAGAGGAATGAGTCAAAGGTAGACGTGGGGAGGTTAAAGTCGCCCAGGACTGTGAGAGGTGAGCCGTCCTCAGGAAAGGAGCTTATCAAGGCATCAAGCTCATTGATGAACTCTCCGAGGGAACCTGGAGGGCGATAAATGATAAGAATGTTAAGCTTGAAAGGGCTGGTAACTGTGACAGCATGGAATTCAAAGGAGGCGATAGATAGATGGGTAAGGGGAGAGAGAGAGAATGACCACTTAGGAGAGATGAGGATCCCGGTGCCACCACCCCGCTGACCAGAAGCTCTCGGGGTGTGCGAGAACACGTGGGCGGACGAAGAGAGAGCAGTAGGAGTAGCAGTGTTATCTGTGGTGATCCATGTTTCCGTCAGTGCCAGGAAGTCGAGGGACTGGAGGGAGGCATAGGCTGAGATGAACTCTGCCTTGTTGGCCGCAGATCGGCAGTTCCAGAGGCTACCGGAGACCAGGAACTCCACGTGGGTCGTGCGCGCTGGGACCACCAGATTATACACGCGGCCACGCGGTGTGGAGCGTTTGTATGGTCTGTGCAGAGAGGAGAGAACAGGGATAGATAGACACATAGTTAACAGGGTACAGAAGAGGCTACGCTAATGCAAAGGAGATTGGAATGACAAGTGGACTACACGTCTCGAATGTTCAGAAAGTTAAGCTTACGTAGCAAGAATCTTATTGACTAAAATGATTGAAATGATACAGTACTGCTGGAGTAGGCTAGCTGGTAGTGGCTGCGATGTTGACACTACACTAATCAAGTCGTTCCGTCGAGTGTAATAGTTTCTACAGTGCTGCTATTCGGGGCTAGCTGGCTAGCTAGCAAGGTTGATTGCGTTCCGTTACTTTAAAAGAACGACAATAGCTGGCTGGCTAACCTAGAAAATCGCTCTAGGCTACACAATTGTCTTAGATACAAAGACGGCTATGTAGCTAGCTAGCTACGATCAAACAAAACAAACCGTTGTACTGTAATAGTTACTACAGTGCTGCTATTCGGGGGCTAGCTGGCTAGCTACGTTAGAAGAACGACAATAGCTGGCCAGCTAACCTAGAAAATCGCTCTAGGCTACACAATTGTCTTAGATACAAAGACGGCTATGTAGCTAGCTAGCTACGATCAAACAAAACAAACCGTTGTACTGTAATAGTTACTACAGTGCTGCTATTCGGGGGCTAGCTGGCTAGCTATGTTAGAAGAACGACAATAGCTGGCCAGCTAACCTAGAAAATCGCTCTAGACTACACAATTGTCTTAGATACAAAGACGGCTATGTAGCTGGCTAGCTACGATCAAACAAATCAAACCGTTGTACTGTAATGAAGTGAAATGAAAATGTGATACTACCTGTGGAGCGACGCGGAATGTTGACCGGGTAGTTAGAGTTCAATTCGGTAGAGGTTAGCTAGCTGTTGGCTAGCTAGCTAGCAGCATTACCTACGTTAAGGACGACAAATAGCTGGCTAGCTAACCTCGGTAAATTAAGATAATCACTCTAAGTCTACACACTCTAAACTGCACAATTATCTTGGATACGAAGACAACTATGTAGCTAGCTGACACTACGCTAATATATACAGTAGTGAGGCTATATATAGTAGTGAGGCTATATACAGACACAGGTTAGTCAGGCTGATTGAGGTAGTATGTACATGTTGATATGGTTAAAGTGACTATGCATATATGATGAACAGAGAGTAGCAGTAGCATAAAAGAGGGGTTGGCGGGTGGTGGGTGGCAGGACACAATGCAGACAGCCCGGTTAGCCAATGTGCGGGGGCACTGGTTGGTCGGGCCAATTGAGGTAGTATGTACATGAATGTATAGTTAAAGTGACTGTGCATATATGATAAACAGAGAGTAGCAGCAGTGTAAAAGAGGGGGGGCACACAATGCAAATAGTCTGGGTAGCCATTTGATTACCTGTTCAGGAGTCAAAAAAGATTGAAATACTATCAGATTTTATGATGAGGACAGCACCTCTACAGACGGTATCTAACGGAGCAATGCATTCTCAAGAAATCATATTTCTCCACTCCTGTTCCCAAGTCCAAATTTAGCCTACATTTGGTTTATAATGTACCTGTAAGAAAGGCTTAATTCTGCATGATTTATTATTAAGGCTGTGTGAGAGGTTATAGACCTACAGTCCGTGTCCAGTTCCCATTTAACCCATCTGAACAGTAGGCTACAGTTCCTTTGACATGGGCCTATTTTAAGTCCCGTCTTGTGACGGTCAAATGTGTATAGTGTCTCACAATCACACAGAACATAGCTAGCACTGCTATCCTCCTCTTTCACCACATCTTTCCCAAACATTTCTTTTCAGGTCCTCCCTTCTCTTTATTTTCAACTCTCCTTTTGCAGCTTTTGTCTTATTGAATGAAATTTCAACCAAGTCCTTAACTTTTTCTGCCTGTTTCCCGAAAGCATTTGGCAATTGGCTATGTAGGCTATTTGGAGTGCAGCTAGGTCCGAAAGCTTAGTCTTCTGCACTAATGCCAGATAGCCTACAATAATAAAATAAGAAGCCCAAGAAGCCTGTTGATAGACATTGCACTAGAATTATACATTGATGGATATTTTGAAGGTATTGTTTCTCTTTATTTAACCTGCCAGCCACACACATCCGCCAATATTTAATGACCATGAACCCGTCCGCCCCGCGGATATAACTGGGACTGCGGGTTATGAGTCAACCCCCTCATCACTAGTCTCTGCCTCGCTCTGTTTGTCTCTGCCTCTCCTCCCCCGTGGGTCAAATTGTGTGGGGATGGCATCAGGCTTAGGAAGGAGAATGGGAATCAGGTGTCTTGCCGGTAATTCCATTTGCAAGACAGACATGCATGCAGGCAGGCGGGCGGGCAGGCAGGCGGGCAGGCGGGCGGGCGGGCGGGCAGAGAGACACCTAAGAATGTGCTGATTGGTGAATAAGGAAGGTTGCTTAAATGGCTTTTTTTTTCTTAGAATCTGTGATTATTATTCAATAGTTTACAGGCTGCATGCAGAGCTAGTTTGAATGTGATCTGTTGGAACTAATGAAAAGTACCCTGCTGGTAGAACTGTGTAGATTTGTTAAAGTAATGTTCCACTTGAAATACAACAGTATTTTCCCACTCACTTTGTCTGAAGTAAATTCCCCAAGACAATTCTTTTCTAGAGTAATTGTGAAGAAAACCAATGCAATACAATACAACTATTATTCCTCAAGGAAACGCGTCAGAGAAATCACCCCATATTTGTTATCTTGATTTAGTTTAGTCACAACCTCAAAGACAAATGAAATGCCCATATGGTGACTCACTGCACCTACAGTAACCGAACAGACAGTAGGCGGACTGCATTAAGAGGGCCCATAAGGAAGTTAAGTAGACAGGAACCAAACTTCTATTTTATGATTGTTTGTTTAATAATAATTAACTGTAACCTGAACAGTGTGCCACAAACAAACTTCCTCCGTCTTCTGTGCTTGGTTACTATTCAAAGTGCATGGCTTAGTTATCGACCAATGATACGCACGACACGCCCACACATACACTCTGACGTCACGACACGCACACACATGCACTCTGACGTCACGACACGCACACACATGCACTCTGACGTCACGACACGCACACACATGCACTCTGACGTCACGACACGCACACACATGCACTCTGACGTCACGACACGCACACACATGCACTCTGACGTCACGACACGCACACACATGCACTCTGACGTCACGACACGCACACACATGCACTCTGACGTCACGACACGCACACACATGCACTCTGACGTCACGACACGCACACACATGCACTCTGACGTCACGACACGCACACACATGCACTCTGACGTCACGACACGCACACACATGCACTCTGACGTCACGACACGCACACACATGCACTCTGACGTCACGCACACACATGCACGCACACACATGCACACACTCTGACGTCACGACACGCACACACATGCACTCTGACACGACACGCACACAAATACTGACGGCACGACACGCACACATACACTCTGACGTCACGACGCGCACACAAATACACTGACGGCACGACACGCACACAAATGCACTCTGACGTCACGACACGCACACACATGCACTCTGACGTCACGACACGCACACAAATACACTGACGGCACGACACGCACACACATGCACTCTGACGTCACGACACGCACACAAATACACTGACGGCACGACACGCACACACATGCACTCTGACGTCACGACGCGCACACACATACACTCTGACGGCACGACGCGCACACACATACACTCTGACGTCACGACGCGCACACAAATACACTGACGTCACGACGCGCACACACATACACTCTGACGGCACGACACGCACACACATACACTCTGACGGCACGACACGCACACACATACACTCTGACGGCACGACACGCACACACATACACTCTGACGGCACGACACGCACACACATACACTCTGACGGCACGACGGCACGCACACACATACACTCTGACGGCACGACACGCACACACATACACTCTGACGGCACGACACGCACACACATACACTCTGACGGCACGACACGCACACACATACACTCTGACGGCACGACACGCACACACACATACACTCTGACGGCACGACACGCACATACACTCTGACGGCACGACACGCACACACATACACTCTGACGGCACGACACGCACACACACACTCTGACGGCACGACACGCACACACATACACTCTGACGGCACGACACGCACACACATACACTCTGACGGCACGACACGCACACACATACACTCTGACGGCACGACACGCACACACATACACTCTGACGGCACGACACGCACACACATACACTCTGACGGCACGACACGCACACACATACACTCTGACGGCACGACACGCACACACTGGGCGAGAGGGCTATGTATAGCTAAGGCGTGGCCCAACCTTTCCAGCCAGATGGTTTTGGGTTCAAACGTAAGCTAGACTTGGCCTCTGTCGTTGATAACGTCTCACATTCAAAGCTAGTCAATGGAAAGAGGTTTCCATTCAGAACTGCTGGGCTTTTTTTTTTTTTTTTTTGATAAATGACTTACAATATCCTGGGAAAATAACTCTCACCCACTGCATTTCAATTAGAGACTAAGTTGAATGCAGTACAAGTCCTCTATTACACAATGTATATCTAATCGTATAGGCTACAAAGAGAGTGCAGTACAGTATGCTTGGGAAGGGAGATTTGTGACCCAGAGAGAGAATGGTAGACATAGTTGTGACATACAGTCTAACATACTGTACACACAGATGCCTGTTGAGAGAGTACAATGGGCTATACTGCTGGAGGTTGAGCGTCTTGTGACCCAGAGAGAGAATGGTAGAGAGAACACAGTATGCAGCTTGAGGCTTGTGACCCATTTGTAGATGATGGGACAGAAGATTAGCAGGAGAGAAAATTCAAACACAGACAGAGAAATAGGAGAGAGAAGGGGAGAGGGGAGAGACGAGGAGAGAGAGAAAGGGGGAGGGGAGACAGAGGATCATGGAAAGAGAGAGAGAGGCAGAGTGCATGTCGGGGCCAAGTAACGTCTCCGTTTTCACTTGAGAGACTATAAGTCTCAGGGCGGGCTAACAGTCAGCCGGCCTCGTAAATGTATCACCACACTCTCCAAGAACAGCTGGAATAGGATGGGGGGGAAACTATTCCTGGAACCTCCACATCTGGTAGTGTGGGGGGGGACTGTGTGTGTGTGTGGGGGACTGTGTGTGTGTGGGACTGTGTGTGTGTGTGTGAGGGAATGTGTGTGTGTGTGGGGGACTGTGTGTGTGTGGGGACTGTGTGTGTGTTGGGTTCACTGGAAACACAGCCACAGTCTTGGCGGTTACAGTGCCTGTGTAATTAAGCATTTGAGGCGAGGGGTTCAGCAGTTGTTTTTTCCCATGAAAAGCCCTGATTGATCAAGTCAGGCCAACATTTCTCAATACAAGATCATCTTATGATATTACAGTCCCACATCTCTACAGGAAGATGTGAGCATTGGTGACATCACATGCCAATAGACGGAGCAAGCAACCTCTATCTTCTGAATCTACTTCACTAACTCTCTGTGTAGCAACCGACTTTACGACTTGAGTCATGCTGGTGTAGCCGCGGTTACTACTACAAGTGTCAACATTTGACAGCTTGAGTTCAGACAATTCCTGGTGTTGTGTCCGGTTGTTCCCCACCTCCCCCTGTTGCTCTCACTAGTGCTCTTGTTATGAGTATTTTGAGGAATGTCCCTCAAGGGCCAATCAGCAGCGGGTGGTGTGATTATGACTCCTCCCCCCTTCCATTGTCTTAAAGAGACAGCCTCAGGCTCTGACTCATACTCTGTTGCCTAGGGCACAGTGGAATTTGACAGTGGAGGGAGATAATCTGATTTAGTGACCGAGACCTTGCAGAATATTGGAGGCTCCATGCTAGCTCTACCTGATGGCTCTCACTTCCTTGTTGAAGACATCTTCACTTTGATTGGTCAGATGAGTTCAATGAGGTTGTGACCTCAGCAACCCAAAATAAACTGGGCCGTTTTGGGGTTAAATCTCATTTCACTGTTGAATAGGCTAGTCAAACAGTAACGTGGTATTCATTCATAGGCCTACTGGCAGAAACTATAAGTGAGGGAAAAAATGTATTTCCTTGCTCAAGTCTGTACAGTAGGTCTATAAGTTGTTTAACTTTCCCTTACCGGATGCTGTATATGTGGGCCAATGGTGTGTGAGTTGACACGTGTGTGTTCTGTTTCGGCAAAATCTTGTCCTGCACTAATTTCCTTCATTTGAAGGTTTACATGAGAAACGCACAAACAGTAGTTGCCAAGCAACAGTCTTGAGTGCATAACATAATGGCCGTCAAGTTCTCACTGTCTTCTGAAAGACCATGAGATACAGTAGCTCCAGTGTGTGAACGATAAGAGATAAGTCTCTCCCATGGGGAAACTCCTTCACTTCCTGTTTAGAAATGCACCATATTGTAGTCTTTTTTACCTCATATCCTGTTCCTTTATCTTTGGACTCTCACTACTGTAGTTCTTATCACACATAATTGCTGGTCCCAGAGGGGCACTACAAAACATTGTAGAGGATGTGTTCTTCTCACCAACAACAAGATATAATCCCAATCTTAATGGCCGTCAGATGACTGCCCTCTGTCAGCGAGCGTTGTTGAACATGAACTAACCGAGGGAAGTGACTTAGTTAAATGTTAGTTAACATCCGTCACTACTACAGACCTATTCTATCCTCTGCGTGAGCCTAATGTTATGTGGTACCAGTGTCGCATGACAGAAAATATGTATAATGAATTATTGCCCTATATTGTAAAAAGTTACTGAATCTGTATCAAATACACTCTATTAAACTGTCTACCTTGTATATTATATTTGTACTACCTTGTGTATATTTTAGGCCGTCATTGTAAATAAGAATTTGTTCTTGACTGACTTGCCTAGTTAAATAAAGGTTAAATAAATACAACCATTTGTTTTTTAAATTACACTAGTATAGATCTATAAAAGATTAAATGTGTCCTGTCTGTCAATCATTTACAGTTATCCTGGGTTGTTCTTCCCCTAGATGCTGCGTATACATGTGGGACAAGTCAGTTCAGGTGTGGCAACGGGAAATGTATCACCAGCCGCTGGGTGTGTGACGGAGGTGATGACTGTGGTGACAGAACTGACGAGCTGCCAGCCGCCTGTGGTGAGTAACTGACTCTTCCTCCTCTTCCTCCTTCATCTTCTTCGTCATCCTTCGTCCTCATCCTCCTCCTCCTCTTCAGATAAGATAGAACTGCTAAGATGTGTCACACAGACTCTAATGTCTCTATCTGTTCATGTCTCTCTGTGTCTCCAGAGGCTAAGACCTGCCTGCCCACTGAGTTCAGCTGCGGAGGCCCACTGAACAAGTGTATCTCTGGAACGTGGCACTGTGATGGCAAAGCTGACTGTGACAATGGAGCTGATGAGAAGGGCTGTGGTAAGATAACAGTACGGATGTAGGATCTTAATTTGATCACCCTGTTGCAGGAGAACTTTCCTGCAATGCAGAACATTTAACATTTGTAGTGTATTTGAAGTTTAAGAAGGCTTATGAAGTTTGTAAATTTCCACTTTGAAATTTGACTCGAAATATCCATTAAATTATAATCCATGTAATAATTCACATTTCCGGTTGCTGCAGGATTATTTTCCTTCTGAAGCAAACTGTCTCAAATTAAGATCCTACATATTTACATTCACTAGTCTAGTCCAATAGTGTATATGCTGTAGCCAAGTCTTCTATCGTTGTCATTACACTGCAGTCATCACCATACTGAAGACAAACTGTTCTGTTCATCACTGATTAACTCTGTAGTTAGTGCATGATGATGTGATAAGACTCCAGTTTGTAATCACTAACTGGTACTATCACCACATGACTATGGTCCTTGTGTCTACTCTGCACCCATTGAACCCTTAGACAAAAACATCTCATTCTTTTAGTCACAAAAACATTATTTACAGATATAATAACATCCTAAAGGCACAATAGAGTACATATACTGTCACCCAGTCCCAACCCTTCCATATCCCTAACCCTCCAGCCCTCGCTCTCCCTTCCTCTCTCCAGCCGCAAAGAACTGCACCGACAACGAGTTCCGCTGCTCCAACGGTCAGTGCATCGCCGTCTCCTTCGTGTGCGACAAGGACAACGACTGTTCCGATGGTTCTGACGAGACTTCCTGTCCCACCGCCACCTGTGGTCCCAACGCCTTCCAGTGTAACAACACTGTGTGTGTCCCGCGTCTCTGGGCCTGCGACGGTGACGCCGATTGTGCCGATGGTTCAGACGAGTGGCCCCAGAACTGTGGCGGGAGGGACACCAAACCGACCACAAAGCCCTGTGGGCCTCATGAATTCCACTGTGGGAGTGGGGAGTGTATCCATAGGAGTTGGAGCTGTGATGGAGGCAAGGACTGTCAGGATAATTCAGATGAAACCAACTGCAGTGAGTGGAAGGGTTTTTGACAATATTCAACTCTGCTTCTGTCCTTTCGCTCTGAAACATTTGTGTTTTTTTCAAAGACAGAAATATGCTTATTTAGTTAAGCATTTACAAAAACAGATGTTCATCTTCCAAGATATACTGTATGAACAGATACTATACTGTATGAACAGATACTAAACTAAGGGACTCTTAAGAGAAAATCCCAATCGCTCTTTCTTTATCTGTCCATCTGTCTTGTTGTATTGTTTATCTAACCTCTGTCTCTCTGTCTCTCGGTAGGTCGGCCCACTTGCCAGCCAGATGAGTTTCAATGTAACGATGGCTCCTGTATCCATGGTAGCCGTCAGTGTGACCGCCAGTTTGACTGCAGGGATCTGAGTGATGAGATGGACTGCAAGAGCGGTGAGGCTCAGCCCTAATGGACACACACACACACACACACACACACACACAATCTCCCTATAGCTGTACTACATGTCTAATAATACTCTCCTCTTTCTTCTTCTCCCCCCAGTGGACGCGTGTGAGGGCCCGAATAGCTTCAGGTGTAAGAGTGGGGAGTGCATCACCGTGGACAAGGTGTGCAACGGGCAGAAAGACTGCCGAGACATGTCCGACGAACCTATCAGGGAGTGTGGTGAGTTGGAACCGTAGAGATATGCTGTGTCCCAAATGGCACCCTAATCCCTGTTTTCGGCTGCTACTTTTGACCCTGGGCCCATAGGGAACTCCCTTTACACCCACATACCTTTCAGTGGAAAACAGAGGAGAGAGACCACATCCCAGCTAGGAAAATATGATGGAGACAGCTAGCCAAGTGGTTCAGGCCAGTCTGGTCTGGCCAAACTAGTTAGTGGTTGTAAAGAGTGAGGTGACTGGTTTAGTCTGCCTAAGGGAAAAGGCTGTCATCATGGACATTGAGGATGATGGTTGTTTCTTATAGTTTTCTAGATAGAAGATATTTCTTCTAACTGATTTCCGGTCTGATTCTGCAGGCAACAACGAGTGTTTGACCAATAACGGCGGTTGCTCTCACACCTGTACCGACCTGAAGATTGGCTTCAATTGCTCCTGTCCTGCTGGGTACAGTCTGGGGAAGGACAACAGGAAATGTGAAGGTGTGCGGAAATAAACGTTAATATGGCACTGAGGCTCTGAACTCAGATCAGAAGATTGTAATGACTGAGCTCTAAGTCACTATAGTGACGAGTGCCGGATAAGATCGCAGAACATACTATGAATTGCCACAACTGACCCCTGACCCTATCTTCTGACCTCTAACTCTGTTTTCCTCCTCCTGTAGACATTGATGAGTGTGCTGACCCAGACACCTGTACCCAGATCTGTGTGAACATCCTGGGAAGTTACAAGTGTGAGTGTGAGGAGGGCTATGAACTGGACCCCAAGACCAAGACCTGCAAGGCTGCCACAGGTACATGTGAGATGGAGGGACACACTAGCTAAGCTACATTCCGACAGCCACCCCAGCATACCACTTAGAATGGATGTTTGATAGATTGCTTGCTAGTGTGGATATATGAACAGAAGCCTTGGGAGCCATTCTGATATAGTCTGAACAAATTAAAGCAAAGAAGAGGTTTCGGTAGCTTCTCTGAGGCCTCATTATTCAACAACTTTCTAAATGAGATGTAAATATAGTTAAGTAAAGTGGCAGATTTGAGGCCCACTTTTTTTTACTGGAAATGACAACTTTTTAAATGTGATGTAAACAGTTAGGTAAAGTGGCAGACTTGAGGTCGAAATCTAAAACTTTCTAAATCTAATTGTATGTCTTCCAGGTACTGTCCCCTACCTGTTGTTCACCAACCGCCACGAGGTGAGGAAGATGACTCTGGACCGTAGAGAGTACGTCCCTCTCATCCCCAGACTGAAGAACGTGGTGGCCCTGGACATGGACATGCCTGGACACAAGATCTTCTGGTCTGACCTGTACCACAGGAAGATCTACAGGTGAGGACCTGCTGGGGGAGTGTGTGTGTGTGTGTGTGTGTGTGTGTGTGTGTGTGTGTGTGTGTGTGTGTGTGTGTGTGTGTGTGTGTGTGTGTGTGTGTGTGTGTGTGTGTGTGTGTGTGTGTGTGTGTGTATATCTGCAAACAGACAATATACAGTATTTGTTAGTTAACAAACATCTATTTTGTCCTGCACCCTTCCCCAGCGCCGACATGAACTTGGCAGGGAACTCCTCCCACCACAACGTGGTGATTGACAGCCAGATGGAGGTGCCGGAGTGCCTGGCCGTCGACTGGATTCACGGTAACATCTATTGGACGGACAGTGTGCTCCAGACCATCTCCGTGGCAACCACAGACGGAACACGGCGAAAGACACTGATCAGAGAAGGACTGGAGAAACCAAGAAGCATCGTGGTGGACCCAGCCAATAAGTACGAAAGTTGGGATTTGATTGATTGATTTGATTAACCTTGTTTTCATCAGTATCATGCTCAATAGGGCATTCACTGCCATGAAAACCAAAAAGATAAATCTTCGACAGGATTCTTTTGTTGTCGAACATATTGGAATAATTGAATGAGTGAGGATCTCTTTCGCAAACAAGAAACATGGCAGAAGCTCAACGTGTGTGTGTGTGTGTGATTGTCTCTAAAGACCTCCAGATGTTGTGCTGAAGTGTGTTCGAGGTAGGACTTTTGACTGACGGCACTGTGTCTGTTTCCAGCTTCATGTACTGGACTGACTGGGGCAACGAGGCCAAGATCGAGAAGAGTGGGCTGAATGGAGCCGACCGCGTTGCCTTGGTAACGGACAACATCATGTGGCCTAACGGCATCACTCTTGGTAAGAAGAGTCCACTGATTGGACACTGCAATATAGTGATGTGTGATTGGGCACATTGTAATTTGCTGTCTCACATGATTCTTATACTCGTATACAGAACAGTTGAGATTTTGTGATGTGTTATTGTTGGAGGTTCTATCATACTGTAGGTGTACATTATTTACATTCAAATAATCTGCCTCGTTATCAGGCGTGGAAGCATTGTTTTTAAGTGAATGATTATACAGTTGGATTTCTCTAACGCTCCCTGCCTCTGGAACAGACATGGTTAACCAGCGTCTGTACTGGGTGGACTCTAAGATGCACACCCTCTCCAGCATCGGCGTAAACGGAGAAGGACGACACACACTCATTTACAACGAGGACAAGCTGGCTCACCCCCTCTCTCTTGCCGTCTTCGAGGTAAACAGTGATGGAATGTGGACATTAAGGTCTCCCTAACCTGAGTTCCATCTGGAGTATAGTTATGGACAGGTCCTAGAGGAATTGTAGGAAGGGAAAGGGAGACTTAACTGATCCAGTAGAGTCCAGTCCATGTGGGCAATGGTTACAATCCAACCTCAGAACCTCCTCTAGATCCCTGGGTCGAGCACCATGGTCTCCCCCCTCTACCCTGGCTGTGAACCTCCTTTGGTCCCCAGAACCTCCTTTAGGTCCCTGGGTGGAGCACCATGGTCTCCCCCCTCTACCCTGGCTGTGGCCCCAGAACCTCCTTTAGGTCCCTGGGTCGAGCACCATGGCACCCTGGCTGTGGCCCCAGAACCTCCTTTGGTCCCTGGGTCGAGCACCATGGTCTCCCCCCTCTACCCTGGCTGTGGCCCCAGAACCTCCTTTAGGGTCCCTGGGTCGAGCACCATTGTCTCCCCCCTCTACCCTGGCTGTGGCCCCAGAACCTCCTTTAGGGTCCCTGGGTCGAGCACCATGGTCTCCCCCCTCTACCCTGGCTGTGGCCCCAGAACCTCCTTTAGGTCCCTGGGTCGAGCACCATGGTCTCCCCCCTCTACCCTGGCTGTGGCCCCAGAACCTCCTTTAGGTCCCTGGGTCGAGCACCATGGTCTCCCCCCTCTACCCTGGCTGTGGCCCCAGAACCTCCTTTAGGTCCCTGGGTCGAGCACCATGGTCTCCCCCCTCCAGCCCACACCAACCTGGCTGCGGTAGCTTTAATTAAAGGGGATTTCCAGGTTCAGAGACTTATACACCAGCCCGGTTCATGAGTTTAGACATGCAGCTAGCCAGCTTTAGCTATATTACAGAAATCCATCCATGTAGCTGCTGAATGGAGACCAAACTGATCTTACATTATCCAGGTCATAGGAGGTTAATAAGCCCCATGTCTGAAACTGTTGGTTTCCCCCAGATACATTAAGTCTTTGTTTGTGGATGGATTTGTAAGTACGCTATGTACTGACTATGATATGCTATGTACTGACTATGTACAGTTGGTTAACTTTGTGTACTGTATGTACTGACTATGTACAGTTGGTTAACTTTTAAGTACAGTATGTACTAACTATGGACTGTTAGTCAATACATACAGTACACAAAGTGAACCATGTACTGACTATGGACAGTTGGTTAAATTTAAGTACTGTATGTACTGACTATGTACTGACTATGTACAGTTGGTTAACTTTGTGTACTGTATGTACTGACTATGTACAATTGGTTAACCTAGTTTTTCTTCCTGTCTCTCTTTTTTTCTGGTTTCTCTCATTTGTTTCACAGGAGAAAGTATTCTGGACCGACATGGGCGACAGAGTGGTCATGAGCGCCAACCGCCTGACAGGAAATGACATCACTGTACTGGCGGAGGACCTGATGCAGCCAGAGGACATCATTGTATACCACAACCTCAAGCAGCCCATCGGTATGGCAACGCACGCTTTTTAAAAACATAACAAATCTTACATGAATAACTGTAATTAACTTTAAAAGCTGAATCAGGTGGTCTAACACTCACTCTCTCACGCTTCTCTCTCTCTCTCTCTCTCTCTCTCTCGCTTCTCTCTCTCTCTCGCTTCTCTCGCTCTCCCTTCTCTCTCTCGCTCTCCCTTCTCTCTCTCTCTCTCCCTTCTCTCTCTCTCCTATAGGAAAGAACTGGTGCACAGAGAAAAACTTTGTGAATGGAGGTTGTGAGTTCCTATGTCTACCTGCTCCCCAGATCAACCAACACTCCCCCAAATACACCTGTGCCTGTCCTGATCACATGACCCTCGGCCTGGACATGAGGAAGTGTGTGGCAGGTATGTGTTTTCCTCTGTCGAACCCTATGGAACTTTAGAGAAGGTGCAACTACTGCCCTTTATACCCCTTTCCTGCAGTCAAATGACCAGATCGCCCACCTCATGGGTGGAATGTTATTCATATTTTCATTATTAATCATCATTAAAATCTGTTTAAGACCAAATATTTTGTAGTTAAAAGCTAGTTCAAAAGCCAATGGATGTCAGTGTTAGTGTTTATCCTCATACTCACTGTTCATGGTCATTGAACCTTTTCTCAAACTAACTGACACGTTCTTGTGTGTCTAACCTCTAACATTTGGTGAACTTTAACCCCGTCTTTTATCTCAACAGCTCCAACAACTACCGCTCCCTCCACCACTCCCAAAACTGCAGCTCCCATCCCTACCAGGGCCCCAACCAAACAGCCAGCTGGTCCCACTTCCATCACAACTACCACAACTACCTCCTCCGCCCGCCGGGCCCAGCCTCAGGACCCTGATAGGTCCTCGACCACTCACAGTCCACAGGAAACTGCGGTCACAGGTCAAAGTGGCTATGTTGCCATGCCCAAAGTAGCTGAGGCATCACACCATACTGTGCTCTACATTGTCTTACCTATCAGTGAGTATTTGACCTTGTAGTTTCAGCATAATGTCTAGTGCACTGATAAATACAGTAGTTCTGTAGTAACCTACTCTTTGTTTATGTATTGACTTGTGTGTTGATATACACTGAGTGTACAAACCATTAGGAACACCTGCTCTTTCCATGAGACTGACCAGGTGAAAGATATGATCCCTTATTTATGTTATGTGTTAAATCCACTTCAATCAGTGTAGATGAAGAGGAGGAGACAAGCCTTGAGACATTTGAGACATGGATTGTGTCTGTGTGCCATTCAGAGGGTGAATGGGCAAGACAAATGTTTAAGTGCTTTGAACGGGGTATGGTAGTAGGTGCCAGGTGCACTGGTTTGAGTGTGTCAAGAACTGCAACGCTGCTGGGTTTTTGACTCTCAACCGTTTTCCGTGTGTATCAAGAATGGTCCACTAACCAAAGGACATCCAGCAAACTTGACACAACTGTGGGAAGCATTACATTTACATTTAAGTCATTTGGCAGACGCTCTTATCCAGAGCGACTTACAAATTGGTGAATTCACAGTTCTTGTTGTTGTAGAGTCAACATGGGCCAGCCTCCCTGTGGAACGCTTTCGACACCTTGTAGGGTCAATGCCCGACGAATTGAGGCTGTTCTGAGGGCAAAGGGGGGTGTAACTCAATATTAGGAAGGTGTTTCTAATGTTTTGTACACTCAATAAAACACATATCATTGTAAAAGTTAAACTGGCTTTACCTACCATACTTTATCAACAACAACAAGAACTGACCTTTGACCCCTATCTTCTCTCTCCAGTGATGATGTGCCTGGTGCTGTTTGGTGCAGTGTTGCTATGGAGACACTGGAGGCTGAAGAACACCAACACCATCCACTTTGACAACCCTGTGTACCAGAAGACCACAGAGGACGAGTTGCACATCTGTAGAAACCACAGCCAGGACGGATACACCTACCCACAGGTACTGTCACCTAGCAACCCACCAATCAACCCAGTCACTGTCTTATTACTTATGTAGACTACACGTGTCACCAGGGTTAGAGTTCATTCCATTTAAATTCTCATACTGTGTTAAGATAAATTCCATTTCGATTAAGTGAAATAATGGGATGAATTGCCCATTGTTTTCCTATGTGGAGTTGCAATCCACTTGACCCCAATCCTGCAGGTGTTCTGCAGTGGCTAACGGAAAGCATGTGACCGTTGATTATGGTATAGCCTATGCAATACTGCATGTAGTGGTTTTCAGTGTTGTGTGACTTTGTGTTTATGGTTATTTTCTGTCTCCACTCACAGAGACAGATGGTGAGCCTGGAAGAAGACCTGGCATGACTAGTAGAAGAAGAAGAACAAGTGGATATGAAGAATTGTATTTAAAGAGAGATTTTTGTTTGAAAAAGTGACAAACATAAACCGATGGAGGTCATTTTAACCCTAATGCTACTGACACGTCCTTTCCAATCCTATGATGATGACCTCATCTCGATGACCTAAGTTCCTGGCTTCCTGTTCCGAAGATTCCGTTCCAACCACAACACTGTGCTGCCATCCAAAACGAAGAAGAAGGAAAAAAGAAACTCAGAAAGAATAACTTGGATGCCGTGGAAACCCACCCCAAAAACAAGGAATGGAAGAAGAAGAAACATATACAAACGGAATGAAACAAAAAATGACTTGGTAGCGTTGTGGTCTCGAACACAACCCTGAAGAGAAGAAAACATCTGGAGGCCATTTTGTCAAACATGGGAAGGACTTGAAAATGAAAGACACAGTAAATGCACAGTTGGACTGTAGTCGTCCGTTCTTTCATAATGTAAGAGTTCTTACCTAGGTGGCCTGGTCCCAAATGTATGTATTTTAGGCTAACTCCTCGTCAGAGAGATGAATAAATGTCTAAGCACATAATGCACAGATTTGGTACCAGGCTAGGTCCTGGACCTTGGCTCTTTGACACAAGGAAGTTCAAAATGACAACCATCTAACACAGCTTCAACTTTGTTTGTTTTTGTTACATATCACTTAGCAGCTCTTTTGTAAATGAGTGTATATTTGGCTACTTACTGTAAAATAGGCAAACTTTTGTTCCAATGTTGCATAAGATTGTGCATAGCACTGTACAGAAGACGTCCTACACTTCCAACCCATTTGATTCTTGAGTTCAGTTGGATCCCACTTCCTTTGTCAGCCTGGCGAAAGCACTAGAAAACACAATTAGCACGACATGAAGGATGTGTTGAAGATTGTGGGTTTAAAACAGGCTGCAGTCAAAAAGCTGTCTTGTCATATCTTTTGAAGGTCGAAAACGGTACCTAGTTTGTATATTTATGGTGAACTTAACAATGGACATTGAGACCTCTGGATGGCCTTACCATCTGACATTGACACATGCACGTGCCTAGTCACTTAGCACCAAACATCACCACATCTTAAAGTGGAGACTTTCCCAGGGGGGACATTGAACTATGGTGTGACACTACTCTGAGCTGAAACGTGTGAGTTGTCGGCCCTACTCTGAGCTGAAACGTGTGAGTTGTCGGCCCTACTCTGAGCTGAAACGTGTGAGTTGTCGGCCCTACTCTGAGCTGAAACGTGCGAGTTGTCGGCCCTACTCTGAGGTGAAACGTGCGAGTTGTCGGCACTAATCAGAGCTGAAACTTTTGAGTTGTCATTGGTCTCTTTACATATTGGTGCCTTTGCCATCATCAATGCAAGCATTTCTATACTCACTCCAGCAATGTGTGTAATGTCTAGTGACGTACATGTTCTTACGGTATGTGGTATACAGTGTCTAGAAGAGCCCAAATGCCTTATGACCTCCTTTCACTATAGGTCAACTTTAGCTGACATGATAGTTCTCTTGCCTTGGCACGTGCAGCAGACATTGTCTCTTGGTAAATATGATCTTATAACCCCTGTCAACTGTTGCCTTAGACAAGTTAGTGAGTTGAGTTGTTGCCTTATTGCCTTCTATCTGGTTATGGCTTTACATGCCTTGTGCATTTTCGATATATTCCAATTTGTGCATCAACAAGTTACATCCAAATCAATAAATCGATGAGCATTGTTTTTGAAGATGGTTGAAGGCCAGCAGCTGAAAGCTAGTTGAAGGCCAGCAGCTGAAAGCTAGTTGAAGGCCAGCAGCTGAAAGCTAGTTGAAGGCCAGCAGCTGAAGGCTAGTTGAAGGCCAGCAGCTGAAGGCTAGTTGAAGGCCAGCAGCTGAAGGCTAGTTGAAGGCCAGCAGCTGAAGGCTAGTTGAAGGCCAGCAGCTGAAGGCTAGTTGAAGGACCAGCAGCTGAAGGCTAGTTGAAGGGCCAGCAGCTGAAGGCTAGTTGAAGGGCCAGCAGCTGAAGGCTAGTTGAAGGACCAGCAGCTGAAGGCTAGTTGAAGGCCAGCAGCTGAAGGCTAGTTGAAGGACCAGCAGCTGAAGGCTAGTTGAAGGACCAGCAGCTGAAGGCTAGTTGAAGGACCAGCAGCTGAAGGCTAGTTGAAAGACCAGCAGCTGAAGGCTAGTTGAAAGACCAGCAGCTGAAGGCTAGTTGAAGGCCAGCAGCTGAAGGATAGTTGAAGGCCGGGCAGCCTGCCATAGCCCCACAGTTGAAGGCCAGCAGCTGAAGGATAGCTGAAGGACCAGCAGCTGAAGGATAGTTGAAGGACCAGCAGCTGAAGGATAGTTGAAGGACCAGCAGCTGAAGGATAGTTGAAGGATAGTTGAAGGACCAGCAGCTGAAGGATAGTTGAAGGACCAGCAGCTGAAGGATAGTTGAAGGACCAGCAGCTGAATGATAGTTGGAGGCCAGCAGCTGAATGCTAGTTGGAGGCCAGCAGCTGAATGCTAGTTGGAGGCCAGCAGCTGAATGCTAGTTGGAGGCCAGCAGCTGAATGCTAGTTGGAGGCCAGCAGCTGAATGCTAGTTGAAGGCCAGTAGTTGAAGGCCAACTAAAAGCCACTGGTTTATGTTTGTATGCTGCTCACTGTTCTAAAGAGTTAAGCCATGAAGAAAACACCTTCCGTTTGATTTTTTTATTGAGGTGGAAAGCTGACAAAATAAATTATGGTGAATGATGTTGAATGACATCCTGGTATGATATGACGATACTAATTATTATTTTTGAGAATATGTATATAGTTTGTATGTTTCTGTAAATATTACATCCTCAGTTCACTGTGGTATCACCCTGTTAATTTTGTACATTTTAAACGTGAAAAATATGTTGTACATATTACAGATTTGTTTTATTTATTTATATATATATACACATGTATAAATATCTTGATTGGATGTTTTATTTTCCTAAGCTCTCGTGTCTACTGTGAATGGTTACACAGTTGTTAATATTGTCCCATCATCATAACCAACCAACCAATGTCATTATCTTGATTCATTATCCATTGAATCATTATCTTGGTTGTGTGAATGACACTGCTGGTTCTGAACAACAGTGTAAAGTTCAGATCCATATATAGACATATATCTATGGTTCTGGTGAAGTTGATGTTTGTTCTGTTATATAGTTATGTTTTCATTCACAGCTGATTGAGGATCTTAAATTTTATAGACTAAATTGCCCCTGTTGTGCAGTGTTTTATGACATCAGTTGTGGTGTGTAAAGCACAATGTTGTGTATCACCCTAAGATGTACGAGTCCACAGGACAGAGCACCAACCGCAGATTGCCCGTTACATGCAAATTGCTCTTCTTGTTGAGTCTTAATTTTCCTGTTCAGAGAATCCAATCTCAAAGAGTGACCATTGTATAGTTTGTGTTGTGATTATTTTGTTTAATAAAAGATAAATAATGATCAAGTTTTATCTGTCACGTCTCAGATACTGTCTTACATGTATAGCTGTGTTAGAACAAAAAACCACACAACCTGTACTTAACGTTCTAGCCACTGAACATACTGCATTACTCATCCCGTTCCTGATAACGGTGGGAAGCCAATCTAATAAGGCTTTTTGATGTAGGCTTTCAGTTTCACTGTTTTTTCAGGGCCGAAGGCCTAAGCTACAACTTAATTTTGTTCTCGGTTAGTTGTTGTTAATGTTTCATAAAGTTGTTTTTTGTGCGCAGTATTGTATTCAGTCTCTGTGTGTTTTACAAACCCTTTTACCACCAGTGTAAGTCCAGCCTTTGTTATCACGTGCCACGGTGAAGATGCAGCAAGGTATCAAATAAATGGAGCCGGCACACAAACTCTACCACGCGTCTATTCATAAACGATGTTTCATCAGGACCCGACGCAGATCCTTGTAGGAACTAAACGCTGTGGTTAGAACGTTGGGCCAGTAACCGAAAGGTTTCTGAATCGAAACCCCGAGCTAACGAGGTAAAAATCTGTCGTTCTGCCCCTGAACAAACATCTGAACCTTATTCCCCGACTGGCTGTCATTGTAAATAAGAATGTGTTTTTAACTGACGTGCCTAGTTAAATAAAGGTTAATAAATAAATAGGTGAAGCTTCTGAGTGCCGGTTCTTTATTGTATACCAACTGTTTTCAGCGCTGCACCCAACCTATTTATTAACATTTACTTAACTAGGAAAGTCAGTTAAGAACAAATTCTTACTGATGAAAACAGTTTGATCACACTTGACTACTAATAAGGAATGCAATGTGCAGGCTGTGTGTTCTAAGCTAATTTAAACATGTTTTTATTCTCACTTAGAGAATATTCCACTTGGATTACCATTGTGGGAGTAATGCAGTGTTGAGAACAGCCTAGAACTTTGGTCTAACATTTCCTGCCCCAATATGTCAAGGTCACACAATTCTATTCTATGATAATCCAATTATTCCCTGTGAACAATTAAGTTGCTGACTTGTGACAAGGATGTTTACAATGAAGTCCTTGCGACCCAAATTCTCCTTTACAATTATCCAGTCATTTTCATTATACAATAGAGTTCAGATGTATTTGTAACAAGGAAATTAGCACATTTTGGAAAGTCATAGGGCCCTCAGAAAGAACCCTCCAGTCAAGAATGACTCAACTGTACTGTACATGTAATATCAAACTGGATAGCTAGGGATAAACTCATATTATACTCACTGCAGTATTACAGGGTATTTCAGTAACCTCACTGAAATGGGTTATTTAGGACAATTACAGTGTGGAGAGATTGATGAATGTGCACATTGTCTCGTTTCATGTTCTCTTTTAAAGTGGTTCATTGGGAACCACCCAAAGTGTACAGTTGGTCTTCACTTTCAAAGGGAAACACCATGACTTTGCAATGATGGTTTGATTCAAGTTACAGTACATTGGTTTCCCTGAGTCATCACTTGTCTTTGCAATGGAAAATGTGATAGGTAAGGATGTATTCCAGGGTGTATATAGGTGTTTCTTTTTAACTCGGGTTTTGTGAGGAATTGCCAGTAGATCTACAAATCTAAGTGTATTTCCATCCAGACTTCAGATAATAAAATGCATAATGTGATACTAAGTTGTGGAGATCAGACAAAAAAAAACTTGGATTGATCTGGCTGTGAGACAACCCATACATTTCCCCCGGAACATGGAATTACACACATGGGTGAGTTCTGGAGTCTAACTGTAGAACTGTCTGTAGTGCAGATGGTCTCAAATACAGACACACCCAAACAAACTACAGACAACATCCTGTCATCATTTAACATCATCCATAATTCATCCATAATGATGGGTGTTCCCTCTATCCTCCCACTCTTCCCTCTATACACCAGAGACTCAATCAGCACTCTACTTGCATAATGGAACAGAGAGAGAGTTCCGGAACAGGGGGATTAAGATGTGGAATCAACCACCATAGTGAGTTGTGGGCAGTTGTGGGAAGAGAATCTACACTTATAGCCCTCTACTGAAATCAGAAGAGAACTCTGCAACATTACAGTCTTTGGTTCATGATTGCTTTAACAGCTGGAGACGTTTGCTTGGAAACTAAACCAGAGAGGGAGCAGGGATTGGACAAACAAAGACCCCACCACCAGTGGTGTGTATTCATGGATACCCAGGGGAGCCAGGCTTCCCCAAAACATGTACAGATTATTTATTTATTTATTTTCAAATAATTTATCTTTCGTCTTTCTGTGTTTCATAATTTTCCTTCAATTCGCAAGAGGCTGAATGTATCTCACAGGAGAGTGTGCCCCTCTGTCTCTGTATGTGTAGGCCATCTATCTGATTCTGTCTGGTCCAAAAGGGTATGACATTATTACCGCCCGTAGCATTGAATGCAAGGGAAGCCAGTTTGGATTTGGCATCACTCCTATCAAATTCATTGAGAGCATACGTCATTGACAGAAACAACTTGAATTGTTGCTTCTCGTTGTGTTGTTGTTCTCCGGTGGCTACAGCTAGCTAGAATAGTCTGTTTCCTGGCAAATGATTATAATTGCAATTCTGATCCCACTATAAATTCATACATTGTGTCCCTGGCCTGAGAGGATGGAAGTTCAACATGTAGCTAGTAGGTTAATGTTAACCCGCTGGCGTGGCGCTTCATTGCCCATGAAAGGAAGTCAGGATAGCGAGCATTTTAGCCAGGTAGGCTAGGACAACAAAATATATGGTACTGTATGACAGAGTCACAGACCATTTAGGAAACATGAAAGAGAGGAGGATGGCATTGGCATTTGTCTACAAGTAGGGTGAGTCAAAAAATGTTTTATACTTGCATGAACGCACACACACACACACACACACACACACACACACACACACACACACACACACACACACACACACACACACACACACACACACACACACACACACACACACACACACACACACACACATCATATTTACTGTAGTTTACATTGATTGGACTAAATGTTTTTGGTATATTTTAGTTGTCACTGTATTAGATTAAGACTAGCGGTAAACTCTTCGTGGTTCTAAATCAATAGTTCCGAAAATGTCGGAAACATGAACTTACTTGAAAATTAAAATAAAAAAATCTTCATATTTTCAAACAGTACATTTATATTTTCCAACGGGGCTATACATTTGGGTGAGGTTTTTTCTTGCCTGAGTAGCCTCGTTTCACTGCCAAAAATACTATTAAACCATCTAATGTTCAGCGAAATAACAGCACAATGTCAAATACAGGTAGCCTAGTCAAATAATTAACATCCAATCACATTAACCGTTACTCTCTTGCAAGGAACCTTCACTCTTGCGCAGACATTTAGAAATGAAACATGACAATTTGAAAAATAAGCCATGGGAGTTTTTTGAGCGAGAATAAAGACGACTTTCAAGTAGTAAGACATGTATAACAGCAACAGATACCATTAATAAGAAGGGGCTAGAAGAGTCTTATATGGTGAGCTACTGAGTGGCTAGGACAGGCAAGCCCCATACTATTGTGAAGGACTTCATTCTTCCTGCTGCCGCGGATATGACTGGGGAAATGCTGGGGGAAAAGGCCAAAAAAACTATACAGACAATGTCTTCATCAAACAACACTTTTTCACGATGTATCAGTGACATGGCAGGAGATGTTTTGAAACAATTACTGCTTTGCATACACGCCAGTGAATTCTATGCGTTACAGCTGTATGAGTCAACAGACCTGGCGGGCCTGGCACAGCTCCTGGTATATGTCTGTTTTGTTTATGGGGGGTCAAATAAGGAAGACATCCTCTTTCTGCAAACCACTGGAAACCAGGACAACAGGAGAGAATATTTTTAACTACTGCACAGCTTTGTGACATCAAATGTACGTTGGTGGTCAAGATGTGTTGGTATCTGTACTGATGGCGCAAAAGCCATGACAGGGAGACATAGGGAAGTGGTAAAGTGTGTGCAAGCAGTTGCTCTCGACGCCACTTGGGTACATTACAGCATCCACCGAGAGGCTCTTGCTGCCAAGGGAATGTCTGATAGCTTGAAAGATGTTTTGGACACTACAGTGAAAATGGTTCACTTTGTTAAGGCCCCTGAACTCTAGTGTATTTTCTGCATTGTGCAATGATATGGGCAGCGACCATGTAACGCTTTTACAACATACAAAAGTCTGCTGGTTATCAAGGAGATCTTCTCTGTCTGCATTAACAAGGACAACACACAGGTCTTTTGTGTGCAAATGAACTCAAGCTTACTGACAATGTCAAATGTGATATAGCGAATCACCTGAGTGAGCAGGATGAGCAATTACGCAGGTACTTTCCCGAAACAGACAACACAAGCAACTGGATTCGTTATCCCTTTCATGCCCTGCCTCCAGTCCACTTACCGATATCTGAACAAGAGAGCCTCATCGAAACATTTTATTTCATCAGAAACTGCTCGATTTCTAGATAGGACTGCGCTCAGAGTTTCTTGCTTTGGCAAATCGCGCTGTTAAGACACTGATGGCCTTTGCAACCACACTCGTATGTGAGAGTGGATTCTCGACCCTCACTAGCAACTAAATACAGGCATAGACTGTGTGTGGAAAATTATTTAAGACTGAGACTCTCTCCAACATTGCAGAGTTATGTGCATCCTTTCAAGCACACCCTTCTCATTAACCTGTGGTGAGTTATTCACAATTATTGATGTACAAATAAGGTTTTATATGTAAGATGGCTAAATAAAAGAGCAAAATGATTGATTATTATAATATTATTATTTTGTGCCCTGGTCCTATAAGAGCTGTTTGTCACTTCCCACGAGCCGGGTTGTGACAGAAACTAACACTCATTCTTATGTTTAAGAAATGTATTGTATAGTGTGTGTGTGGCAGGCTTACAATGACGGCAACATATTTGAGAGTGCGCTGACCCTGGTGCTAGAGGGGTTACAGCTGAAGGTTGAATGTTTGAAGGGGTACGGGACTATAATACGTTTGGGAACCACTGCTGTAGGTGATGTAACTGTTTGTTACAGGCAATATGTTTTGTGGACTTCACAGGACAGAGGTTGCTCTTCGGTTTTGTGGCGAAACAAAGGTATGGTTGAATTTATTCTGCCACTGTGTCTTCTTATTGTCTCTGCTTTAGGCCTATATACACTGCTCAAAAAAATAAAGGGAACACTTAAACAACACAATGTAACTCCAAGTCAATCACACTTCTGTGAAATCAAACTGTCCACTTAGGAAGCAACACTGATTGACAATAAATTTCACATGCTGTTGTGCAAATGGAATAGACAACAGGTGGAAATTATAGGCAATTAGCAAGACACCCCCAATAAAGGAGTGGTTCTGCAGGTGATAACCACAGACCACTTCTCAGTTCCTATGCTTCCTGGCTGATGTTTTGGTCACTTTTGAATGCTGGCGGTGCTTTAACTCTAGTGGTAGCATGAGACGGAGTCTACAACCCACACAAATAGCTCAGGTAGTGCAGCTCATCCAGGATGGCACATCAATGCGAGCTGTGGCAAGAAGGTTTGCTGTGTCTGTCAGCATAGTGTCCAGAGCATGGAGGCGCTACCAGGAGACAGGACAGTACATCAGGAGACGTGTAGGAGGCCGTAGGAGGGCAACAACCCAGCAGCAGGACCGCTACCTCCGGCTTTGTGCAAGGAGGAGCAGGAAGAGCACTGCCAGAGCCCTGCAAAATGACCTCCAGCAGGCCACAAATGTGCATGTGTCTGCTCAAATGGTCAGAAACAGATTCCATGAGGGTGGTATGAGGGCCCGACGTCCACAGGTGGGGGTTGTGCTTACAGCCCAACACCGTGCAGGACGTTTGGCATTTGCCAGAGAACACCAAGATTGGCAAATTCGCCACTGGCGCCCTGTGCTCTTCACAGATGAAAGCAGGTTCACACTGAGCACATGTGACAGACGTGACAGTCTGGAGATGCCGTGGAGAACGTTCTGCTGCCTGCAACATCCTCCAGCATGACCAGTTTGGCGGTGGGTCAGTCATGGTGTGGGGTGGCATTTCTTTGGGGGGCCGCACAGCCCTCCATGTGCTCGCCAGAGGTAGCCTGACTGCCATTAGGTACCGAGATGAGATCCTCAGACCCCTTGTGAGACCATATGCTGGTGTGGTTGGCCCTGGGTTCCTCCTAATGCAAGACAATGCTAGACCTCATGTGGCTGGAGTGTGTCAGCAGTTCCTGCAAGAGGAAGACATTGATGCTATGGACTGGCCCGCCCGTTCCCCAGACCTGAATCCAATTGAGCACATCTGGGACATCATGTCTCGCTCCATCCACCAACGCCACGTTGCACCACAGACTGTCAAGGAGTCATCAGGAGCATGCCCAGGCGTTCTAGGGAGGTCATACAGGCACGTGGATGCCACACACACTGCTGAGCCTCATTTTGACTTGTTTTAAGGACATTACATCAAAGTTGGATCAGCCTGTAGTGTGGTTTTCCACTTTAATTTTGAGTGTGACTCCAAATCCAGACCTCCATGGGTTGATAAATTTGATTTCCATTGATAATTTTTGTGTGATTTTGTTGTCAGCACATTCAACTATGTAAAGAAAAAAGTATTTAATAAGAATATTTCATTCATTCAGATCTAGGATGTGTTATTTTAGTGTTCCCTTTATTTTTTTGAGCAGTGTATATATATATCACGGTGTCAAGGCATATGAACTAACAGGCTATAGAGCAAACAACGCAATTATCACAACACATAGGGTGTAATATGTCTTTTGTTCTGGCTTCCCCAGTTATTTTGCCCGCAAACCGCTACTGCACACTCCTCAGTGACGGTGTCATTGACAAGCAAAAAGGCACACCAATTAAGAGTAATTGACAAGAATGTTCACTTTAAGGGCTGGTCATAGCTAGGCGATACTTAGAAGAGTCCAGTTATACCAGTCCTTCAAATAGACAAAGGCCTGTCCTTCATACAGACACCAGCGTCGATCAATCAACCCCCAACCTGGGGCCGAATGTGTCAAGCGTCTCAGAGTAGGAGTGGTGTTCTAGGATCAGGTCCCCTCTTGTCAATTTAATCCTACTAAATCTCTACAAGGCTAAACTGATCCTTGATCAGCTCTCCTGCTCTGACTCTTTGTGAATACTGCCACTGGTCCCCCATCCATCTTATTCATTCACAGCACTCCTGCTCTGAGATGTCTGATACATTGTACATACAGCCCCTTATCTCCTTCCTAGACACAAGAGAGAATGCTTCTGTGTACTGTAGATAATAGCCAAGGGCTTGGATCCCATTACGGCAGGCAAAATTATGGAGATTCATTTCATTTGACCCAATACTCTCTCTCACTCCCTAACACAATCTTGTCTGCATGGTACCTCCTAGTACTAACCCTGACTGATTGCAATGTTGCCTCTCACTATAGTCAAAAGATACGACACATGTACGTCAATATGATCCATTTGAAGTCATCAAGGTGTGCTATTATATCACATATTACGATATACAGTGCCTTGCAAAAGTATTCAGACCCCTTGGACTTCTTCACACTTTATCAAGTAAAAAAGTAGGATAAAAATTGATTTTTATTGTAATTTTTTAAATGAACAATCTACACAAAATACTGTAATGCTCAGGAGGTTGGTGGCATCTTAATTGGGGTTGATGGGCTCGTGGAAATGGCTGGAGTGGAATCGTATCAAATACATCAAACACATGGTTCGATGCCATTCCATTCCATTCGCTCCATTCCAGCCATTATTATGAGTCATCCTCCCCTCAGCAGCCTCCACTGCTGTAATGTTAAAGTGAAAGACAAATGCTTAATAGAAATTAAATAACAAAATATAGTCCTTGCTTAAGTATTCAGCTCACCAATACATGTTAGAAACACATTTGACATCTATTACAGCTGTGAGTCTTCTTGGGTAAGTCTATAAGCGCTTTGCACACCTGAATTGTGCAATATTTGCCCATTATTATTTTCAACATTCTTAAATATGTAGGGGATCATGTCTAGACAACCGTTTTCAGGACTTGCCATAGATTTTCAAGCAGATTTAAGTCAAAACTGTAACTCGGCCACTTTCACCGTCTTCTTGTTAAAAAACTCCAGTGTATATTTGGCCATGTGTTTTAGGTTATCGTTCTGCTGAAAGGTGAATTAATTTCCCAGTGTCTGGTGGAAGGCAGACTGAACCAGGTTTCCCTCTAGGATTTTGCCTTTGATTAGCTCCATTCGGTTTCTTTTTTATCCTGAAGATCTTCCCAGTCCTTAACAATTACAAGCATACCTATAACCTGATGCAGCCACCACTATGCTTGAAAATATGGAGAGTGGTAATCAGTAATGTGTTGTATTGGATTTGCTCCAAACATAACACTTTGTATTCAGGACAAAAAGAAAATTGCTATGCCACATTTTTTAGCAGTATTACTTTAGTGCCTTGTTGCAAACAGGATGCATGTTTTGGCATATTTTTATTATGTACAAGCTCCATTCTTTTCACTCTGTCATTTAGGTTAGTGTTGTGGAGTAACTACAATGTTGTTGATCCTTCCTCAGTTTTCCCCTATCACAGCCATTAAACTCTGTAGCCGTTTTAGTCACCATTGGCCTCATGGTGAAATCTCTGAGCAGTTTCCTTCCTCCCCGGCAACTGAGTTAGGAAGGACGCCTGTATATTTGTAGTGACTGGGTGTATTGCTACACCATCCAAAGTGTAATTAATAACTTCACCATGCTCAAAGGGATATTTAATGTCTGTTTTTTTTTTACCCATCTACCAATAGGAGCTTTTAATTTTTTATTAATTTGTCAAATTTTTGAAATAAAACCAACAACAATTCCACATTTACATTATGGGGTATTGTGTATAGGCCAGTGACCAAATACATCTCTATTTAATCCATTTTAAATTCAGGTTGTAACACAACAAAATGTGGAGAAAGTCAAGGGCTGTGAATACTTTTTGAAGGCACTCTATCTACCTAAATGACTTTGTACCCCTAGACATCGACTCTGTACTGGTACCCCGTGTACTGGTACTCCGTGTACTGGTACCCCGTGTACTGGTACCCCGTCATTGTGTATTTATTCCTTGTGTTATTATTTGTCTATTGTTATTCTCTCTGCATTTTTGGGAAGGGCTCATAAGTACACATTTCACCCGTTGATAACAAAGTTTACATTTGATTTGAATGGTATCTAGCTTACCTATATAAAGTATATATAGGTGAGCTATGCAGGAAGTGAATGAATAGATTTGTCTATGAGCTGTGATGTCATTATCCACTCCTCAAGGACAGACCTGTTCTCTATCAATGAATAACATCTGACATGAACTAGCATCCACATTCCTTAGTAGGAGTGGTCCACACGTGGAGTCTACCTAGACAGCCAGGCACATCCAATGGATAGAGAATTACGTAGGATGCCTTGTCATCCTCGTGATATTTCTGTCAGGGTTTTGTGCGGTACCTATGCATGGGCAAACAGTTTGCCAACATTTATAATAATGTATGCCATTTAGCAGACACCTTTACTTAAAGTGGCTTATAACAAGTGATTGTGGCCCCAACAAGTGATTGTGGCCCCAGGAGGCCTCAGTGGGACATTCAGTTTATTTGATTTATTTTACTAGGCAATTCAGTTAAGAACAAATTCTTATTTTCAATGACAGCCTAGGAACAGTGGGTTAACTGCCTGTTAACTCGGGGGTTTGAACTTGCAACCTTCCGGTTACTAGTCCAACGCTCTAACCACTAGGCTACCCTGCCACCCCAACAGTTTTACTGTAGAGCAACAGTCTTCTGATAAATCTTTGAATTCAACATATAACTGCAATACAAAGCTGGGGGTGCAATTCTGGGGTTGTTTTTTTTGGCCTAACCTTCACTCCCCTTCATTAGATGCAGTATGTTGTATGGAAGCTAAGCTATAATAGTGTTATGGGTAAAGGGACGCCTGCAGGTAAAACGTGTGAAAGTGCAGAGCAATGGAAATGATACAGGGTCTGTATCCATATACACTCCATCAGCATCACTGTTGACAGATGCACATAGCTATCGCCCTTTATAGCCATTCAAATGAGTCTAGATCCCCAGTGTGCTAGACCCCTATGGCTTTAAGATACACACTGAAACACAGGTGACAAACAATGTTTGTCCCCAGGGGATAGGCTCATAGTGTCTATCTCCTGTATCGTCACCTCACCTGACTATTTACATATTGCCATTCCGCCATCTCCCATTGGCCAGCAATGTCACAAAGGGGCGGGGTCAGAACATCACACCACTGTGACAGTCTACGAGGGGGAGTGTCTTGTGACATGAGAACAGGAAGTCACTTCAGGAACAGGAACAACAGGTCACTAGCCAGTTTACCACACAGAACAGAGTGGTACTGGCTGTACTGGTCTGGTGATAAGCAATAACAATAGTCTCTGTCTCAGAGACCCAAAGACACAAGCCACTAACCAGAGAAATGTTTCCTCCCAGGCTGCAGGGGAGGATACACTTTGAAACACACTGCTGCACTCAAACACACCCAGACACATGTAGGCCAACTAGTCACTAGTAGTTCTACCATCGATATGTTCAGTGGTGGCTCTACACTGTTGACAATTGGTAGTAGTGAGAGTAAGTCAGCATCAGGTCCCAACTAGTCATAGGCCAACTAGTCATACCATGGTGAAGTCTGAGGGCCAACTAGTCATAGGTTTGACCCATCATGTGAAGGCCAATATTTACCACAGGTAGTCATAGGCCAACTAGTCGTAGGCCAACTAGTCACTAGTAGTTCTACCATCGATATGTTCAGTGGTGGCTCTACACTGTTGAAAATTGGTAGTAGTGAGAGTAAGACTGGTCAAGAGCATCACCACTTAGCTGGTCCATTACATTTCTCCATATGCCCCGGTCAGGCCTGTACATACCATGGTGAAGTCTGAGGGTTAAATGAGCGGAGCTTGTGATGGTTTGACCCATCATGTGAAGGGGAGATGATTTGACCAGCACAGGTGTTCTTAACTAGGTCATGACAATAGCAGCTGCGTCAATGTGTCGTCTGTTGTGTATGTCTACCTCTTTATGGCACTCAGCAGTGCACTGAAGGAACAATAGAATGTACAGTCATATCGACCCACTAGATGGCCAAGCTGCAAAGTCGTAAAAATGTATGGATTTGTTTTTTCTTTTTTATCTTAATTTAAGGGTCAGGCATAAGGTTAGCAGTGTGGTTAAGGTTAGGTTTACAATCAGATTTAAAATCAGTCGTTGGAGGGCAATTTGGGTCACGGTCAATTTCTCATTTGGGTCTTGAGCTGATAAAGTTTAAGAACCCCTGTTATAGATAGTAGCAAGAAGCTACTGTTGAACAGTTTAACTTGTTGACCTACTGTATAGTAAAACCTAGAGAGGTAGAGGAAAAGTCATTTGTTTCCTTTGAAGTCTGTCTGACCTACAAGTAATTTGTTTTGTTTGGAGTCTGTCTGACCTACAAGTCATTTGTTTCCTTGGAGTCTGTCTGAACTACAAGTCATTTGTTTCGTTTAGAGTCTGTCTGACCTACAAGTCATTTGTTTCATTTAGAGTCTGTCTGACCTACAAGTCATTTGTTTTGTTTAGAGTCTGTCTGACCTACAAGTCATTTGTTTTGTTTGGAGTCTGTCTGACCTACAAGTCATTTGTTTCCTTGGAGTCTGTCTGACCTACAAGTCATTTGTTTTGTTTAGAGTCTGTCTGACCTACAAGTCATTTGTTTCGTTTGGAGTCTGTCTGACCTACAAGTCATTTGTTTCCTTGGAGTCTGTCTGACCTACAAGTCATTTGTTTCCTTGGAGTCTGTTTGACCTACAAGTCATTTGTTTCCTTGGAGTCTGTCTGACCTACAAGTAATTTGTTTTGTTTAGAGTCTGTCTGACCTACAAGTCATTTGTTTCGTTTGGAGTCTGTCTGACCTACAAGTCATTTGTTTCGTTTGGAGTCTGTCTGACCTACAAGTCATTTGTTTCCTTGGAGTCTGTCAGACCTACAAGTCATTTGTTTCCTTTGGAGTCTGTCAGACCTACAAGTCATTTGTTTCCTTGGAGTCTGTCAGACCTACAAGTCATTTGTTTCATTGGAGTCTGTCAGACCTACAAGTCATTTGTTTCCTTGGAGTCTGTCTGACCTACAAAGCGTTTCCATATGTTATTGTTGGACCTCCAAGTACCCCAAATGGGGGATATGGGAAGACTACTGCAGTCAGTCAAGCTTGCATCTCAAATGGCACCCTATTCCCTATATAGTGCACTACTTTGGACAAGAGTGCACAATGTATGGAATAGGGTGCCATTTGAGACACATCCTAAGGCTGCAGCGGTGATGGCTTTTCCTTCTGGCTTCACATCCAGGCCACAACAACAGGGGAGGAAGAAGAGGTCCGATTAAGAATCGTGGGGTTTAATGTTGATGTTTACATTTGTCACAGTACTCCCTCTCTTCCTGTAGGCCATGCTTGATTTGGAGTGTGGGGGTGATTTTTTCAAGTTAAAAATCAAACATTGGTGGAGGATGCTAAACTTTGATTTGGATAAACTGTCATCTTTGCTCGTCACGTTACCTGTTTTTAGACACATTTTGTCCAAAAACAGGTCAAGTTAAGGCTGGCTGGCCTCCCGGGTGGCGCAGTGGTTAAGGGCGCTGTGCCATCAGAGACTCTGGGTTCGCACCCAGGCTCTGTCGTAACCGGCCGCGACCGGGAGGTCCATGGGGCAACGCACAATTGGCCTAGCGTCGTCCGGGTTAGGGAGGGCTTGGTCGGTAGGGATGTCCTTGTCTCATCGCGCACCAGCGACTCCTGTGGCGGGACAGGCGCAGTGCGCGCTAACCAAGGTTGCCAGGTGCACGGTGTTTCCTCTGACACATTGGTGCGGCTGGCTTCCGGGTTGGATGTGCGCTGTGTTAAGAAGCAGTGTGGCTGGTTGGGTTATGTATCGGAGGACGCATGACTTTCGACCTTCGTCTCTCCCGAGCCCGTACGGGAGTTGTAGCGATGAGACAAGATAGTAGCTACTACAACAATTGGACACTACGAAATTGGGGAGAAAAAGGGGTAAAATAAATAAAATAAGTTAAGGCTGGCTAGAAAAGATGGCAGTAGGCCTGCACTAACTGACTAAAACAAACCCTGTGTGTGTCTGAAAGGTACACAAAGCATTCCTTAGTTTGCATGTCACCCATTGGCCCACATCTGACCCTTTATTATTTGATATACAGGCTTTGTGAATGTAGCATATGTGTTTTACCAAGGCGTTGCTGTCTAGTTTACAGCTCCAGTAGGTCTACAAATTCTCCTATCTGTGGGTTGGATATGGCTACTTCAAACTGGTGCAAACAAAGCTTTTGGACAAAATGAGCAATACACTGACTGAGATTGACACGTCCCAACCCTCCCATAACATACACAACTCTTACATGGAAGTCGGTTGTTGGCCATGGCCTTCCTATAGCCTAAATACACACACACACAGCTTTCCTACAGAGAGGAGCGGAAGAGAGAGGAAGGAAGATGTAGGGCACCAAGCCACCTACAGAGGGACTGAGGCCCCAGTGGGGAAGGAGGCGAGTTGCGGCACCATGCTTGTAAAGTAAGGGTTCTAACAGATTAAGAAGCTGTAAAGGGAGTGCACATGACAAATCCAGAGCTGGGTTCAAGTAGTATTCGATTACTTTAGCTGGGCTTGATTGAGCTCGACTGGCACAGTGAATGGAATAGATGAATACTATTTGAACCCAGGTCTAGACAAATCCTTATAGGCCTTTGTAAAGATGTCAGGATAAAGAGACCAGTAAACGCTGAATGGCCTGGGGTTTTGTAATGAAATAGTAAAATGTCAGATCATTTTGGGTGGGTTTGACTTTGAGGAGAAACATGTGAGTTTGTTGTTAGCCAGTTCTTTGCAAGATTCCAAAAGTGACGTCAGAGCAATAAATATCACTGCATTAACTTACAAAACATCTTGACAGACATAATGCCTGTTAAAAGTCAAGGTCACCAGGTCAAAATAAATCTAGTTGGGAAAAGCTCCAGCCATCTAAAGTAAATTCTAAATATGTGAAGCAGAAAATATATATTTTATTTTATAAATTCAAGATCACATTAAACTGTTATCAGCAGGCCAGGCCTACAGACCATAGAGTCTATAGACTGTATGGCAGTGGAGGCTGCTGAGGGGAGGACGGCTCATAATAATGTCTTGAACGGAGCGAATGGAATGGCATTAAGCAGATGGAAACCATGTGTTTGATATATTTGATACCATTCCACTTATACAACTCCAACCATTACCTCGAGCCTGTCCTCCCCAATTAAGGTGCCACTCGCCTCCTGTGCTGTATGGTACAGAATCGATCGGTGGATTTTTGCAATCGTTACTTATTTAATGTACGTCTGCCCTCTTGTGGAAGTCGTGAGTATTGCGCTAAAAGTTCCAACATGCATATCTGGATCTATTGCGCCATCCCGCGAAATAATCGAGCAAGCGCGTCCAGGCCTCCTCTTTTCCATACAGGTGAGTGCGATGCTGTTAATGTTTTACCTGGAGGCCCGTGACGTCAGATCTGACGTGTCCCTTCAAGAAAAGGAACCGTGGAAGCCATGAGTACATTTATACCCATTTAGACTACTTTACTGGCGAAAGGAAACGCTTAAAATTTAAGCGGACAAGCTTGTAGTGGTGGAAATACTTGCGGAGTGATCCATTTGGTGTTGATAATGTCTGCCTCCGCTGTCTTCGTTCTGGACTTGAAAGGAAAAGTAAGATCACTTCTCATTTTGATTGTTGCTATTGATAACGCTATAAACAATGTCAGTTTTAGCTTGACTTGACCTTAACTCGCTTTTGTTTGGGATTGAAATCGAGTTTGTTCAAAGTTTGCTCTTGCCATTAAACATTAATAGATAGCCGCGTCGTTAAAGATTAATTCGTTGCCTGTGACAGTTCCATTCAAGCCTTGCACAAGTCACTTCCGGAAACAAGCGGATAAAAACAGGTCATAAGGCCAGTGGCTGCATCCCTTTTAGACTTGACAAATTCTTATACCAGGTGTTATGAAAAAAGCTGCCACAAAAGAATTACATATCATTTCCAAACATGAAAGTGAATATAGTAAGTGAGTCAAAGTTGCCTGGCACCTGCCATCTTGTGTACATTGTAGAAGGATAGTGCCAAGACATTATAAATCACATTTGGTTGGGCAGACAACACAGTACTTCCTGTTATAAATAGAAGAGAATGCTCTATTCAGGTTTCTTATCCTGTGAGAGATTCAGTATAGCCTGAATCTCTCACAGCTAGATGTGTAATTTGATAAAAAGATTCCATCCCTCTACAATAGGCCTAGAAGTCATGGGAGGGGAAAGAGGACATGGTTTCAGGTGGCACAACAGCAAGAGGTTGTATTAGGCTACATGCAAATTAGTAGGCCAAGGCAACCATATTCAGCAGCCAGCCGATTATGTTCGAGAGGCCAGAACATAATTATAATCAATTTGTACACTACAAATTGACCACAACTAAGCCAAAAATACATATTTGAATACCTTGATTACATTAAGACACGATCATTAAAGTAAACTCAATTTTAGCTGAATTCTGGTTGATTTTAGTCTTTTTTTTATTTTTAGAAAAACTAAAATCCTAAAAAATATATATTATATGTTGATTTTACTCAAAGAATATATCACTTGGGACGGTTTTAGGTCGCCAGTTGCCAAACCCCTGGCCTAGGCTGACACAACAACTGACAAGCTACAATAACCACCGTTATAAGCCTGTAGCATGGTACTACTGTACACCTAGACTTTGTAGGCACTGCAACATGTTGATTGAGTGACAGGTGTAGCTCTGGAGCCCAATCTCAGCCATCTGATCACTTGTCAAGGCAAAGAGTTGTCAAGCCCTTATGATCTTCCTTCATGTAGTATTCCTTAGAGATGGAACATGTACAGGACTCAACATGAAATATTGTGTAAAGTTTATGAGACCTCTTCGCCTGACACATCCAGAAGGTTGCTGGAATAATGATCTCTAGTTCTACTCTTCCCATATCTGCTCTACGTTACATTACAACATCACTTCTCTCACCCGTTGACCTCTACGTTACATTACCTCATCACCTCTCTCACCTGTTGACCTCTACGTTACATTACCTCATTACCTCTCTCACCCATTGACCTCTAGTAGGACCATGAATTTTTTTAGTCACGTCACATGCTTAGGAAAAACTCAGGTGCCTTAAGGGTGACCTTTGACCCATATAGGTTATTGTTTTTCTTTCCCTATTAATTTCCCCTCTTACCCTGCAGGTGCTCATATGTCGGAACTACAAGGGCGACGTGGACATGGCTGAGATTGAGCATTTCCTGCCTTTGCTCATGACACAGGAAGAGGAGGGGCTTACCTGTCCAATCATGTCGCACGGCAACGTTCATTTCCTGTGGATCAAGCACACCAACCTGTACTGTATCCTTATAATGATTTTAGTCGCTAGCCAGCTAAAAGTTAATCATTACCATTTTGTAGCCTGTATAAATCATGTTAGCTTTACTAATGAGATGCTAGTCAAACCTACACAAAGACAAATATGTATTTTTCCCTAGAGTAAAGATGATAATGAACTTCTTAAACATATTACACTAGGACCTTAGAATAGGCCTGTGTGTTCTATCTACCTTGACGCTCTCACAGTGGTGGCCACTACCAACAAGAACTCCAACGCCTCTCTGGTCTATGCCTTCCTCTATAAAGTGGTTGAGGTGAGTCAGAGGTCTGTCTGTGCTGTCTGAACAACTCCATTGCTGTCATTTTCACCCCAATGGCTGAGTCAGAAGTGTTTCTCTCTACCAAAAGACCTGCATAATGTGTCTACTGGTTTCTCCCTACCCATTTGACATAACATGATCATAATTCACATATTATTACTGAGGCTGCCAATCGATGTTGTGTTGTTTCCAGGTGTTCACAGAGTACTTTACAGAGTTGGAGGAGGAGAGCATACAGGACAACTTTGTGGTGGTCTATGAGCTACTGGACGAGCTCATGGACTTTGGCTTCCCCCAGACCACCGACAGCAAGATCCTGCAGGAGTGAGTGATACCAGCTCACTTACTTACTTGCTTATGGCTGTCCTCCGATGATGACGCTGCTCCCAATTGTGGGGAGTTGCGTTAGTGCCACTGCATGTGGCTGTGCAGGCCAATTCGAGACCCGCGTGGTTTGCCACATGAGGGGCAGGTGAATTCTCCACCTCGGAGGGCTGTACCCGCTGCACGCTGGTGTCGTTGTGCAAGACGTTTAGATTTTCCTCTCTGGGATTGTGTCCTGGATGTGTGTGACACCCAGGCGGAAGGTGGGACGCCAGGTATGGCAGTTGGTTGTCAGGCTCTCCGCTTCAGGAAGGTCTGGCTGTGGTCCTTGATGCACTTCTTCTGCCCCCTGGCAGACCTCAGTCCATTCTTCAGCTGACCATAAAGGATCTGCAGAGGAAGGCGTTGGGGGAGCCTGCCAATCACAACACACACTGATACACATGTTCTCTGTTACAATATAGTCAATCAGTCATACACGTGTACTGGGTGAATGGAGAGAATGGACTGAGTATGGTTGAGTATGGCACTTCTAACGCCAGGGTAGTGAGTTCGATTCCCAGCACCACCCGTACATAAAATGTATGCGCGCATGATTGAAAGTCGCTTTGGATAAAAGGATCTGCTAAATGGGATATTTCTTATTATTATAAAGATGCAGCTTTAATAGACAGATGCTGGTTCTAGACCCAACACCATAAAGCAAGGACAAGTTTTGGGACTTGTGAAAGTCCAATCAGACTGATCTCCATACTGTATGTCTCTACTACAGGTACATTGACTTTTATCTTGACTTAGCCTGATTCCAGATCTGTATGTGCTGTCTTGCCAATTCCTGGTCCTTGTAATTCATTGTCTTATAAAACAGATCTGGGATCAAGCTACTGATGTCCATACTGGTTGTCTCTCCAGGTACATCACGCAGGAGGGCACCAAGCTGGAGGTGGCTAAGACTAAGGTTCCCACCACTGTCACCAACGCTGTGTCCTGGAGGTCAGAGGGCATCAAGTACAAGAAGAATGAGGTCTTCATTGATGTCATCGAGTCCATTAACTTACTGGTGAGTGGGTTACTGTAAGGATGTTGGGTTTGACACATGCAATTCGGCAATTAATTTTCTTGTGTTTCGGCAATATCAATAATTGTCATAATTGGTTTTGTGTATATAATGCTTTAATCTCAATAGGAAAATATTGATCACTGAAAATACCAATAACGTTTGCTTTCTGAATAATTGATTCATTTAATTGATTAAAGCTGGAATCCTTAATTGGTGGAACTGCCACGCCTGTTTGCAATATTACAACAACAAAGAAGTTACGGGAAACAACGAACACAGTTTTTTTCCCTCAGACATCACTGCACGTGCGAACAGCAGAATATGTAGGCCTACTGCAGTTGTTTTCCCCTGCTGCCGGGTGCTCCTCTCTGCCATATCTCCTCCACAAAACAAAAACAATACCGAAGATGCTGGGGTGAACACTGATGCTGTTTCCCCTAATGTGGATTTGATCTTTTAATTGACTGAGCATTCTCTCAATAAATCAACTAGCTACTGTATAAAAAGTCTCCATCAGAGGTTGACCCCTGTGTCATGCGTTGACCCCAGGTGAATGCCAATGGCAGTGTGATGAGCAGTGACATCGTGGGCACTGTCAAGCTGAAGACCATGCTGTCTGGCATGCCTGAGCTGAGACTGGGACTCAATGACCGAGCGCTGTTCGCCCTCACTGGCCGTATGTACAATACACACACACACACACACACACACACAGTCATTGCTTCTCAGATGCAATTGCATTTTAGATGTTGATGAAAATGAGTGTGTGTGTGTTCAGGCGACAAAGGGAAGACTGTAACGATGGAGGATGTTAAGTTTCACCAGTGTGTTCGTCTGTCCCGTTTTGAGAGTGACCGCACCATCTCATTCATCCCTCCTGACGGAGAGTCTGAACTCATGTCCTACCGCATCAACACTCACGTGAGTTACCTTAATACATTCATATTGTATCTCTGAAAATGTACATGACCTCCCTAAATACCCTCATCCCTCCTTCATACAGTTTCACTCTTCCATTGCACTGTTACTGTACTGAAATCAATACTTGAGTGAGCTGTAACCCTGTCTGTATCAAGTACAGTGGTGTAGTGGAGGGTAAACACTTCATGCACCATTTTTTTATTTTGCGTGTGCACTTACCCACATTTTTCGGGGAAAATGCATTGAAAGTAATGGGAGTATTACTTGACTCACCGCGAACGGCGATCAGCATTTACCCACCTATTTTTCTTCCACTACATCACTGATAAAGTAGTATAATGGCTTTCCAGTGGACGGTAGAACTAACTACATTCTGTATCCTTACAGGTGAAGCCTCTGATATGGATTGAGTCTGTCATCGAGAAGTTCTCTCACAGTCGAGTTGAGATCATGGTTAAGGTAGTGTTATATAGTAACACTCAGTGTATGAATCTATGCATTGTCCTATGCTACAGTTGCCTTTCTCTAATTCCATAGGCTAAAGGTCAGTTCAAGAAGCAGTCAGTAGCCAACAACGTGGAGGTGCGGGTTCCTGTCCCCAGTGACGCTGACTCCCCCAAGTTTAAGACCAGTACAGGCCAAGCTAAATATGTCCCTGAGAAGAACCTGGCTGTGTGGACTATCAAGTCCTTCCCTGTAAGTGTTTCATCCAATCAGCACTTCTGTCCCCAGCCGTTCTTCCCTGTTGACGAAACTCAAGGCCAAATATATAGAGCCGTTTTTTTGTTTACAAGCAAACGTCCCGTCCGAGTGAAGCGCGAGCATCTTCGCAACAAAAAGCTCTGTATAAGCAGGATAGCTAACCCTGATGTCGGGACCTTGACCAACTTAACAGCGAGAGAGTGATGTCCATGAAAACATGTAAGACTGATGGCTATAGATATGTTCAACAAGTATATTATTCTCCTGGCTTTATCTAGCCCTAGTTGTGGTATTTTACCTTGCCTCGCCTCACTGGCTTGCTAACTTGCTAGGTAATCAATCCTCTGATGACAATGTTGTAGACGATAACCATCTGATTAATTGCACAAGCTGCATTTGAAGCCAGAGGATTCTGTATCCCACTCCCATGTAAATGAACCCCTTTATGATTCTGAACTGTGTGCAACTTTTCATGATGTGGCCGTCAGCCAGGAAATGGGTCAACAATGAACCCTAAAATTTAGAACATTAAGGCTCCTGACCTGGAAAAACTCCAGCCTCTTTTTCTGGTCAGGACACATCATCAGAACGAAAAGAAACTCTGGGCCCTATATGAACTATCTCACTCTTTCTGCCCCCCTCTCTCTGTCTGTCTCCAGGGCGGTAAGGAGTTTCTGATGCGGGCCAGCTTTGGCCTGCCCAGTGTGGAGAATGATGAGATGGAGGGCAAACCTCCCATCACTGTCAACTTTGAGATTCCATACTTCACAGTGTCAGGGATACAGGTGAGCTGTGTGTGTGCTCGCGCCTGTGAGTATACTGTATTGACCTTTGAAAACAAGCTTATGCGGAACCAAAGTGGTGACTTACTTAGCATAAACTAGCATAGGCTACAAGTGCCTCATTTGGTTAGGCAAAACAAATGATCCATTATATCAAGTTACACTGATCTCGCTCCTCTCCTCTGTCACCCTGTGTGCCTCAAGGTGCGGTACATGAAAATTATAGAGAAGAGTGGTTACCAGGCCTTGCCCTGGGTCAGATACATCACACAGAGTGGAGGTAGGACTGCCATGCTCTTTAGATATAGCTTACTCATGTATAGCAAAAAGAGACTCATCATTTAGTCATAGAAAGAGAGAAATTTAAGGAAAAAAGTATTTTTACTCTTTAAAATTAGAACTAGTATTTATCCTGTAGTATTTTTATTGTTCTATTTTCTTTCATTTAGATTACCAACTACGGAGTAACTTCTAAACCATGGTGGCGAACTTCTTCCTTTGCTTCCAGAGATCATTGTTCAATTTAATTGCACACTAAAAAAAGGAAAATGTCTTTGAATTTCATTTAAATGCTCTACTTAATAATGTTACTGTATAAAATTGTTTGTGATTTTAACTTTTATGTCATGCAATGTAATTTGTGATTTTAATTGCTTTACTCATTGTCTCTTAGATTGTTAAATGTTTATATTAAACTATAGCCTTGAAATACCGTAATGAGGGTGTTTTTCTTGTGTATTATTACATTTAATGAACAAAACATTTTAGCTATGAATGTATTGTTTTATATCATCCAAAATGCTAGCTGCTATTTTAGCCAGAAAGTATATAAAATCCCATATCAAACGTTTTTCACACCCATTGGCGCGTTTTAATGACACAACTGTCAATCGCGGGCATTTGAGAATGATTTCTTCAATAACCCGCCTTTTTTTCTACTTGACTTTGGAGACTTACTATCAAATGTCTGACTTTGGACATTTACTATAACATTTTTAGAAATGTGAATGAATGTACTTTGAAGACATCAACGTCCGCAAAATTGCCCGCCTTCTACGCTATGGCTTCTCATTGGTCGACTCAACTGTTACCACAGTGATACTGTAGCAACCAGTGACTGTATGGTGGCAACCAAGTCATTACTCCACCCACCTCGCCATTCAACGCGCTGATTGGTCGAGATACGTTCTGTCCAATGTTTGTAAATGTTGGTTGGGTAAACGGTAACGTAGTTCTCAGCGCGCAAATTAAAGGTCCTGCAGCCTTCAAAGTTATTAAACATTTACCTGCTGTGATTTATTTCAAAAGTATCTCGAAAAAAGGACAGAAAAGAAGAGCCTGTAACGGTCGGGATCATTTCAAAACAGACACGGTAACTACCTTTTCATATGAGTTTTGATTCCCCTTTGAGACTGCTAGCTACTAGCTAGCATTATTATCCTGCGCTACTAGCTAGAATTGGGCTCCATAATTTCGAAGAAATAACGTTGTGAAGTGTGTGTAATATATATATGCATTTTTTCTCATTATAATGTGTTAGTTGAACTACTCGCAACTAGCTTGCTAACGTTTGCTGGTTGGGGATAAATGATCGTGAGCTAGCTAACTAGACGAACTGGCTAGCGTTGATAGACTAGAACAGTTGATTACAATTAGATACTAGGTAGCTACTCAGCTAGCTATTTCTTCTATTCATATTTTAGGGAGAAAATATAGAAATCTGTCCACAATGGTCCTGAGTCAGAGTGATGCGGCCAAGAGCCTGACCGCTGCCGCAGCCAAGGGAAATACGGACGAGGTCAGGAGGATGCTTGGGCCGGAATGCAGAGTGCACCCCGATACTGTCAATCAATTTGGAAAGACCGCTCTACAGGTAACCAACTTCCTCATTGAACTTTCATTGTGTCCTCGCCTGTAATATTTCGACTCAAACTGTGTTGGCTTTGAATGTAGTATGGGTAGCTAACTAAGTCTGTGTGAGAGGGAGACAACAACAGGTCTGTCAGCCCATGGTTGCTTCCTCAGAATGGTTTCTTATACCTTGTTTGAATGAAATGCAGTGAAAACCACAGTTTAACCATTTTCTTTGAAGCATTAAGTAACAACCTTGTCTATTGCTCATTAGTAGCTAAAGTGTTGGACAACAGTTCTGACAAATGTACCTAACCTAGCTACTTATATCCTTTATAATTACCCTACATAAAATTATATTGTTACAATCCCATGAACTCTCTCCCACTAGGCCTATGTCAAACACTCCATGTGATGAATAACATTTGATAACGCCCTCTAACGTCAAGTCTCCTTCTGTTCTCCCTAGGTGATGATGACGGGCAACTCCAACGTGGCCAGCTTACTGTTGGAGCACGGAGCCGACCCAAATATCACAGACCGGCGAGGAGTCTCACCGGCACATGATGTGGCACGCACTGGCTTTGTGGACACACTCCGGGTTCTGGTGGAGTTTGGTGCGTCAGTCAACAGGCCAGACCACACCGGCACCCTACCCATCCACATCGCTGTCCGAGAGGGCTACCGGGACGTCATTGAGTTCCTTGCACCTCTCTCCAACCTGAAACACCCCAACACCAGTGGAGAGACAGCTGTGGACCTCGCCCGAGCCTCATCGTCATGTACACCGGACGTGGTAGAGCTTCTAGAGAGACAGCTGGAGTCTAAAGTGTTCTCTCACTCCCCACCTCTCCCTCTTTAGGAGTTAGATGGACTCTACCACCAACCCCCCCCCCCCTCTATGCCAAATTGGATGGTTCATAGACTCCCCTTCTACACCTACCTTACCTACACTCTCCTCTCAACCTGGTGACTTGAATTCATTGATGTAAAGTATGATTTTTAGTAACTGGTCGAGGTTGACTTGTGTTTACCGTCCTGTTTTGGCAGCTTATGGAAGAATAAGTATGGTGGACATTATTTGGACACCATTTTTGCACAGAGCAAAGCACCTTTTGATGGTAAATTTGACCTCTTCCCCCCCTTTGATTCAGGAGTGCACACTTGTACATGGCTTTATTATTGAGTATTTGTGATGACTTATATTACATTATTATTCCTCACTGTGAAGGAAATTGAACTGTTTGTGATTTTTTTCAAACTTTGATATTTTGACTTGACATGGTGTATCCCATGATGACTGCATTGCATGGTAGTTGTGTTTATCTTTGAAAACTTGTCTTTTATTAGGCATATTTAGAATTTTTGGGAATTCTACATGTATTTATTTATTGAAAATATTCTTATGAACTTTTTGTAAATAGCTACATTGTCGGTTTTGTTTTTTTGAGATGTTATTTATATACAAATACTATTGAAAATGAGAATTAAGTATTCATTCCTTCTTGGAAGACTGAAGCACAAAATAAAGTGTTTAACTTGACCTTTTTTGTTTCTATTCTATGGGACTTGGCTAAAGAGTTACTGTTGGTAAAATAGCAACAGGTTATACAATTAGAATTATGTCTGACTTAAAATTCAGAATCTTGATCAAAAGAATCTTCTATATTATTACATGCATGAAGTCCATATACAATGATTTTGATGACAAGTGCAGTTCTCTATTGTGTCCACAGGAGGTCACTAATCCAACTAGAGTTGAGCCAAGAAGGGATGCAAACCCATAGAGATGGACTTATCTTTAGATCTGTGTCATTATAGCGTCTGTGATAGGGAAAGGGGGGTACCTAGTCAGTCGTCCAACTGAATGTATTCAACTAAAATGTCTTCCGCATTTAACCCAACCCCTCTGAATCAGAGAGGTGTGGGGGGCTAATCGACATCCAAGGTGCCCGGGGAGCAGTGGGTTAACTGCCTTGCTCAGGGGCAGAATGACAAATTTTTGACTAGGTGCAGGTGTCCCCATAACACTTTTTGAGATAACGTGGTGGTTTTGTGCAATTTCAAGAACCTTCACAAATTCCTATGATTATAGACAGAAAATATTTGAAGGCTTAAAAGTCTTCTCTTCGTGACTGGCATACCTTTCTATTGTAAACCCAATCAGTTGTGTTATTAATCTATTGTATTGGCATTTCTTTAAAAAAACATCTTACATGAGGCCTTTTGACACTGCATTCTCTTAACTCTGGGCTAAGGATGCTGTTCGCCCTGGGCTAAGTGCAGTGTGAATGTGGCTACAGAGATAGAGTACACTTCTAGATCGAGTACTTTACCTAAGGTAACATTGTCCATTGTATTCTTTTTGCACTCATGAGTGTTAACTCCAAGGTGAGTCAACAAGGACATTTCTAATGACTCCACAATGGAATGTACTACACAAAGGTAACAGCAGATACCTGGACATATACGCACGGACGCATGCACACAGGGATGAATGAAGGCCCTGTTTGGTTAAGAGCTGTCCAGGCAGTTTACCCAAGTCCAGGCATAGAAGGGCACTGCCTGGCACAATGGATGTGTTGTTTTCCTACAGTATGTGCCACAAGCCAAAATTCATCTAACAAAACATCCTTATCAAGATCTCTTGAGAATGGGGGAAATAATCTGATCCTAGACCTGTGCCTATGGGTAACCTGTATTTGGGGTTGAAATAGTGCTAAAGCAGTATGGTGACATAATGATAATGTTATGATAACAGTGAACTTTCCTAGTCTGGCTACCAGTAAGCTATCATTCCACTCCTTGTCATGCTAAACCATCTTTGCCATATGACACAGAGAACAAGGAGTGGAACGTTAAACAGACTGGTACCCATGCTAGACCTTTCCATCATACCGGTTCAATTTCTGTATATTTAGCATGCATGATGAAGTAATATAATGAGTCATTATGAGCTTATCACATCTGTTAGGATAGGAAACATTGACACAGTTCCTGCCTCCCAGATATAGCCTGGACCCAGATCTGTTTGTGCCGTCGTGCCAACGCCTATGGTCATTATCACGCCAATGACCATAGGCATTGACAACACAGCACAATCAGATCTGGAACCAGGCTATCCCAGATATACAACACGCTGAGTAACTTAAATCACGCAATTGGTAAACATTTCTCAAGTTTGCTGGAATTAAATTATATTGCTGGGAGGCAAATAGAGGAAGTATCTTAGAGGAGATGAGATCAACTCCTATTTGTGTAAATATTGCATTAGGATGACCAGACCTGTTGGCTGGTACACACCGAAACAAACATAACATGATACGCATTGAGACTTCTGCTCGTGCTCTACTTGCTAAGCAGCACAGTTTAGAGTCAACACCCAACCTATTACTCCTTCCAGGAACAATCCCTAGCCCCTCCTGTGTAGATCTGAAAGTGATTTGTTAGGTGTAAACGATACAGTAAGAACTCCACCCAGCCTATCAAAAGGCCAGAAAAAGCAATTACCATACTTTGTGCACCTATCAAATTCTATCAGCTCTACCGGAGTGTCTCGGCCAGAGGTTAGGGCTCCGTTAGGGCTTGTCTATGGCTCTGTCCTGGGGGTTATTAAACTGGGTTGTGTCTGACTAATCCTGGACGTCATTTCCAAACTCCAGATCAACCTTTAACTGACACTACTGCCTGAAAGGGAAATTAAATGATTGGCAGAGCAGAGTGGGACGCGCGTGTGTGTGCATGTGCATACTAAGGACACACTGGTGTGACAAACAGTGCTGTCTGCACACCTTTGGAAATTTCCACTGGCTGCTCTCTCTCTATCTCTCTATCCACTCCCCCACCTTCCAACCTAGCCTACTCCCCTACTGTAGCTCCAGCATGAACAGGGAAGTGCAGTTTCCTCCCATTGGCCTTGTCTTTGATTGTGAGTGTGTGGGCTGGCCTGTGTGATTAGGTATTACTGAGGTATGTATGTTCCTGGCTTGGCTGATATGAACGCTTGTTATGGAGACAAAAGGCAGGGCAAGACTGGGCTCCTTCTACAGGAGGAGAAACACAACACACTGACAACAGGAACGCTTTGGTGTTTGTGTGGTAACATGGCTGTGTCTGACCCAGTCCATTGTGGCTTTGTGCAGTAACTTGCATCTGTAAATAATCAGATCAATGGCCTGATGCCTTTTGTACATGTCTGTGTGTTCTAAACTGCCCCCTGATACCTCCTAGCAGTGTTGTAGTACTCCAGTCTAGGACTGTGACTCGACTTGGACTCAACCAGTGGGGAATTGGACTTGGACTCGACCAGTAGTGACTGTCAGAAAAAGTATCTTGCTGCATAATTGAACATACTGTCCTAGCTACAACAACAAATGTGAGAGAGCTGTGTTATCTAGTTATCCTTACAATGTGAAACATATTAACAGATTTGACATTTAAACATTTTTTGAACTGCAGCTTTCAGCACTACCAAGGGACTCGTGACTCAACTTGTGACTTGAGTATAAAGAACCTGCAGTCAAGGTTTAGTGATTTGACTACATCTCTGCCTTCTAGTAATATCACTATAGTATAATACTGTAGTAAAGTATGCAACCTGTTGAAAGAGCTGAGTCCTCATACTGATACAGTATTACTACAGTATAGTACTGCCAGCTGACTCCTCCATACTGTAAACTCCTCATACTGCTACTGTCAGCTGACTCCTCATACTGCTACAGTATTACTACAGTATAGTACTGTCAGCTGACTCCTCATACTGCTACAGTATTACTACAGTATAGTACTGTCAGCTGACTCCTCATACTGCTACAGTATTACTACAGTATAGTACTGTGCACAACCCTTTATAGTGCTGACCTTAGATTCAGCCCTCGTTTATTTCTTAACATTGGTTGCGTGACTCACAAGCTGAAAAGGTAGTCAAAAAAGGGATGACAACAACAAAGGAATAAGGAAGCTTCACTTGGGTCCTCGCCATTCACTCATTACAGGTGGATTGTAAAAACGTTGTGAAATACATTTGTGCATTGCCTACCAGTGTCATCATTGTGTTGTTGTGGCGTACTACATTGTAAAATAACACGTTTCACTTTGCGAATGTACTGCAGTGTATCATAATGAAGCTTACAGTATTACTGTATATGAGCAGGCTAGTTGAATTGGCCTCCATCTAGTTTCAACTGATATGCATAAAAGACAATGAAAACATTCATTCAATGAGTTACTCTCCAAGTCACTCAGTTAATGTGGGAAAAGGTCAAACTCCCAAGGCTCCGGCATTGAAAACATTTCACTCTGCGTTTGTCACATCTCCATGACAGTGATACAAGAACCCTTTGTATGAAACAACCAGTTGAACAGGATACAGGATCCCCATCTCTTTTCCCCTCTGGCTGGATGCAACTGAAGTTCTCTCTTTAGAGATCTCAGAAATATATGATTCCTCTAGCCGTACACCACTAATCGAGCAGGTAAATAAATTGAACAAGAGAGGTATAATCTTTGAGAAGGGAGAAACTGATACTTAGATGTTTCCCTCCCACTACCTTGTATCATGTGTGTTCATATCACCCTCCATCCTTTCTATGGCATAAAACAGTAACTCACTTTGCCAGTTTTTCTCTGTAAACCTAAGGCTCTAATCAATCCATATCATGGAAATTCAGAGTTAGTGGAGGCTGCATTCACGGTAAACTTTGCATTGGTCAGCTCAATCGGGAATAACCTTCACAGTATTTCTAGTGTGCAATACACTTCAGTGATACAGATTGAATAGTGCCCATAACAAGCCTCCACGACAGCCTTCATGAGCAACGATGTCCAAGCCACCAGCAAGTTAAATGAACAAAGAGAATCATCATACGACATACGCTTTAAGGATAACATTTCATCAAGGACAATTTGATAGACATCTTTGTATTAAAAAACATGTTTAAAAGTACAGTCATGGCAATAAGTAGGTGAACATGATTTGAAGAGGATTTGACCAAAATATATTATACTTGCTAATTATTCTATTGCTATACTGTATGTCCCTCCAAAAGGTCCTTTCTTGAACCTTATATGCTACGGTATGTCCATAGTTCCGTCCTTACATGTCCTCTCGTACTTTTGGGCTCTTATTTGCCTTTACAAAAGTGAATCCCTCATGTCCTCACAACTGCAAACCCAACCAGAGGTCCAATCCTTTCCCACGGAGCTGACATCTCTGACCAATCAAGTGCAACCAAACCTGACCCTTTATCCTATCTCTCAATTGTTGTCAGCGGCCTATGCACCAGGAGGAGTAAAAAGCCCTTTAAAGTAAGCAAAGTAACTGTCTCTCAACTGTCTTTCATCCTGCTCCGTACATCCGACGGCAGTAGATCCAGCAGGTTGTCCTCTACCACAAGATTACTGGTCTTCAAAAGGGGACAGTCCCCTATCTCCGGAGGTAGAGAGTCTAGTCTGTTCCCCTTGAGCTCCAGGCGCACTAGCTGGGCCAAGTTAGCCACCCTGGGGCTAAGCGAGAGCAGGCAGTTGTTTCCCAACGCCAGAGTCTTGAGCCTCTTGCAGGAGAACAGCTCCTCCGGCAGCTGTTCCAGGGAGTTAAAGGCTGCTGAGAAGAACTGGAGACTCTGGAGTATCCCTACCTCGGCTGGTAGTGACGTGAGCTGGTTGTGGGACAGGTTCAAGTGCCGGAGCTTGGTGCAGTAGAAGAGACGTGACGGAAGTTTCCGGAGCTTGTTCCAACTGACGTTCAGCGTCTCTAAGGACTTCAGCTTAGCAATGTGCTCAGGGATGTAGGTGATGCCGTTGTGCCAGAGACGAAGAGTTACCAGGCGCCGGCAATGTTGTAGACTCAAGATCTCCTCTACTGTCGTCAGCTTGTTTTCCTTCAGGTCCAGTTCCTGCAGGCTTGACAGGCTGAAGACTGCGCTGGGGATGCGCTCCAGCTCACATCCTATCAGCTCCAGAGAGGCCAGGTTGGTCAACTTCTTTAGGCTGCTGAAGGCTTGTAGTTTGAGGCCCTCATTATAGATGCAGAGACGCTGGAGGTTGACTGCCACATCCCCAACACTCGGAGGGATCTTGGTTAGGCGGCTGCGAAGCGTCAGGACTCTTAGAGCTTTGAGTTCTCTCAGGGAGTCTAAGGTTGCACTGCGGGAGAGTTCGTGGGTCAAAGTGCCACTCAGGTGGAGCTCTTCGAGACTCTGAAGTGTGTACATCCACATTGGTACCTGCTCCAGTCCTTCAAAGGCTAGCCGGAGGACCTTGAGGTTCTCTCTGAGGTGGGTCAGGGCAGCCAGTTGGAGCTTGGCAGGGCAGTGGATGAGGGACAGCTCCTGGAGAGAACCTAGCTGGATTACACTGGAGGAAATAGTCACGTTGTTTAGCAGCTCCAGTTTGAGAGATTCCACTTCAGGGACATCGAAGACGGTGTCGGGGAGACCCGGAAGCATGAAGAGATGGAGTTCCTGACGGTTGTCGGCGTTCCGGGAGAGGCGTCCCCGCAGCTTCTTGCCGGGCCACTCGTGGTTGAGGTTGACCTGGCGAAGACGGCTCTCGCTGACCTCGGAGAGGAAGACGGCGAAGCGTTTGGAGTAGAGCGCATCGTACTGGTCGCTGAGATGGAGGAGGAACGCAAAGTCGTTCTTGACGTCTGGGATGTCGTTGATACCCGTCTCCAGCCTAACATGCTCAAAGGAATACTCTTTAAGAGGTCGATGGAAGAGCCAATAGAGGGTGTAGATGCACAGAAGTCCGTAGACTCCCACAAAGCAGATGTAACAGTAGCACAGCTTGGAGAAGAGGTGGGCTTTGGTGTGGTTGCAGCAGTAGATTTCGAAGCCGGTCAGCTCCGGAGGAACTGAGCAACGGACTACAATCTCAATGTTGGGGACCAATGCAGCGCTGTAACAGGTGATGAGGACAAACTTGAAGACTTTGAGGGAGGTCTGGAGAACGTACATCAGATAGAGCAGATCCGCCTCCTCCACATGCGTTCTGAACTTCTTCACCTTCTCAAACAGAGCTTTAGCCTGCTCCCCTTCCTTCCTGTCCAAGAGTGAATCCGCTGGCTGTAGTTCCGGGTTCTTCTTCTCTGGGTTTGACTTGATGGACGACTGCCGGAGAAGTCCCACCATCTCCTCCTCCGCCCCTGGCTCACTGTCCGGCGAGGCAGCGAACGCCGATGCCATCGACTTCGAAATGGTGTTCTTCCTCCATATCACCATCTTTTCCTCGCCACGCTCCTCAGACACCTCACTCAGCGCCCGGGTGGTCCATGGCGAGTCGAAACACTTCCCCAGGATGGTGACAAAGATCTCGATCTTGGATGATGTCCCAGGGAACTTGAACCAGAAGCTGCTGGCCACCATGAAGATCAATGTGTGGATTACCACCAGGTAGGGGAAGTACTTGCCGTACCAGTGCACGGCTCGTTCGTAGCAGTAATGGTTGACGAAGATGTACTGGTGGATGTCAAGGTTGTTCTTGCGTCCGTACACCTCCCGGATGATAGGGCTGTAAAAGAAGAATTTGATAGTCCCTCTGTAGATGCTGTACAGACCATCAGTAACATTTCAACTAACTATCTACTGACCTCACTCTAACCCAAAAACTATACTCTAAACGTAAACCTTATTCTAAACCTAACCCTAACCTTAGCAAGCAGTTGCTTATCAACAGATCCAAACTATCCAAATAGACATGTGTCTTTTTGCTTTATCTGGCCACCAGATTTCCCACCTTAGGAGCTAGGATTCTAACCTCTACCTCTAGGCTACCTACCTGACGGGCTTGACTAAGGTATGGTGCTCCCATGTCTCGTTCTCGCCGTGGCTGCGGATGTGGCTGCAATCGATGGCCTCTGGAGTTGAGCTGGAGAAATGGCTGGGAAGGCAGGAGATCTTCTCCTGGGTGAGCTATGATGGAGAGAGGGAGGGAGAAAGAGAAGAAGAGTGAGTGCTATTGGAAAGATTAGGCAATGGAACAACATGCAGAGTAGCCACCTACATAACATAAGGCTTAGATTTTTGGGATCTATTTCTTTCCTGTTCCAGTTGATATCTAACAGACATGGGTTCAAATAGTATTTGTTTTCTTTCAAATACCATTTGAACCCAGGTCTGATATCATGTGATGAGAAGATGACATATTAAATACGGAGTTAGTGACCTGCTTCCAGGGGAAACATTGGTCGACTTAGCAGCGGCGGTGCTAAATGCATATAGGGAAAACACTAGTTAATGTGTCTTTCCTTTCCCTTCCCACTTGGAGGTCACCACCACTGATAAGAATGCTTTGTTACGTGGCAGGGAGTAGATTTAAACAGGACACACTAATCAAATCTAAAATGTTTTCATTATCCAGGGCCAAATGCTTTCTACATGTGATTGTTCATTAATTTACTTTTTAAGTTGTCCTCACATATCACTAATAACAGGTAAACTTATTCAGGTAAAAGTATATTTCATTTACATAAAGTAAGTAATGCCAAGTATTTTTATTTCATATACTGTAGGCACTCCTATTGTTATCGCTACAGGCTACACACCGACAACATCTGTCAAGATCCAACAGTTCCATTAGGTGCTTACATTCAGCTGTTGCAATGATGCCCCGGGGGCTAACCTGCTATGTGCTTTAAAGACGCACTCCAGCTATCTTTTGAATGTTTCCTGTTGAAAAACAATATCCCAAGAATAAATACAGTAATATACACACACTTAAGGGTAAAAAAAATATGTTTTGAACAAAATAGTATTTTTTTTAGACAAAACGGCAAACTTCAATAATTACCCTGACTGATGTCATCGGCCTCCATAGCCTCAAGAAGTAAAGGTGCTGAGGGCGCTACAGCACCCACTGATAAATCACAACAAAAGAACTACAAATATTCGAAGAAAAATACCCCCCTCCGATTAGAACGCTGCCTTACGAATGCTTGACTTTCTCAGGTGGGTCAGCCTGAATTTAAAATGGATTCAATTGAGATTTTTTTGGTCACTAGCCTACACACAATACCCCAGAATGTCAAAAAGGAATTATGTTATTTTTCTTACAAATTAAGTAAAAATGAAAAGCTGAAATGTCTTGAGTCAATAAGTATTCAACCCCTTTGTTACGGCAAGCCTAAATAAATTCAGGAGTACAAATCTGCTTAACAAGTCACATAATAAGTTGCATGGACTCACTCTGTGTGCAATAATAGTGTTTAACATGATTTTGGAATGACTACCTCATCTCTGTGCCCCACACATCCAATTATCTCTAAGGTCCCTCAGTCGTGCAGTGAATTTCAAACACAGATTCAACCATAAAGACCAGGGAGGTTTTCCAATGCCTCACAAAGAAGGGCACCTATTGGTAGATGGGTAAAAATAAAATAAAAAGCAAACATTGAATATCTCTTTGAGCATGGTTAAGTTATTACTGACACTATGGATGGTGTATCAATACACCCAGTCACTACAAAGATACAGGCGTCCTTCCTAACTCAGTTGCCGGAGAGGAAGGAAACCATGAGGCCAATGGTGACTTTAAAACAGTTACAGTTTAATGGCTGTGATAGAAAACTGAGGATGGATCAACAACATTGTAGTTACTCCACAATACTAACCTAATTTACAGAGTGACAAGAAGGAAGCCGGTGCAGAATATAAATATTCCAAAACAATCATCTGTTTTGCAACAAGGCACTAAAGTAAAACTGCAAATAAAATGGAAAAGCAATACACTTTTTGTCCTGAATACAAATTGTTATGTTTGGGACAAATTCAATACAACACATTACTAAGTACCACTCTCCATATTTTCAAGCATAGTGGTGGCTGCATCATGTTATGGGTATGCTTGTAATTGTTAAGGACGGGGTATTTTTCAGGATACAAAAGAAATGGAATGGAGCTAAGCACAGGCAAAACCCTAGAGGAAAACCTGGTTCAGTCTGCTTTCCACCAGGCACTAGGAGATGTATTCACCTTTCAGCAGGACAATAACCTAAAACACAAGGCCAACTCTACACTGGAGTTGCTTACCAAGACAGTGAATGTTCCGGTTTTGACTTAAATCTACTCATCATTCAATGAAAATGTATACCTTCATTGCTGGTTAGTTTGTTTGAGTTTAGTCTTACCTGTAAGGTGCATCCGAACACTCCGATCATGAGCATGGCGATACATAGGTATTCCGAGAACACATCCCACCATGGCTTTAGAACCCGAAACTCGGGGTTCTGTGATGAGGCAAAGTTCCGGAACTCAGTTACTGGTATCATCCTGATCACTGTAGCAAAGTGAGGAAGACGAGAATGCAGAAATAATGACGAAGTGACCAGTTGAGGATTAAACCAAAAATAAGCATATCATAAGCAACATAATGTATGGCTTTAGTTATAGTCACTATATTACAAAATATCCATGTTTAAGGTTATAGTAAACTGGACCTACATTAGAAGATGCATGTTGACGTTTACTGTCATGAATTTTGTCCTGGAGGCAGAACCGAACGATTTCCGCTATATGGGCAAGCTGTTGGCTATATTGTAAAAATGTTGTAAAAATTTGCTTTTTGGTCTGTATTTAAAGTTAGGGTTAGGGAGTAGGGTTAGCAGTGTGGTGAAGGTTAGGGTTAAAATCTGATTTTATGTCTTTGTGGCTGTGCCAGCTATAGTGACCACTCTGCAGAGCTGCCTACAGGGTGCCTACAGGGTGCCTACAGGGTGCCTACAGGGTGCCCCAGTATCTGTGCATTAGAGACCTCTCTAGCACTCAGGAAGCTCCGATTCAAACTCTCATTCACCAACTCTGCAAGAGTTATAATGTCAAAGTATGTTTGTTACTCACCAAAGAGTTTCGCTGAGCGACTTTCTTCATTTACCTCCGTTACGGCCGGTAGGTACTTTCAAAAAAGGTCTAAGTAAATATTTACAAGCAACCTTTTTTGGAATTGCATACCGGCCGTAACGGGAGTAAATGAAGATAGTTGCTCAGCGAAAATTTGGTGAGTAACGAACGTGAGTAATGGACATGGCCAATTTATTAGGTACACCCATCGAGTATTGGGCCGGGCCCCGCTTTGCCTCCAAACGGCCTGACTTTTTTGGTGCATGGTGTTAAATTGTTGCTCAATTGCTATCAAGGGACCTAACATTTGTCAGGAAAAAATTCCCCACACCAGTACACCACCGCCACCAGCCTGTACCGTTGATACCAGGCAGGATGGGGCCATTTTGTTTGTCGCACCATTTTCTGTAAACTCTAGACAGTGTCATGCGTGAAAACCCCAGGATGGCGGACGTTTCTGAGATACTGGATCCGGTGCGCCTGGCACCAACGATCATACCACACTCAAAGTTGCTTAGGTCACTCATTTTGCCCATTCTAATGTTCAATCGGACAGTAACTGAATGCCTCGAATGCCTGTCTGCCTGCTTTATACAGCAAGCCACAGTCCCGTGACTAACCTCCAGGGTAAGATTCATGATACTAAATGCCAACTTGCTTAGAAAACTCATCTGACACAAAGACTGGATTATAAGCAACATGTCTCTACCTGATAATAACCTATAATTTAGGAAGAAAGATTTATTTTGTGTTTTCAAATGGGGTTGGGGAGGGAATAGAATATGTTTCTCCTGAGGTGTCTCCTACAGTATCTATGAGCCTTGCATGGGAAAATGAGGGGCTGGCCTGTAGCCGGAACTGTAGTCCAAAGTGGACAAAGTGGACTGAACAAAGGCATAAACGCAACATGTAAAGTGTTGGTCCCATGTTTCATCAGCTGAAACAAAAGATCCCAGAAATGTTCCATATGCAATAAAGGCTTATTTCTCTCAAATTTTGTGCACAAATTTGTTTACATCCCTGTCAGTGAGCATTTCTCCTTTGCCAAGACAATCCATCCACCTGACAGGTGTGGCAAATCAAGAAACTGATTAAACCTGTGTGCACACAGGTGCACCGTGTGCTGGGGACAATAAAAGGCCACTCTAAAATGTGTGGTACACAATTCCTAGAAGCTGAAAATGTCCCAGTTCTTCCATGGCCTGCATACACACCAGACATTTCACCAATTGAGCATGTTTGGGATGCTCTGGATCAACGTGTACAACAGCGTGTTCCAGTTCCCGTTAATATCCAGCAACTTCGTTCAGCCATTGAAGAGGAGTTGGACAACAATCCACAGGCCACAATCAATAGACTGATCAACTCTATGTGAAGGAGATGTGTCGCACTGCATGAGGCAAATGGTGGTCACACCAGATACTGACTGGTTTTCTTATTTACATTTTTATTTATTTATTTAACTAGGCAAGATCCATATCCCTACCTTTTTTTAAATGTATCTGTGAACAACAGATGTATATCTGCATTCCCAGTCATGTGAAAACCATAGATTAGGGCCTAATGAATTTATTTCAATTGACTGATTTCCTTATATGAACTGTAACTCAGTAAAACCTTTGAAATGTTTGCATATTGTGTTTATATTTTTGTTAGGCATAGTATGACAAGACAACAATGGCTGATCAACAGAGAGGTCTCTAAGGAAAGTGATACAGTTGAGGTAATCATATTTTGGGTGTTTTAAATTCAAGAGGTACATGACCATTTCACAACAGGCTTAGTAATTTAGTCTCCCTCGTGTCAGTGTATTTAAAGCAAATAGCCTAGCTAATGACTGAGAATGCAACTATTTCATTCTGAAAACTTTACTTATATTGACCAAAACCATAAACATTTCAACATGCTTTGTGAAAGTAGCCTACACTTTTATTGGGTAGCCTGCCTATAACTTATCCTATATTTTTTTTAAACGGACACTTTATGACTCATGTATTACAGTACACTACACAATGAATCAGGAAAACACAGCTTATTGCACGAGACAATTTAATTCACAGTTCGTTATGGCTCCTGCCATTCCTTGTGAGAAAAGCATCTGTCAGACAAAATTGAATACACAATTTTCGTTTACAAAAGTATGAGTTCACATAATATATTTTCAAACAATTAATGATAGTTATTTTTTAAGTTCAAAAGTATGAAATAAAAAGAATACGTTCAAAGAACCAACAGTTCTCAAATATTTCTGATATGAATTGTTTCAGAGCGGGCAACTTACCTGAGCTCGTGCGAGATCCACGGGGCTGTATAGTCCGCGAGTTGCCCTCCTAACAAAAAGTATCAGAACTCTGACCCATCGCTGCCAGTCAAGTCAATTGGCTATTGAGGCGGGGAAATACTTATTGTTTTCGGATTTTAGTCGATGACAACATGGACCCAAGTTTAAGTTTGATCTAGTTGTTTGAGTGTGAGTTGTCGTTCAGTAGCCTACCACGCCACACAGGATTGTCGAAGTCCATACAGGTAATGCAAGCCTTCCGCCTCCTAAAATACGTACGACGCATCGACGCTTAATCTTACTTTGACTGGCCCACCCAGCGAAAGTGTGGCAAAAAAAATACGGATGTGTCTATTTTTTGCTTACATAGGCTATTAAATAGGAATGTCACCTTGACATTGACCTAGAATGAAGAGAAGTGCATCATCATTATTATTCAGCATTTTTTTTGTTTCTTTCTTGGTCTGTATAGTCATTTATATCTTGGCCAGGTCGCAGTTGCAAATGAGAACTTGTTCTCAACTAGCCTACCTGGTTAAATAAAGGTGAAATAAAATAAAATAAAATAATAAATATAACTCAACTGCATACTTTTCAATGGAGCCGAGTTGCGATGAGGGTCGGCAGAGTGTACCTCCGACTACATTGAGTCAGTATCATTCGATACTTGCAGAAATGCCTATTCTGTAATGTGTACCGTGTAACTGTTTGGCCTGTGTAACTGCGTTATTTTCTTTGGGTGCTGCAACCAGTAGTTAAAAAAAATAAAAATAGCATTTTACGCGACCTCCACGAAGGGAGCCATTGTTAACAGAGAAGGAACAGCTTAGTTTTGGCAGGGGATGCATAGAATGCCATTTTTTTTAAATAAAAAACTATGGATTGCAACACCCACTGACAACTCTATAACAATCAGGACAAGCACATGTACACAGTTAGCGTTAAATAATTTATCTTTATAAAATTATCCATGAGACTGGCAGTGCATGCTTGAAGTGGCAAACTTCGAACTCTATTGGATTTCGCGGCGCAATTTCACAGGCATCACATAAAATGCTATTTTTTGCAAAAACTATAGATTGCAGTACCCAATAACAATAACGCAGATAACGATGTGCAACGCCAAGCGTCGACTAGAGTGGCTACCTGCCCCAATGCATAGTGCTAACTGTAAAGTTTGGTGGAGGAGGAATAATGGTCTGGGGCTGTTTTTCATGGTTCGGGTTAGGCCCTTTAGTTCCACTAAAGGGAAATCTTAATGCTACAGTATACAATTACATTCTAGATGATTCTGTGCTTCCAACTTTATGGCAACAGTTTAGGGAAGGCCCTTTCCTGTTACAGCATGCCCCTGTGCACAAAGCGAGGTCCATACAGAAATGGTTTGTCAAGATCTGTGTGGACTGGCCTCAACCCCATCAAACACTATTGGGATGAAATGGAACACTGAGTGCGAGCCCGGCCTAATTGCCCAACATCAGTGTCGAACCTCACTAATGCTCGTGGCTGAATGGAAGCAAGTCCCCACAGCAATGTTCCAACATCTGAAAGCCTTCCCAGAAGAGTGGAGACTGATGTAGCAACGAATGGGGGTACAAACTTCATATTAATTCCCATGATATTGGAATGAGATGTTCAACGAGCAGGTGTCCCCATACTTTTGGTCATGTAGTGTATATGGAGTTGAGTTTAGGCTACTTATCTAAATCTACTGTAGCCCAGTCCCTATTTTGCATTCCGCTGCCAGATTCACCAAGGGAATGTGAAATGTCAAGTCATCATGAATGGCCAGTACTTACAATTAATTACTTGGTTTACAGCCTACAGCTATTATAAAATAAGAAATAATATTGAACAAATATGAAACAAACCCTTAATAGTAAAATATGTTAACTATTATTTTAATATTGCAAATGTAATCAAAAATCCACATCATCATCATCAATAACTTGTGATATCGTGGCCATCTGGTGGTGTGACGAAAATCAGTGTTTAGGCGCCATCTTGTGGCAACATGATGCAGACCACAGAGTTTCTAATCCCTGAGGTGCAATATTGCGAGACTTCTGGGAACGCTTGTGAAGCAGACCATGCCGGAGTTTGGCGTTAGAGAAGTCAATAAGAGAAGTGGAAAAAATATTCCTTGGTTGTAAACGTTTTCGAAATCTGAAAGGCACAACCGAGATTCGAGACAATGTCTTAAGTAGCTGAGCATGTTATGACTAACCTCCGGAAAGTGACAAACTGACAAGTTCTCATTTTCGTCAAAAACAACGATATATCGAAGGCATGCCTTTGATTTGACGCGAGACGACCATTAGAACCGAATACGTGTCTTTGCGCATGATCTTAGCCAGCCAAAGTCGCCATGACATCGCCTACGAGCGTGATCGGGAATTTCTATTGGAGAAGCAGTTTCTGCCCATCGTCGTACTGTACTGTCTTTGTGCAGACACTCCCTGATCAGGGCCCGGTTTCCCGAAAGTATCGTAAGGCCAAGTTCATCGATGGTTCTAACGAACCGGATCCAGGTGCCTTTCTCTCAATGCTAATTGGAGTATTGCTAAACTAGTCTCAGATCACCCTCTTCATTTTGATCGAAAAGGCAAAAACGTATCCTATATCAGCACTTCTAAATCAGACTGTGTGAATGTGAGCCCAGAACTGGGATTTCGACAAAGAAACATATGCCACTGTTAAAATAAACATATTTTAATATACAATGTGTTTTGTACAGTGTTTGTTTGCTGAAAAATGTACAAAGCATTTCTTTAAATATTCTGTCTTTAACTACTAAGAGGAAAAAAGTCCCTTTCAAAAGAGGCAACCTTTCTTTACAAATGTAGGCATTCAACAGGCATGCCTAAATACAATGCATGCTTCTCATTAGCAGGAAAACAATATCAGAGTCCAATTGTAATACAAAGTCGTAGTCAGTCAAAGCAAACAAGAAAAAAAGGACAAAATTAATAAATAAAAAACCTCAGGTCTTAAATTCTTCTGTACAAGACTCCATTGGAATATAATATCAATGTACAAAACTTCACTTAAAAAAACCTTTGTAGTTTAATTAAACCGCTGTTACAAATACATTTCTTTAAGTAGCCTGTACTAAATAGCACTCTATTCCCAATTTAGTTTTGGCAGGCTCCGGCCCACTGACATTCCTTCTCCATCAGAGAGCAGCGGAATTCAATTCAGTACGAGTCATCAGGAAATATTTAGTGCACTACTCTTGATAAGGGTCCATAGGGCTCTGGTCAAACGTAGTGCACGACATAGGGAATAGGGTGCCATTTGGGATTCAGACATTTTCTTCTCATCTTCCCATTTAGTGACATTATCAAATGTGACTTAATGCACAACAATGGTCACTTGACCCGTGGTTTGGGCAGATGTGTGTACGAGTGTTAAAACCCAAAAGCAATCGCAGGGGGGAGATTGGAGATATATTTGTGTGTAATGTTTGAAAATTAATTGACACTTCTTTTGTCCTTGTGGGCAGTCCTTGTGAGTTCCCTACTCTCAACACTTTTCAGTACATTCCCGTCCCACAAATTCTTCATGGTTGGTTTGCGACGCTACTGAGCCGATAGTATCTAGACTCAGGCTTGGGGCTCTCTAGGCCTACTTCGACCACTGTAGGCTAAGTCTCCAACCCTTGGCCCAAGCACCAATGTGATTTCTTGCCACCAGAGAGTGGTCTGTATACTGATGGTGGTAATCATGCCAGCAGGCATAGTAATGGCACTTATATTAGGAAAACTCTAAAATTCCCCATTTGTCCACAGACTTTGCCAAAAGTACTACAGATGTAGGATCTTTGATTTGAGCCAGTTTGCTACAGTAGGAAAATAATCCTTCAGCAACAGGAAATGTGAATTATGTGGATTATAATTAAGGGACATTTTTGCGTAGGGTTGATACATTTTTCATTAGGTAAAATCAAATCTAACATTTTTAGTGGAAAATTCAAACTTTAGAAGCCTTTTTAAACCTTGAATACACTACAAGTTTGCATTTACTACTGTTCAGGAAAATTCTCAGCAAAAGGTACTTTGTCTTACACTTTCTTGTTGTTTGAAGGTATGCAATTTTGTATATTTCTCCCCCTCCCCAAAATATTTGGTTTATCTGCACAGGCTGGTCTTGAAATAGAAAAAAAGTGACTACTAATTTAGTAGACAGAGGTTAGTTAGTAGCCTTTCAAATATATTGTACAGCCCTTTCTCCTCTTGGTGTAGACCAGGGAAACATTGGTCCAAGAGGGCGCTATAGTGCTACTGTTGTGGTATGGGATGGAGCACATAGAAGTAGATTTGAACAGATTAAACAATCTAGAACTCCTATTTCTATGACTTTGCCCATCTGCATTGTTATCACGGGAACAGTGAGTGAATCGACGTGCTAGATCATAAACTATATACAATTTATCATTAAACAACTTGTCACATATGACTGAAGTTGTGTGAAACCAACATGGCTAGGGAGGGCCTCTGCGATCTTGTGTTTTTCAGAAGAACTGTGTTTCTGTCTTCTATTCAAGGCAGGGGCGCTTTTCCATGGAAGACTGAAGAGGACTGAGCCAGGGATGGTGGAGAGCGTACGACTCAAGTCCCCTTGCCGAAGGCACCGTGTCTGGAGTTATGGTGCGATCCAGAGTCCCCTCCTGTCCCTGAACACCCCAAACTAACACCCTCACAACCGCCAGTGACCTCCGTCCTCTCATGCTTCAGACACTGGGCCAGGTCCTTTTGGCAGGGCTCCATGGTAACGGCCACGCCCACGCCACTGCGGCCCGACATCATGCGGGTCACCTCCGACCACGTGTCCGTCTCCGGGTCATAACACTCCACGCTGTCCAGGAAGGTGTTCCCGTCATAACCTCCTGTAGAACAGAGGAGAGGAGAAGCACTCTTTAGGACATAGGATGGGATTTATAACACTTTTATAACATATGAGAATTGTATCTCAAATGTAAATAATACATGCATATTATATAGTGCTTTTCATTACACATTGAATCGCAAAGTTGCTTTTAAAAACAAAACAATTTAACAACAAAAAATGTAGGAGGATCTGGTAGTTATTGGGCGAAGGTCTTTCAACATGGGCAGCTCAGAAAGGTAGTATTATGGCCAGAGGAAGCATTGATGGAACAGCCAGGCAGGGAGGTAGAGACATCTGACAAGACAGGCCATGGAGCTCTTCATCAAGTACCTCGTTGTCTGTCGATGTTCACAGCTCCTCCTCTAGATCAGGCCAGTAGCACCCACCTGGGTCATGCTTCGGGGACTGTAAAAGTGCAAATAATACCACCACACCTCAGCAGTAGCCCTGAAAAGCGCCCTGCGAGGCGAACCTCTGCATCACCTCACACCACTTCCCTCTAGGAGCCGGAGCAGGAGGCCTCACCTCAACCACTTCCCTCTAGGAGCCTGCGCCCTGCGAGGCGAGCCTCTGCATCACCTCACACCGCTTCCCTCTAGGAGCAGGAGGCCTAAAAGCGCCCTGCGAGGCAAGCCTCTGCATCACCTCACACCGCTTCCCTCTAGGAGCAGGAGGCCTAAAAGCGCCCTGTGAGGCGAGCCTCTGCATCACCTCACACCACTTCCCTCTAGGAGCAGGAGGCCTAAAAGCGCCCTGCGAGGCGAGCCTCTGCATCACCTCACACCACTTCCCTCTAGGAGCAGGAGGCCTAAAAGCGCCCTGCGAGGCGAGCCTCTGCATCACCTCACACCACTTCCCTCTAGGAGCAGGAGGCCTAAAAGCGCCCTGCGAGGCGAGCCTCTGCATCACCTCACACCACTTCCCTCTAGGAGCCGGAGGCCTAAAAGCGCCCTGCGAGGCGAAACTCTGCATCACCTCACACCGCTTCCCTCTAGGAGCTGGAGCAGGAGGCCTAAAAGCGCCCTGCGAGGCGAGCCTCTGCATCACCTCACACCGCTTCCCTCTAGGAGCAGGAGGCCTAAAAGCGCCCTACGAGGCGAGCCTCTGCATCACCTCACACCGCTTCCCTCAAGGAGCAGGAGGCCTAAAAGCGCCCTGCGAGGCGAGCCTCTGCATCACCTCACACCGCTTCCCTCTAGGAGCCGGAGCAGGAGGCCTAAAAGCGCCCTGCGAGGCGAGCCTCTGCATCACCTCACACCGCTTCCCTCTAGGAGCAGGAGGCCTAAAAGCGCCCTGCGAGGCGAGCCTCTGCATCACCTCACACCACTTCCCTCTAGGAGCAGGAGGCCTAAAAAAAGCGCCCTGGAGCCTCTGCATCACCTCACACCACTTCCCTCTAGGAGCAGGAGGCCTAAAAGCGCCCTGCGAGGCGAGCCTCTGCATCACCTCACACCGCTTCCCTCTAGGAGCAGGAGGCCTAAAAGCGCCCTGCGAGGCGAGCCTCTGCATCACCTCACACCGCTTCCCTCTAGGAGCAGGAGGCCTAAAAGCGCCCTGCGAGGCGAGCCTCTGCATCACCTCACACCTCTTCCCTCTAGGAGCAGGAGGCCTAAAAGCGCCCTGCGAGGCGAGAGCCTCTGCATCACCTCACACCACTTCCCTCTAGGAGCCGGAGGCCTAAAAGCGCCCTCCCTCGAGGAGCCGGAGCAGGAGGCCTAAAGCGCCCTGCAGGCGAGCCTCTGCATCACCTCACACCACTTCCCTCTAGGAGCAGGAGGCCTAAAAGCGCCCTGCGAGGCGAGCCTCTGCATCACCTCACACCACTTCCCTCTAGGAGCAGGAGGCCTAAAAGCCGATGCTGTTGACCAGGTGTTGCTGCTGTATCATTCAAATGGAGCTAGCTGCCAATTATAAACTGACTTTCCAATAATCAGTCCTGCAATTCCGTGAGACACCACCAGATAGGTCTCTCGACAAATGGTAAAAAATAAATAAAAATTCAACAAAATAAATCAATAAATAAAAACAATAAGATATGTTTCTCTGTCACTGGACACTGGAAAACTAAATGTGACCTAAACACTGGTACGAAATACTGCACATCATATGGGGGTTGATTCTGTCATAATGGAATAGCAAAAACAAAATGGGTATTTGGGGAGGACTCCGGGGCTTTGTTTACGGTGTTCAAAGAAAGAATTCTTGCCCCCAAAGCAAATGACTCATAATTACGCTAAAGCATTGTTGCAGTGGAACCTGCTTTTACAATACCCACCCAGTACATAGATCTTCCCATGGTGCGCGGTGACCCCCAGGGCAGAGCGCCGGTGCCTCATGGAGGCTGCAAAGCTCCAGGTGTCAGTCTCAACGTCGTAGCGCTCCACTGTGTTCAGCTGGTTGGTGCCGTCGTAGCCCCCCATCACGTAGATACGGTTCCCCAGCGCACACACACCTGATATGGGTCAAAGTTCATTATTAGAAGGGCCTTCTTGACACAGGTGGGACTTTAGGCCGACACGCAGGTTTCACTCTGAATCTCCACCCTTTACTCAGGAAAGTGCATTTAAAATCGATTTGAAAACATTGGATTTGTGCAGCATGGCTGGAGAGTTTGCACCATATTCCTGTCCAGGCCTTAAGGGGCGTGGAAGTACATGCGTCGAGAGAAGGGTAGAGAATCAGACTGTAAATTCTGTCCAAAGTCAATGTGCTCCCTTTGTTCCTCACCTGCCCCAGAGCGCACAGTGTTCATGGCAGCCATGCTCTTCCACTCATCCCTCTCTGGGTTATAACACTCTGAGGAGGAGAGGCGGTGTGTGCCGTCGAACCCGCCCACCGCGTACAGCAACCTGTTGATGACCGCCACGCCCACCCCGATACGCCGTGTCAACATGGGGGCCACCAGGTGCCACTGGTCCCTGTCTGGGTCATACCTGAGGAGGGGAGAGACAGACACAGTCAGTTAAACACACTGACAAAACCTGCGGAGCAGGATAGAGACACACGCCCACAAAAAAAAAAAAATCAACCAACTAGACTATATTTAGTGTGAAGGTTGGAAAATCGTGACAAAGAAATTTCTTCCTGGTTTATTTTTAGGCACAAACAACAAATACTTTCCTTGAGATAAAAAATATATATATACTGTATATAAACTCAGCAAGAAAAAGAAGTCCTCTCTGTCAACTGCCTTTGTTTTCAGCAAACTTAACATGTGTAAATATTTGTATGAACATACCAAGATTCAACAGCTGAGACATAAACTGAACAGGTTCCACAGACATGTGACTAATGTAATAATGTGTCCGTGAACAAAGGGGGGGGGGGGAACAGTCAGTATCTGGTTTGGCCACCAGCTGCATTAAATACTGCAGTGCATCTCCTCCACATGGACTGCACCAGATTTTCCAGTTCTTGCTGTGAGATTCTACCAAGGCACCTGTAAGTTCCCTAGCCCTAGCCCTCACCCTCCGATCCAACATGTCCCAGATGTGCTCAATGAGATTGAGATCCGGGCTCTTCGTTGGCCATGGCCAACAATGACATTCCTGTCTTGCAGGATGGCTGGTGACATTGTCATGCTGAGGGTCATGTCAGGATGAGCCTGCAGGAAGGGTACCACTTGAGGGAGGAGGATGTCTTCCCTTAAACGCACAGAGTTGAGATTGCCTGCAATGACAACAAGCTCAGTCCGATGATGCTGCAACACACTGCCTCAGACCATGACGGACCCTCCACCTCCAAATCGATCAAGTTCCAGAGTACAGGCCTCGGTGTAACGCTCATTCCTTCGACGATCAACACGATTCCAACCATCACCCCTGGTGAGACATAACTGCGACTTGTCAGTGAAGAACACTTTTTGCCAGTCCTGTCTAGTCCAGCGACGGTGTGTTTGTGCCCTTTGGTGACATTGTTGCCGGTATTCTGGTGAGGACCTGCCTTAAAACAGGCCTACAAACCCTCAGTCCCTCTCTCAGCCTATTGCAAACAGTCTGAGCACTGATGGAGGGATTGTGCATTCCTGGTGTAACTCGGGCAGTTGTTGTTGCCATCCTGTACCTGTCCCGCAGGTGTGATGTTCGGATGTACCAATCCTGTGCAGGTGTTGTTACACGTGGTCTGCCACTGCGAGGATGATCAGCTGTCCGTCCTGTCTCCCTGTAGTGCTGTCTTAGGCGTTTCACAGTACAGACATTGCAATTTATTGCCTTGGCCACATCGGCAGTCCTCATGCCTCCTTGCAGCATGTCTAAGGCACATTCACGCAGATGAGCAGGAACCCTGGGCATCTTTCTTTTGGTGTTTTTCAGTCAGTAGAAAGGCCTCTTTAGTGTCCTACGTTTTTATAACTGTGACCTTAATTGCCTACCGTCTGTGAGCTGTTAGTGTCTTAACGACCGTTCCACATGTGCATGTTCATTAATTGTTTATGGTTCATTGAACAAGAATGGGAAACAGTGTTTAAACCTTTTACAATGAAGATCTGTGAAGTTATTTGGATTTTTTTTTACAAATTATCTTTGAAAGACAAGGTCCTGAAAAAGGGACGTTTCTTTTTTTGCTGAGTTTACTTCCTTGTATAACATCACTTTGCTCCGCACAGAAAATACCAAGTCCTATGGCGCAAAGGGCACTGTTCCAATCCTACATACCTAACCAATCATAACCCTAACATAAGGACACAAAAACAACTCCCGCTCCCTTCATCAAACCTCCCAATCAGATCTCAGTTCCACGAACCTCTCCACGCTGTTATGATGAATACATCCATGCGACCCTCCGACAGCATAGATCATCCCGTCAATCACCCCCACTCCTATCCTGTTCCTGGGGACACTCATGGGAGCACAAGGCAACCAGCAGTTGTTCATGGGATTATAACAATCCAACGTGTTGGAGTCCATATTCCCGTCAGGAGCGTTGTTCCTTCCTCCGACAGCGTAGAACAGCCCAGAGATGACCACGGCAGCCAGGCCACTCCGGGGGACCTGAAGGTCAGCTAGCCTCAGCCAGGCCCCAGTACAGGGGTTGTAGGCTTCCAGATAGGACAGGGACTGACGGAAGTATCCCCCTGCCGTGTAGATGAGCTGGGGCACTTTGGGCGTGCGGCACGAGATCACCTAGGAGGACCACATAAATGTATCAATCAATTGATCCATCAGGAGATTACCTTGGAGACAAATACATTGGAAATATATATATATATATATCCCCTTTTCCCCCCCCCCCAATGTCAATTGCGATCTTGTCTCATTGCTGCCCAACGGGCTCTGGAGTGGCGAAGGTCGATGATCCGCCAAACCACTCTCCTTAACACACGCCCGCTTAACCCGGAAGTCAGCTTCACCAATGTGTTGGAGGAAACACTGTTCAACTTACGACCGAAGTCAGCCTGCAGGAGCCCGGCCCGCCACAAGGAGAGAGCGATAAGCCAAGTAAACCCCCCGGCCAAACTCTCCCCTAACAGAGACGACGTTGGGCCAATTGTGCGCCGCCCTATGGGACTCCCTGTCACGGCCGGTTGTGACACAGCCTGGGATTGAACCCGGGTCTGTAGTGACACCTCAAGCACTGCGATGCAGTGCCTTAGACCGCTGCGCCACTCGGGAGGCCGGCTTTGTCGTTTTTTAAAACTTGATTTAATCAGGGTTCTTGGCATCAGTATTGGACTTTAAGTGCTAGATACAGCAGCAAGGTCATTGAAGCACATCAGAAACAATGGAGGGTTTAGAACTTTAACTGGAAACAGGTTTTATTACCCAAAATACCAACCAAACATCTCACCTTGGTGGGCTTGTGGAGGGTGAGGTCCTGGAAGATCTGAGCCAGGTAGTCTTTACACTGGTCGTCCCACTCCAGAGACTGCAGCTGGGCTTGGAGGAAGTGTGGGGTGAGGGAGTGGCACCGCACGGCCTGGAGCAGGGCCTGGACGTAGGGCCGCCGGTTCTCCCGGTCGTACCGGACCCACGCCACACAAGCCTGAAAGACCACCGACTCACAGCGCACGTTGAGTTCGTCGCGGCTGATGAGAGTGACCAGCTGGCATTGGGAGAGGTTGAAGAACTCCTCCTGGGTCGCCACCTAAAGGTGAGAAGGAGGAGAAGGAGGCTGTTCTAAGAAAGGCATCACTTGGTTGCCAGTCTAAAATGAAGTCGTGGAGAATAACAAGGGGTTATTGGATATGGTTCATGGGCAATTGTTAGGCTTTTAGAATTAAAAAGTGAAGTAACGCAGCATTTTGAAAACATTTTTATTCAATGGAGTACACTGAATCACACAGTACACCTTTGGTATTCATCTTATTATGACTCATGATCATTCTTTTGGTTGTGGGAGTGTGTGTGTGTGTGTGTGTGTGTGTGAGAGAGAGAGACAATCAGTGATCTTTGCAGAATATATATGAGACATCTCTTCCTGTTAACCAGCTCTACCATGGTTACAGTTTCAGTCTGACTCCCTGGGAAGTCATGCAGACTGACTGCCTGTACATTGAACACACAGGTAAACCCCCATGAGCCCGCCCACACAACGCGCTGATTCCACATGACTCACCCAACTCACGCACATAACTAACCCAACACACACTCACCTAACCCACTACCACACAATAGTAGGATTATTCATGTTGAGTGTTCAAGGGCCAAAGAAAGAAAAGAAACGAAGATGGTGCACAGTAACAGCTGAGACTACTTGCTCAGTGATGACACGCTGTGGTGCAGGTGGTGGTGCTCCACCCTAGCAAAGCCTTGACGTTTCCCTTAACTAAACACAGCGAGTCAGTTGAGGAAACGGACTCTGGCTTTTCAAAGACGCCAGTTACAGGAAGAGACCACAGATCTGAGAAAAGCCATTCATTGTATAGCAGCTGAATGGCCTGACGGTGACGGTGACACTAACGATAAGGTTGACTGAATGACTCATCCATATCAAATGGAGATAAGGAGAGACGCACAGTATCCGCTTGGATTATTTCAACTGATCGGAGTCAGGCGACGTGAATATTTCCTGGGAAACTCATAGGGCATATCGAAAGGTCAAGGAGCAAAGTGTCATGGTGAAACACTTCGTACCATCAACAGTGAGCACTTTTCCAACTCGGGGGGAGAAAAGAGACTATCATTCTCTCCGAAGTGTGTACTTGTTCACTCCCCTCATGAGTTTAAAAGGATTCTCTCTCTATGGTTTGGAGAATCGCAAAACCCAAAGAACGAGGTTAGGCAAAGCTGATCCTGAATCAGTTGTGAGGGGGTTAAAGCTAACTGTTTTAAAAGGATACTTCGGGATGTTGGCGATGAAACTTGTTATTTACTTCCCCAGAGTCAGATGAACTCGTGGATACCATTTTATGTCTCTGTGTCCAGTATGAATGATATTAGAGGTCATAACATGCTTGTTAGCTTTGGCTTGCGAAACTACCTCCAACTTCCTTCATACTAGATGCCGAGACATAAAAATAGTATCCATGAGGTCATCCGACCCTGGGGAAGTAGATATTTGCTCAAATCCAGTAGACAGTATCTATACCACATACCTGGCTGAAGTTCATGTAGATATATTCCCGAGCTTTCTGATGGAGCTCCGTGCAGCTGATCTGCTCGGCGAAGCTGGCTATGCCGATGGCGTTGCTAGGGTCCAGCTGCGTAACCAGGAAGTCGCAGCAGGCCTTGACCACGCTGTCGATCTGATACATGACGGCGCCGTTCATGACGTGGATCACACACTTCTCCCCAACAGAGATGCTGGCCGTGTAGGCAAACTCTATCAGCCTGCCCATCACCTGAGAGAGAGAGGAGGGATGTTGAGAGAGAGGAGGGATTTGCAGAGAGAGAAAGGAAGAGAAAAGATTGGAGATGGAGAGAAGAGATGGGACAGATGGAAAAGAGAGTGGAGGGCAGGTGAGAGAGAGAATGAGACGAGAGTAGTTAGAACAGTTAGAAGAGACAGGAAGACATCATTACATCATCATTTTTTTCTTTTAGCCCTTTTTTCTCCCCAATTTCATGGTATCCAATTGTTTAGTAGCTACTATCTTGTCTCATCGCTAGAGACGAAGGTTGAAAGTCATGTGTCCTCCGATACACAACCTAACCAAGCCGCACTTCTTAACACAGCGCACATCCAACCCGGAAGCCAGCTGCACCAATGTGTTGGAGGAAACACCATGCGCCCAGGCTGCCACAGGAGTCGCTGGTGCGCGATGAGACAAGGATATCCCTACCAGCCAAACCCTCCCTAACCCGGTCGACTCTAGGCCAATTGTGCGTCGCCCCACGGACCTCCCGGTCGTGGCCGGCTGCGACAGAGCCTGGGCACAAACCCAGAGTCTCTGGTGGCACAGCTGGCTGCAGCGCCCTTAACCACCCGGGAGGCCCTTCAATTACATCATTATTGTTGCATGAGGTTCCAGACTGACAATCTGCCTCAGTACTGAGGAACTACACAATCAAATAAAACCGATCAAATCAAATTGTATTTGTCACATGCGCTGAATACAACCGGTGCAGACTTCACCGTGAAATGCTTAGTTACGAGCCCTTTCCCAACAATGCAGATTTAGCAAAAGTAAGACAATTCGCAAATAAAAATAGTAACACAATAAATACTATCAAAGCCGTGGCAGTGTGGCACAGTTCTGAGTTCGCCTACGACAGAGAGGAGTCAGAGAGCTGCTGGTTTATCAGTTCCCTCATTAGTCAACATGGCTAATCCTGCGCTCTCTGTGAGCTTGGTGTGTCTGCGTGTCTAAAGGCAGCGGCATGATTACGATCTCTGTGAGCTTGGTGTGTCTGCGTGTCTAAAGGCAGCGGCATGATTACGATCTCTGTGAGCTTGGTGTGTCTGCGTGTCTAAAGGCAGCGGCATGATTACGATCTCTGTGAGCTTGGTGTGTCTGCGTGTCTAAAGGCAGCGGCATGATTACGATCTCTGTGAGCTTGGTGTGTCTGCGTGTCTAAAGGCAGCGGCATGATTACGATCTCTGTGAGCTTGGTGTGTCTGCGTGTCTAAAGGCAGCGGCATGATTACGATCTCTGTGAGCTTGGTGTGTCTGCGTGTCTAAAGGCAGCGGCATGATTACGATCTCTGTGAGCTTGGTGTGTCTGCGTGTCTAAAGGCAGCGGCATGATTACGATCTCTGTGAGCTTGGTGTGTCTGCGTGTCTAAAGGCAGCGGCATGATTACGATCTCTGTGAGCTTGGTGTGTCTGCGTGTCTAAAGGCAGCGTCATGATTACGATCTCTCGGAGACAACTCAGTGGGGCCGTACGCACCAGCTGGAACAAAGAAGCCAGCGATAAAAGCAGGTGTGAGTGTGTGTGCGAGTGCATATTTTTACCACTGAAATACAACTGTCTTTCTTAAGGAGTCAGTCTTTGGTCCCTCGTAGGAAAACGTGGAGTGACTGCCTTCCTATCTTGAATGCAACGTGGATAATTACAACTGGGACTTCTAAAAGCCAGCTCTACTGACACGCCTGGATGAAAGGCAGCCTTCCCACCCTCCTACTTACGCAGGTCTCCCTCATCTATCCAATCTTCACTACTATTACTCACATGAAAATGCAGTTGGTTTCCATAGAATCGGTTAACACTAGAAAGGTTTATTACATGCCTGTGGCAAGTCTTGTAAAATGTGTTGTAACACTCACCCGGGGGTGTATCCCCTCGATGGGCACCACCTCCATCCCACACTCCTTCAGGCCGTTGGTGAACATGGCCCTGAAGACCGGAGAGGACGATGCCAGCACCACCTGTAGACGTGAATTGGCAGCTTGATATCTCAAACATATCAAATGTATCAGTTTTCCCCTCCCACTCATATTACTCCCAGACAGTCCTATCAAAAGTATTGTTCTTGTTTTTGTTTATTTTTGAAAATTTTAAGGTCCTTAATTGTTACCCAGAAACAGCTGCATTGGAGCTTTAAAGATCGGAGTGCCAACCATAATTTTTTCACCAACATTTTTGGTGGGAGTTTCACAGACAGAAACCAATCTGGGGATAGACAAAGCATGAGGACTAGAAGAGAAGGGCACAGACCCCCCTATCGCCAAGGGGGCACGAGTAGTCCGAAGTCAGGAGCGTTACCGCTACACCCGACTCCATCCATAGCATAACCGTTATTGACACAATGCTACACACCTTGTGTGCCACGAAGTCCACGGCCTCCAGGTCGTTGTAGCACACACGAAGCGTCACGTCGCACAGCTGGCCGTCCAGCCGCAGCTCGTTCATGATGGCGAAGGCGGCCGCCGTGTGGCTCTCCAGCGTGTAGCTGAAGACGCGGTGGCCGTTGCGCGTCGACGGCGTCACCACCGCCTTGCACTCCGTCGGGCATTCGTTAGACATCCTGACTGACGAAGGATCCTTCCTGGTGCTTCTGTTGAAGCTGTGACAACAACTAAGAACAGTGTTGGGAGTGACTGCTGCCGGACATCCTTGCTCACTGAGGGGCAAGGAGACACTAGGGAAATGTTGAAAACTGGAGGAGCTATTGAGGGATTGTGGAAGGCTACGACCCTTTTCCTAGGGTCTTTGTTGTTTTTTGGTTGAATGTATGTCTGTGACTGTTGAGTTCAGAGTACTAAATCGGCTTTCTTAGAAAGGTCCGAAAGACGGTTTCTTATCCCTTACTCCTTATTCCTCAATTCCAGCCATTGTGTCTATAAGAGTTTTTCGTACAGTCTTACTTATTCCACAAGCCCAGCCATAGTGCACATTCAGGTGCTATTGTAAAACTAAACAAAAAAGACTTCTACATGAATTGCCAGTCATGGTTATGTATGTTATAATCAGGCCAATCGTAATCCACCACGATTTATGACATCAGTGTTCTAAATTCTCTCCCACCTGCCCTTGAGTAAACTTCTCTTCTCTTTCTCTTTTAATTAAAGGAACAGCAAGATGTATGGTCTTTTTGGCAGGAGGTATGCAGCGAGTCCGACAAGACGCAGTAGGGAAATTACTTATTCACGTCCGCTTGTTGATATGTTTTTCTCCTAAAGGGGAACTTTCTGAACAAAAGAGAGTCCGCAACAGTCAGACAGATGTGTCTAGTACTCTGACATCTTCTCTCAAGTCCAACTACTTGCTTATTCCTTTTTCGCTCTAAGGCCCAAAAAACAGACACTGATATACTACTGCATCTTCAATAGTGGTCACAATTATAAATCAGGACTTAGCTCATGGAGCTACACTTCTGCCAGGAGTTGGGTAGAAGAGGGACAAGGATAGGGTAGTAGAGGGGTGGAAACTCCTAAAACTCTGGAGAGAGAAAAAAAATAGCAGGTGCCAAAAATGTCGTCAGCGTAAGCTAGCAGCCCTGAGGATTCAGGAATGAGGGGGGGAGCTCAGTTTAGTTTGGTTGATCAGTTGCTCCGCTTTCCCAGAAGTCGCCCCGCTCTGGAATCTCAAATTGCACTGTTGTATTTACTGGGAAGGTCTGGGCGCCGTTGGCAACTAGAAGAGAGAAAAGACAGGACAGTTAGGTGTTAGGGTGGACAGGGTTTATCTAATAGTGATGGGGGAAAGAAATCAATACATTTTCATATCGGGATATACATTTTGATGATATATTGTACTGACAATATTTAAATAATATTTTTGCGCTCGTTGGCTGTACCTGCACCAAAATGTCAGTATCTTACCTTCATAGCTTGTTCACCATCTTCCTTTAATTTGTTTTTAGCACTGATTTCCATGTCTGATCAAAACAGATAGAACTTTCATTTGAGAGTGATTTAGTATGTTCTACGACAAGCCAATGACTCAGCTAAATAACATTCCGAAGCCATCCAACCTCAATCACTCCAGTCAGAACAAAAGTGTCCTAGAACAGGAAGAGATACAACATAGATAGATATACCTTTAAGGTAATCAAAGAGGATACAGTCACACCCATGGATCCTCTTGGGAGGGATCACAGTTTCTCTTAGTCACTGTGACTAGAGTCAATGTGCTTTTAGACAACATCACAGCTCTAGGAGAGCTTGGGTGTCTCCACAGATTCCACACAAGGGAATGCAGAGTCTCCCCCCAGACCTGGGTTCAAATACCATTAGAAATAATTTCAAATATTGCATCTATGCTTGATTGAGCGTACCTGCTGCAATGGAACCAATAGAGACGTCTCAAAAGTGCAAACCCCACCCATCTGGCTCTTCAGGCAGACTAGAGCAAATGCTCAGCGTATTTGAAAGATTTATAAAAGAGTCTGAACCCAGCTCTGGCGGGGAGTGGGTAAGATAGCCCAGCCACTAGTCGAGAGTCTGATCCGAGTGACGTACTTTCCTACTGAGGAAGACAGAGTGAGTGACTTAAATTAGGCCAGAATTGAATTAGTCATGGTGACTGAGTGTTTTTTTCTTTCTTCCTGGACTGTCCTGTGACCAATCTGGCTACAGCAGTGGAGAGTAGGAAAATAACCTCACACACGAATAAGTAAGCTACAGGCTATACAGGTGTTAAGCCTGTTCATTCACAACTAGGCCAATACAAAAAAGTCACTATAGAGAGTCATAGTTACTCAGCAACAATTGTTATCGTGTTATTGCAGCTGCTCTGGCCTGAGTGGGTAACATAACTGCAATGTTATGTTTTGCACATAATGATTACCTGTACAAGTAGATAAGAGAACTGACTGGCTGAACTGAAGGGCTGGAGGACAAGTTATGGCCTACCTGTTCTACATGCCTCCCAAATGGCACCCTATTCCCTATATAATGCACTACATTTGACCAGGGCTTATAGGACTCTAGTAGTAGTGCACTATGTAAACTCTTAGAAAAGAAGGTGCCTTTGACTGTCCCCATAAGAGAACACTTGTTGGTTCCATGTATAACCATGTTGGGTTCCATGTATTGCCCTCTGTGGAAAGGGTTCTACATGGGTTATACTTGGAACCAAAAGTGTTATACCTGGAACCAAAAACAGGTTATCTTATGGGGACAGCCGAATAAACCTTTTGGAACCATTTTTTCCTTAAAAGTGTAGGGAACAGGGTGCCATTTGGGCGCAGCCTTAGTTGTATGTCTGCCTACCTACAGTTCTATCTAGGTAATTCTACTACCCTCCCTCTATATCACATGAAATCCTGTACAACTCACTGAAGTGAAACCAAGATTAGACTAATATTATGTGGTTGGACCATTCTCCGTAATGAAGACAATGCTTACATTGGACACTGTCTGATATATTATTACAGTGTGTAGGACTAACTAAAGTCAAGTTGGGTCGTTCCTACAATGCAGTGCCTTTTGGACCTTGTAACTTTAGAAAAAAGTTCAGAAAAAGGACTTTTGACTTTCAGATAAACATATTGGTCAAGCTCAGGCACTTCATTATTATTATTTTTTAACCGGTTAGGAGCATAATCCTAACAGGGTGGAAATGTTGAGCCTAAATTAGCCCTGTGAGTGAGCAAGATTGAGCTTAAATTACTTCTACATCAAACATATTTTAACAGGGTGGACATTTATGAGTTGGACATAGACTAACATGAAACAATATACAAATAGATCCAACTGAGTGTTTATATTTATTTAGCTTTGCGCTGTTGTTTTCTCACCAAATAAATTAAGGGGTTGTTTTCTTAAATGGAGAATTACAACAAACTAACGGGTGAAAAGGGATATCAGGGAAAACAGACAATCTTTAATAAAATACAATAATCATGAAAAAAACATTGTTGAGAGAATTTAACTAAGACTATAAAAAATGAAGAAAGATGAATTATTTTATGGCATATATTTATTGTGGAAGTTGATGAATAACACCCAGAGACATGGCAAAACACCTACATCCACTAAGAAAACAGTTCCAAATGCATTCAAATTCAGTTTTCAATATCCATATTTAAAAAGGTAAAAGGACACCTGACCTTATATTTAAATCCTTTTGGATTCCACATTTTACACTAAAGAAGAAGTGATACTTCCTGGGGTAAGAAAAGGCACTGCATTGTAGGAATGTATAGTTACCCATTATAGCTTAACAAGGAGATGTAGGAGTTCTGGCTTAACTAGGAAATATAGCTTAACGAGGAGATGTAGGAGTTCTAGCTTAACTAGGAAATATAGCTTAACGAGGAGATGTAGGAGTTCTAGCTTAACTAGGAAATATAGCTTAACGAGGAGATGTAGGAGTTCTAGCTTAACGAGGAGATGTAGGAGTTCTAGCTTAACTAGGAAATATAGCTTAACGAGGAGATGTAGGAGTTCTAGCTTAACAAGGAGATGTAGGAGTTCTAGCTTAACGAGGATGTAGGAGTTCTAGCTTAACGAGGAGATGTAGGAGTTCTAGCTTAACGAGGAAATATAGCTTAACGAGGAGATGTAGGAGTTCTAGCTTAACAAGGAGATGTAGGAGTTCTAGCTTAACTAGGAAATATAGCTTAACAAGGAGATGTAGGAGTTCTAGCTTAACTAGGAAATATAGCTTAACAAGGAGATGTAGGAGTTCTAGCTTAACTAGGAAATATAGCTTAACGAGGAGATGTAGGAGTTCTGGCTTAACGAGGAGATGTAGGAGTTCTAGCTTAACGAGGAAATATAGCTTAACGAGGAGATGTAGCTTAACGAGGAGATGTAGGAGTTCTACCTAGATGTAGGCGACACAGCAGCAGTAGTAGGCCTAGTGGTAAGTAGACCTATATTGTGTGTCTGTTGTGTGAAATCTCATGGAAGGCCTATCCCTCACAGTTCCTTGAGAAAGATATGTCACAGTTTAATAGTAGCCTGTTGCTCAACACTCACTCTGACAACTCACATAGTGTACTCATCATGGAAGAACACACCCCCTCAACTAGCGGAGTTTACTCAACGATGATATATACACCGAGTGCACAACACATTAAGAACACCTTAATATTGATTTGCCCTTTTGCCCTCAGAACAGCCGTAATTTGTCGAAGCATGGACCCTACAAAGGTGTCAAAAGTGTCCCACAGGATGCTGGTCCATGTTGACAAAACTGTGAGAAGCATTGGAGTCAAGTTGGCCGGATGTCCTTTGGGTGGTGGGCCATTCTTAATACACACGGGAAACTGTTGAGCGTGAAAAACCCAACAGGGTTGCAGTTCTTGACACAAACCTTCTACCATACCCTGTTCAAAGGCACTTAAATATTATGTCTTGCCCATTCACCCTCTGAATGTCACACATACACAAGCCATGTCCATGTCTCAAGGCTTAAAAATCCTTCTGGTCTCTAACCTTCAACTACACTGACTGAAGTGGATTTAACAAGCAGCACCAATACAGGATCATAGCTTTCACCTGGTACATCTGTCATGGAAAGAGCAGGTGCTCTTGATGTTTTGCACACTCAGTGTACATCTCGATGGAGTTGAGTTGCGACGAGTGTAGGTGGACTCTAGGCTACCGCCAACTACATCGAGTCACTATCAGTCGATACTTGTAAAATTGTAAATTATTTTATTGTTTCCTTGTACCTATGTTTCTTCTGTGTAGCTGCAAGCTTTTCTTGGTTTACTATTGAGTGAGTTTATTTTATTTTTACAGGGACAGTGCAGTTATCAACTTTTCAGTAAAAGTGCCGGTTTTAGCCAGCCGGCAAATTTTCAACTGCAGTCCCTTGGCAGGTTATTAAAAACAATTACAATATAGACAATCATTGAGCAGTGAGCACACACAGAGCAACATAGGACAAGCAAGACGTAGCATACAGGCAGAGCAACATAGGACAAGCAAGACGTAGCATATAGGCAGAGCAACATAGGACAAGCAAGACGTAGCATACAGGCAGAGCAACATAGGACAAGCAAGACGTAGCATACAGGCAGAGCAACATAGGACAAGCAAGACGTAGCATACAGACAGAGCAACAGAACAAAAAGCAGCAAGACAAAATTCATAAAAGCAACAAAGTGTTTCCACACCTCACAAGCTACAGACAACATGGAAAGCGGCAACACACAGCTTGGGATTATGATCACAAATCTGATTGACCTTTAGCCATGTATTCATACATTTTGTGAAAGTGTGATAGGTGGTGCAGTTGTGTGTCTGATGGCAGTGTATTCCAGACATGGGAAGCTCTCACAGAGAAAGCGGATTTACTAAAGTTGTTTTTCCTTAAGGGACCTATACAGTCACCTCTCATGGCAAACCTTGTGGATCTGCTGCCATATGTTTGGGTTTTCTGTTTAACAAAAATACTGAGTGAAAGACTCAGATCTGTATTTTATTTATAGAAGTAGCATTTTACATGAACCCTGCCAAGGGAGCTATTTGTTAACTGATAAGGTGCAGCCCATCATGGCCGGACAGACTTTCAGTTTTGGAAGCGAACGTATAGAATGCAATTTTATCAAAATATGCATTCCAAATTCCACTGACAACTCTATAACAATCAGGACAAGCACGGGTACACAGTAAGCGTTAAAGAATGGATATTTATAAAAGTATTGTGTTGTGGTGCACGCTTGAAGTCGTAACTTCCTACTCCATTGAAAAACGGTCGATTACGGGGTGCAATTTGACAGACGTCACATAAAAGTTTTTAGTCAAAAACGTGCTAGTCGGAACTAGGAAACTCCACAATTTCCGACTTGCTAACTGGTTGTAGTTATACACGTGCTGCGTTCAAGCAGTTAACAAGTTGGAAATGTCCGTTTCTTTGATCCAACTAGCACGAGAACGCAGCAATAGGTAGAAGGGAACTCAATAAAGGGTTAGTTTCCTTAAGCAGTCTATGGACAAGTTATGACAGCAATTCATGCTTCAGTTTAGTTTCCCTGGCACTGGTTCCACATTCCGCATTTTAGTATTTGTGGCACAAATCCCATTCTAATCATGGGAAAATATCTCAAATTGATTGTGAAGCTCAACAAAGTCACTTATAAATAAATTATTTTAACACTATGCGCAGAAAAAGCTAATATTGGTCCCATGACTTGTGGTGGTACCATAGAAATAGAATGAATGGGTGTCCCCATTCAAGTCATAATGGGTGGACTGGCAGCAGTGGCTGTTGGTGCCATTTATGATGAGGGAGGACACTTTTTTTTTAATGAGCATAGCCTTATTTCTATTACAGCATATTGGATGACTGTCATTCACATTCACCCAGATCAATGTTACATTGATAGGTTTAGGTTACTACACGATACTCAAATTTTCCCTATACCCATCATGAGGTTGCTACACACTAGCCTATGAATGAAGGTTTACAACGTAGTCGACGTGACCAGGTGAAAACATTTACAAACCAAACCATCATAACCACTACAAACAGCTTACATCTTGGTCATCATATTAGCTAACATCATACTCATAAACAACATAGCTACTAGAACTAACGCATATTAATCGCTACAAATCATGCAGTACAGTCAGCAAGCAGTCTAGAAGTTACACCTGCCGGCTCCAGTGGCAATAAATTAATCAAACCAAAAGCTTACCTTGACTTGGAAAAACGTTCCAGTGTTGGATAGCCATAGCCTGCTAGCTAACATCACTCTCTGTTTGAGCTGTGTGTTTCAGTAGGTTAAACTATCTAGCTGCATTCGCTAACTAAGTAAGTGAAAGTGGAGAAAATACAACAAAATATAGCTAGCTCTCGCTTGCTTATTCATTTTTTAAGAAATTAATTTGTTCAAAACTGTTCAACTATTGTCTTTCTTTGAGTCAACTACTCACCACATTGTACGCACTGCAGTGTTAGCTAGCTGTAGCTTATGCTTCAGATTAATTACCTGATCCTTTGATTTGGTGGACAACATGTCAGTTCATGCTTTAAGAGCTCTGATCGGATGAGGTCCTCCAACCTGAAGTTGTTACTGTGTAAGTCTATGGAAGGGGGTGAGAACCATGAGTCTCCTAGGTTTTGTATTGTGGTCAATGTACCCAGAGGAGGACGGAAACTAGCTGTCCTCCGGTTACACCATGGCGCTACTCTACAGAGTGCTTTTGAGGCTACTGTCGACCTTCATTGCAAAACGGTGTGTTTTTCCATTTTCGTGAATATATTTAGTGTTATCTAAAAAGGTTACCTTTAATGTTTTGCTATTTTGTATTAAATTCACTCCTCTGAGGAGCCTCCACTAACTGTCACATGTTGAGTGTACCCATGCTTAGGTTTAAGATAGGAAGGTTAAGACAATGGAGTCACAATAATGCAAAGGGTCTACTGCTCTGAATCAACCACGGGACCAGCTCAAGCATAGTAGCTACGCTGCTTAGGCAGAACGCAAGCGGTCTGAAGCAGATCATAAGGTTGGTGAAAACTTGCAATTGAAGCTAATGCAAGACAACAACAAAAACATCTAGCCAGCTAGTTAACATTGTAATCTTCAACCTACACGTTAAGACAACGGGGTTCTAATAACCCATATCTCTTTGCAATTCATGGGACCAGTTTATTAAATTATAAACTGCCCTCGTAGTCAATATACGTCTATAGGCGGTAGGCTACACACTTCTGGGCAGATCACCCTGGAACCCTGTATGAAAGATATCCATATTACTGGGATTTACACTACAGCTATCCCTCAACAGGCCTACAGTCCCCGGCCTAAAGTGGTCACTTTCTCCGCGCCAAATACGATAACGTTACTTCGCAGAGAACGACTATAGGCTTCAATTTGATGTACGACAATGAGAGATACGCACATGCAACAAAGTAGACTACAAAATTGCTGGATTGTCTGGGGAAATCTGTATTGTTGCTTAATCGGGAGTTACACTAGTAACTCAGAGCCCATAACTTTCTCGCGCTTCTTAAATAATTAATTTAGACAGACATTGCACATTTGGATAGATATTGACAATAGACGAACGACAAACCGATCAACTACCGGTAGCCTAACCTTCCCTAAACTATCTGAAACAATGCCCCCCTGATTAAGAACGAATGCTTATTTCAAACAAGATTGATAGGGGACTGGCAATGCGCCTTCGCCAGTGACTCATCTTATCGTGGACTGTAACTGACTGATGAGGGAGCAAATTACGGAACTGCGTGTACCAAAACATGACCCAGAAGTCAAGAGTCCCTTATGTAAACGGACATAAAGAAAGTGCTTACCGCGCAATTATATAGCACCATATGATTTTGCTACAGATTTCAGACAAAGGGATGGCGATTTCCCAACAAATAGGCTACAGTGATACATTTAGCTTGCTTGGTGAGTCACACTTGTAACAGTTATAGCTAAACACATTGAAGTGTTGGCATGCACGGACGTTAATACTTCACTACTCGTTCACAACAAATATGACCATTAGACAACCAGTCGATGTCCTATTAGGCTATAGCAACAAAACACCACGGCTATTAAAAGCAAACGCTGTGAAAAACATTGTCAGACAATCAAAATTAGCTTCGCTGTCAGTAACTGCCTGGCATTATTGGTGTCGACTCGATTCGTGGGGAAAAGGTTGCCGATTGGAATCGGAAACATCATTCATGAACATTAACATTCTCGCGACAAAATCACTAATAGTATATATCTTCAAAATCAATCGTGATCTGCTTTCTTAGTAGTAAAATAGACTCACATAGCTGAATAGTTCCATCGCTGTCTGTGCGCCACATAGGAACGGGGGAAAGCTGTAACTCACCATGACTAAGCATTGTACGAAACTGATTCTCGCTGCCAAAATAAGAGTGGGCCTCAATACGAGTCTGCTGGCCTCCATATACAAGCATGAGCGGTGAACCGCGAGCGGAGGGAGGGGACTTTTACGGAAGAGGAGTTCTTAGAATAAAGGAAGCGGGACTAGTTCTGCATCGTTCTAAACGCGCTTCTGACAATCAAATATTGACACAATTAGCACAATTTTCTCAAAATATAGATTAGAAAGCCGTATTCGACGAAATTGTACAATCTGTTAAATAAACGTGTGTGCACTTTACAGAAATAAGGAATAAAGCTTTGAATAAGTGCTGGCTATGCACTTTTCAATAAAGCTGAGTTACAAGTTCACACGGAAACAAAGCACAGGGAAAACGGAATGAATCATAACATTAAACTACAGTAGATTGAATGAATGGAGTTATCTTTTACACTGACAATGCATATTTTTCTTTGAATGAATGACGTCATTCTGAAATAGACAGCTGTTCAGTTGAATAGGCCTATATGAAAATATACATTTTGTTACATTCAACAACCCCATAATAACATATTATGATATGGCTCACCTGATATAGCTCACTTCATATTCCCATGGATTTGAACCTTTGGGTACATTTTCCATTCAATTTCACGATATCACGATATGATTTTTGTACAACTGGACTCGTAATATATACTGCTTGTTCCAGGTGCGGAAGGTGCTGACACACCAATACATTTTGTTCTCCCCTGGGCAGTGTTCTGCCTAGAGAAAATACGTAATTCCAGCAAGTACTGTAAATTCCAGAACAGAGCCACAAGGTGGCACTAAAAGCTTAGTTTGTTATGCTGGGCACACAATACACTTACCCCATTTCCTTGTCCCAAATAGTTTATTCCTCGCATCCACAACCCCAGGACGTGGGTGCTCGCGTTACACGATAATTTCCTAGTTGATCCTGCCTGGTGTTCTACAGAGTGAATTTGGCGGTAGTTATTGTCCAATTGCGTCGTAGCACATGCTCATACTACAGTTGTAGACAATGAAAGATCAGCTAGGGAAAATCAGATTTCCAACATTTTGATGCCATATTTACAATTATATAAAATACACTACATTACCAAAGTATGTGAACACCGTGACACTTGCTTGTCAAACATCTCATTCCAAAATCATTGGCATTAATATGGAGTTGGTCCCCCCTTTACTGCTATAACTGCCTTCACCCTTCAGAGAAGGCTTTCCTCTAGATGTTGTAACATTGCTGCGGGACTTGCTTCCGTTCAGCAATAAGAGCATTAGGGAGGTCGAGCGATTAGGCCTGGCTTGCAGTCAGCGTTCTAATTCATCATTAAGGTGTTCCATGGGATTGAGGTCAGGGCTCTGTAAAGGCCAGTCAAGTTCTTCCACACCGATCTCGACAAACCATTTCTGCATGGACCTCTCTTTGCACAGGGGCATTGTCAGGCTGAAACAGGAAAGGGCCTTCCTCAAACTGTTGCCACAAAATTGGAAGCACAGAATAGTCTAGACTGTCTTTGTATGCTGTAGTGTTAACATTTCCCTTCACTGGAACTAAGGGGCCGAGCTTGAACTTTGAAAAACAGCCCCAGAACATTATTCTTCCTCCACCAAAATGTACAGTTGGCACTATGCAATCGGGCAGGTAGTGTTCTCCTGGCATCCACGAAACCCAGATTCATCTGTCGGACTCTGATGGTGACGCGTGATTCATCACTCCAGAGAGCGCGTTTCCACTGCTCCAGAATCCAATGGCGGCTTTTGACTGGTAATGTATATCTAGCCTATATGTAGGAAGAGAAGTTTAGGCCTCGCTCCAGAGAGACAGAGATATGCCGTGGCATGCTACGACACCAATGCATTTCTTTATGTCAGATGGCTATTGCATCTGCTATACAGATATAGACATACAGAAGGAGGCTAATTCTTACATTTTTTATTATAATATTTTGTATAAAGATATAAAGATAAGCATAATATTGTTAGATTATAGGAGTAATTCTATTAGGCCTGAAACATTCTTCCTCACCTCAAGTTCAACTGTCTGTGTCAGTTGAAGCGCCTTTATATCACACTGCCTTTATATTATAGGCTTGCAGTGGCTAAAGCTTAATAATAGACACACCAAACCTTCACAAACATTTCTAAACTTTATTAGGGAAATGTCAAATGTAAGTTAAGCCATTGTTTATAGGGGAAATACAAGCAGGCTGTTGTACTGCGGCAAACACAGCATTATAGTTGGAACTTAATTTGGCCAAAGAAAATGGCTCAACAGAATTAAACAAAACACTTGCAGGTTTAACTGGTTTAAACCTTCACTACATTTTTGAACAGGCTATATTGCAGCAATTACCAACAAAGACAAGTGTCTACTATACCGCCAAAATGACAGAAATAGGCTAATGTTACATATTTTACAACAGACCTACTTATGACCTATCGAAACTAAATACAGAGCACGCAATTAAAAAGACAGATTGAATTGAATTTAGCCAATGAAAATGTCTCAACAGAATTAAACAAAACAGCTTCAGCATATTTAAATAACTGGCTTTGATTCACGAAGAGGCTTACAATAATAACAATGACATACAATAATAATAATCATAATGATAATCAAACAAACTATTCTAAATAACGTAACTTCCAAAATATCATCCTACCTGAATAGGGAGTTGAACAGTAGCCTGTATTACTCCCATCTTCGTCCACCCCAATATTAAAACTTATATTCCATTCCCCGTGTAGGCTTTTCACTATAGGTATACTCTTTTCCCTCTAACTTTTGTTTTACTTCAATGAAAAATGCCTCCATCTTGACAATCAACAGTAGGCGAGGCCAAGGCCCCTCTGCTGCTCTCTCTCCTCAGCAGCAGGCGCACCTGCGAGCAAGGCGTGAGAGAATGGTGCTGAAGCGCACATTTGGGGGTGTAGGCTATGATAGACAGCCTCTGCTGGACAATTTTGGCCTGCTACAATTTTATTTATCTGCTTACAAAAAAAAAACCTGGAGCATTTTCCCATCAGAGTTGTGTTTCCACAGAATTGACTTGTTGCAGATGAAAGTCTGTGTGTAAATACGCAATAAAATAAAAATAAAAATAAATAACAATAAAAATCCCTTTGAGGTTCAATTCCCATGTACTGAATGCAAATACAAGTTAAATGGGTTTCCATTGCATTTTCAACTCCAGGCATACTGATGGTTTTGTCTAGCCAACAGCTGGCAACAGCCTATTCATATTCAAGCAGTGTGACTAGTTGTGTTTATGCCACATATAAAAGGTAATACATTTTAAAAGTTTATTTATAAATATTTAGGCTATTGTTGAAGCTAAAATACCACCTATGCAGGATCAACAATTCAACTTGCCCCTGCCTACCCAATGGCAGATATTCCTCATGAATCCCTACAGGTCTGATCAGGGGCGCAACTTTCACTGGGGATGCATTTTTGTCCCCCCCAGTGTTATCAATGGAATGTGAAACAAAACGGTGTGCTTTAGGACCATGCGGACGCCTCAGAGCGGTCAGGTAGGCTGTTTGGAGCGTTTATCCGACCCGATTAAAAAACGAAACAATTATGTCCATCCCACTTCTAAAACCAAAATTGCGCCCCTGGATCTGATAGATGCAGCTCTGCCTTACCACTGAGCTAATGTACAGCTAGGGACAGTTTCTTAAACTCAACAATAAAGTGGGATATCCCCAAAGTTGAGCCCTTACGCTCCCTCACCCTGAACCTATAAACCCGGTGCCTTCTCAGGATCATCTGGGCCAGAGCTTCAACTTCAGCACCCTATGAGCGGATCGACCTCCTCTGGGTTGTCTTAGCCCAGAGACACCCCTCTTACGACACCTATCAATGCACTCGGGTTCCTTTATTCCAGCCACTCGAGTTCCCCATAGACTAATTAACCAGATGTTAAAAATCCTAAATGAATCAAGTCTATTTCAGACCCCTAGAGTAACGACATGCACTTGTATGACTCTTTGATGACACAGGGTTTCAGAACAATAAAGCAAGTTTATTCAAAATTCCAGAAACAGGCATAAAAATACCAAATTAATATCACCAATCATTGACAAGTGAAAATTAATCTTGGATTAAATTGATAGATGCCTCCAGCGCCCTTAACTAAACCCTTATTGGAGTGCCAATACATTGTCTTTTACAATGTCTTTTTGTCTTTTTTTGTCTTTTATTATGAGAAGCACAGTGTTTAATAACAAGAAAAACGTGTTCTTACCTTCTACAACTTCTAAACATCTTTTTGTCTCCCCCTCAGGATATATGTCCCTCAGTTGGTGTCTCAACAACTCTTAACACTTCTATCAGTTAGGAACCTCTAAATCTATCTTCAACTGAAAAGCTACAGAAAACATCTTCTTCCAGCCGGCAACAGGTTCTTCTAGCAAGCTCAAAGAGAGTCGTACCTCTCCCTAAAATCCTGCCTCTTTTATACCATACTCCTCATCTTCTGCTAGCTCATCGTGGCTAACACCTGCCCCGATGACGCGTTCAGTGGTTGACACCTAATGTGGCCATTTCTCAAAAGGTGCCTTTTCAGCACCCACTAGCCCCCACCTTATCCTCGCCGAGGCAAGAGGTGCGCCTCCACAGGATGTCCCCCCCCACCCCACCCCCTCATTGCCTCCCCTGGGTGCTCTGACCTGGGGGTTTCCACCCTTAATATACTTCACTAACATTACCTTTTAAAACATAATTTTTTTAAACATGAACCTTTCTTATTCCCTTCCAACTTCACTCAATTCTAATCCTACTCCAATCTAATTTATTACTCCAGTTAGGTCTTGAACACCCAACATTTTAAATATCATTTATAACATTTAATCATTATCATATTTTATCAAACCTTGTCCTCCAAGCCTCTTCAACATAATCCAAATGTGCTGTACGTTGAAACAAACAACATTATAACATTATTAACCAGTTTACTACATTACCTTTATCGCCTTTAATCATTTTCCCACCGTTAACATTCAACCGTTAACATTCAAACTTTAACATTCAACATTCAATAATCATCTTAATAAATATCTGTACCAATTTTTTCTCCTTCTTCTTCTTTAGAGTCCATGTCCATTTTCTTTAAATATTCCTTCTTCTTTATGCTCTGTGCGTGGGTGCAAATGAAACGTCTTCACGAGTGTGTGTGTGTTAGTGGGGCCTTCCTAGCCATGATCTCTGTCACTAAAATGTCAAAGAAAAGCCTGCTATTCTTCACAATACATTGAAGCGTTAGGTTCTAGGTGTGCAAGGAATACAGTGCCTTGCGAAAGTATTCGGCCCCTTGAACTTTGCGACCTTTTGCCACATTTCAGGCTTCAAACATAAAGATATAAAACTGTATTTTTTCGTGAAGAATCAACAACAAGTGGGACACAATCATGAAGTGGAACGACATTTATTGGATATTTCAAACTTTTTTAACAAATCAAAAACTGAAAAATTGGGCGTGCAAAATTATTCAGCCCCTTTACATTCAGTGCAGCAAACTCTCTCCAGAAGTTCAGTGAGGATCTCTGAATGATCCAATGTTGACCTAAATGACAAATGATGATAAATACAATCCACCTGTGTGTAATCAAGTCTCTGTATAAATGCACCTGCACTGTGATAGTCTCAGAGGTCCGTTAAAAGCGCAGAGAGCATCATGAAGAACAAGGAACACACCAGTCAGGTCCGAGATACTGTTGTGAAGACGTTTAAAAGCCGGATTTGGATACAAAATGATTTCCCAAGCTTTAAACATCCCAAAGGAGCACTGTGCAAGCGATAATATTGAAATGGAAGGAGTATCAGACCACTGCAAATCTACCAAGACCTGGCCGTCCCTCTAAACTTTCAGCTCATACAAGGAGAAGACTGATCAGAGATGCAGCCAAGAGGCCCATGATCACTCTGGATGAACTGCAGAGATCTACAGCTGAGGTGGGAGACTCTGTCCATAAGACAACAATCAGTCGTATATTGCACAAATCTGGCCTTTATGGAAGAGTGGCAAGAAGAAAGCCATTTCTATAAAAAGTGTCCATAAAGATATCCATAAAAAGTGTCGTTTAAAGTTTGCCACAAGCCACCTGGGAGACACACCAAACATGTGGAAGAAGGTGCTCTGGTCAGATGAAACCAAAATTGAACTTTTTGGCAACAATGCAAAATGTTATGTTTGGCGTAAAAGCAACACAGCTCATCACTCTGAACACACCATCCCCACTGTCAAACATGGTGGTGGCAGCATCATGGTTTGGGCCTGCTTT
>NC_088216.1:18420455-18422955 GCF_036934945.1 Oncorhynchus masou masou
CATCACCATCACGTCTATCCCCATTGCACATACATTCCCCCTCTTCATCACCATCACATCTATCCCCATGGCACATACATTCCCCCTCTTCATCACCATCACATCTATCCCCATGGCACATACATTCCCCCTCTTCATCACCATCACGTCTATCCCCATTGTACATACATTCCCCCTCTTCATCACCATCACGTCTATCTCCATGGTACATACTGTCCATTCCCCCTCTTCATCACCATCACGTCTATCCCCATTGTACATACATTCCCCCTCTTCATCACCATCACGTCTATCTCCATGGTACATACTGTACATTCTCCCTTGTCATCACCATCTCCCTGTTTAGACAGGTGGTCTTCCTTATTCATCACATTCAAGTAGATCTATGAACCCTTGGGAGGTGGGTGGATGAAGGGATAGAGAGAGGAGAGAAAGACTGAACTCCAGTTCTTCAACATCATGGCCAACACCCCCCCCCCCCACTCTCTCTCTCATCCTTTTTACTTTTCATTTAATTCCATGAAGTTCACATCTGGATGGCAGATGTCTATCTCAGGCAGAACATATTAGTTCTTTCCAGTCTCTCTCTCTCTCTCTCTCTCTCTCTCTCTTCAGTTCATTCTCTTTTCCCTCCCTCCCTCTCTTTTTGTGAGTGCAGGCAGGCATGGTGATAATCCTCCTCTCTTCCACCTGGCCTGGACCACCCACTCTCTCACAGCACTATAGAACAGAGCCAGCAGCCCACCAGCAGAGAGGCAGAGCAGAGGCGGGGGGAATACCAGAACAGCATCACCATGTGGTGAACTTGGAGAACTGCAGCAGGGAATTACCAGGAGGACTTCAACTGGAGTGGTGCCAGCTTTGTCTGTCGGCTACCGCAGGCCTATGTCTCCACCTAGAGGGACGTGTACAGAGACTGAACACCAATTGAGTCGTGTAGGTAAACCATCACATGGGAACAAGTTATTTGGGAAAATTGTGTGATTGAGTGAAAGTGGAAAAGTGATGTCGCGGTATTTCCTATTTTGCAGAGCTTTCGACCAACATGGCTCACCGCCCGCGGCTACATGGTCGGTCACGCTGAATGAACCCGGAACGCCGGAACCCATTTAGAGTGGAATTTGGACGGAGCCCGTGCTGTTGATGGGGAATATGAGTGGAGAGAGGAAGAAGATACTCTGTTGTGGTACACAGTGTCATCGTGATCCTGGGGGATTACACACTCACACGGGTACATACACACACTCAAACGGATACACACACACACATGTACGCGCACACACACTGACGTGCTTGCACACGCACTAACACACGTGCACGCAAACGGAAAACTTGCTCGCAAGAATACAGACACACACACACATTCACACACTGACAAGCACGGACGCATGTATGCACACACACACACACACACACACACACACACACACACACACACACACACACACACACACACACACACACACACACACACACACACACACACACACACACACACACACACACACACACACACACAACCCCTAACCCACTCAGCCATTGTAGTTTCTCCTTTTGGAAGTATCTGTGGTGGGTTTGCCAAAAGGGGAAGTGGGATGAGCATGTGATAGAATGAGGATGAGGACTTGCCGGGGGTCAAGGGTCATATAGGGAAGTTGATTGTAGCAGAGACCGTGGCTGTGAGGATAGGTCCCATGTACCACTTACCAATTGGTGGGTTGAAATTGCATTACCCAGTAGTTTAATGCTTTAACTGTGGGGACAGATTTTGCTTTGTGGCTGTGAACTTGAACTTTGTGTTAACCATGATATCTGCTGTTAAAGGAAACAATCCTCTTATATCATTCCAACAGCCATTCTCCCTCTCTGTCCCAGCGGGTCAAGCCTCTGTCCATAACTGAGTTGCTATAGTACTTCACCCTCTCTAACTCTCCCCCCTCCCCCACTGCCCTTCCCAGCCTGTCAGAAACATGGGGCTCTCAGTGCAGTGAGATTCCGCTGCATGCGTGGTGTGTGTGAGTGATGGGCGTTGGTGGTCCGCTGCTTTCACACCTGTGGCAGATATATCCTGTTTGGAAAGGACCGAAGGCCTCATCAACGTCCTTACGACCCCCTCCTACACACACACACACACACACACACACACACACACACACACACACACACACACACACACACACACACACACACACACACACACACACACACACACACACACACCATCTCACCTCCTCTGCTGCCAGGAAGTGTGCACAGGAAACAGCTGTCCCCTGCGTCCGTTCGACCCCCTTCCGGCCAGGTGCATCCTGGGAAAGAAGTGATGTGTGACTGTCGTCTGACGTTCAGCTCTTCTATGGCGTCGCTACAACCCAGCCAAATCACTATTACGACTGAGTGTAGAGACATAATTGTGTAGATTGACATATTTCCCTGTACTGCAATTCTATTGATAATGCTAACCAACATTTAGTAAGTGCAATGTTCGTTTAGATTCTCCCTG
>NC_088216.1:18425455-18462955 GCF_036934945.1 Oncorhynchus masou masou
GCAGAAGCACAAGGTTAAGTTATTGCCTGGGGACTCACGGGTCATGGAACATAATATATATCTGGTAGCAGGCAAAAAGCCTGACTCAGGGGAATTGTCTTCAGACCGCATGTTGCTTTTTATACGTTACACGCAAATCCACCCAGATAGATACAGCCTTGCTACAATATTAGATGTAGTTATATTTACTTGAGTGCTTTCAACTGAAACTGCAGGTGCTTAACTCATAGCATCTATACCCATAGTAGCCAAACTCATAGGAGCTAAACTCATAGGAGCTTGTTATGTACTTGAGTGAAGACCCAAAAGCGGTTTTAACAGAAAACAGAGTTCTTTAATGAAAAACAGGAATGGCATAAATCCTCTTCCAACATAGTCAATGGAACAAAAGAACGTAGTATAATGCAGGATGCACCTGCCAGGCAGACTCCGACAGGATAGGACAAGGTGGAAGCAAACGGGACGACAGCTTGCTTCTGGCATCAAAAACACAAACAAGAATCAGACACTGAAAGTAGCAGGAACAGAGAGAGAAATAGAGACCTAATCAGAGGGGGAAGAGAGAACAGGTGGGAAAGAGTGGATGAGCTAGTTAGGGGAGATGTAGAACAGCTGAAGAATGAGAGACAGAGAAGGTAACCTAAAAAGACCAGCAGAGAGAGACAGAGTGAAGAGAAAGGACAGGAACAGACATAACAAGACATGACAGTACCCCCCCCCACTCACCGAGCGCCTCCTGGCGCACTCGAGGAGGAAACCTGGCGGCAACGGAGGAAATCATCGATCAGCGAACGGTCCAGCACGTCCCGAGAGGGAACCCAACTCCTCTCCTCAGGACCGTACCCCTCCCAATCCACTAGGTACTGATGACCACGGCCCCGAGGGCGCATGTCCAAAATCTTACGAACCCTGTAGATGGGTGCGCCCTCGACAAGGATGGGGGGAGGGACGAGCGGGGGCGCGAAGAACGGGCTTAACACAGGAGACATGGAAGACCGGGTGAACGCGACGAAGATAGCGCGGAGAAGAAGTCGCACTGCGACAGGATTAATGACCTGAGAAATACGGAACGGACCAATGAACCGCGGGGCCAACTTGCGAGAAGCTGACTTAAGGGGAAGGTTCTGAGTGGAGAGCCATACTCTCTGACCGCAACAATATCTAGGACTCTTGGTCCTACGCTATTAGCGGCCCTCACAGTCTGCGCCCTATTACGGCAAAGTGCCGACCTGACCCCCTTCCAGGTGCGCTCGCAACGCTGGACAAAAGCCTGAGCGGAGGGGACGCAGGACTCGGCGAGCTGAGATGAGAACAGCGGAGGCTGGTACCCGAGGCTACTCTGAAAAGGAGATAGACCGGTAGCAGACGAGGGAAGCGAGTTGTGGGCGTACTCTGCCCAGGGGAGCTGTTCTGACCAAGACGCAGGGTTACGAAAAGAAAGACTGCGTAAAATGCGACCAACAGTCTGATTGGCCCGTTCGGCTTGACCGTTAGACTGGGGATGAAAGCCGGACGAGAGACTGACGGAAGCCCCAATCAAACGGCAAAACTCCCTCCAAAATTGAGACGTGAACTGCGGGCCTCTGTCGGAAACGACGTCAGACGGAAGGCCATGAATTCGGAAAACATTCTCGATAATGATCTGAGCCGTCTCCTTAGCAGAAGGGAGCTTATCGAGAGGAATGAAATGAGCCGCCTTAGAGAATCTATCGACAACCGTAAGAATAACTGTCTTCCCCGCTGATGAAGGCAGTCCGGTGATAAAATCTAAAGCGATGTGAGACCACGGTCGAGAGGGAATGGGAAGCGGTCTGAGACGGCCGGCAGGAGGAGAGTTCCCAGATTTAGTCTGCGCGCAGACCGAACAAGCGGCGACAAATCGACGCGCGTCACGTTCCCGCGTGGGCCACCAGAAACGCTGGCGAATGGAAGCGAGGGTACCCCGAACGCCGGGGTGGCCGGCTAACTTGGCAGAGTGGGCCCACTGAAGAACGGCCGGACGAGTAGGAACGGGAACGAACAGAAGGTTCCTAGGACAAGCTCGCGGCGACGGAGTGTGAGCGAGTGCTTGCTTTACCTGCCTCTCAATTCCCCAGACAGTCAACCCGACAACACGCCCCTCAGGGAGAATCCCCTCGGGGTCGGTGGAGACCTCAGAAGAACTGAAGAGACGAGATAAAGCATCAGGCTTGGTGTTTTTGAGCCCGGACGATAAGAAATAACAAACTCGAAACGAGCGAAAAACAGAGCCCAACGAGCCTGACGCGCATTAAGTCGTTTGGCTGAACGGATGTACTCAAGGTTCCTATGGTCAGTCCAAACGACAAAAGGAACGGTCGCCCCCTCCAACCACTGTCGCCATTCGCCTAGGGCTAAGCGGATGGCGAGCAGTTCGCGATTACCAACATCATAGTTACGTTCTGACGGCGATAAGCGATGAGAGAAAAACGCGCAAGGATGGACCTTGCCGTCAGAGAGAGAGCGCTGAGAAAGAATGGCTCCCACGCCCACCTCTGACGCGTCAACCTCAACAACAAACTGACTAGAGATGTCAGGTGTAACAAGAATAGGTGCGGATGTAAAACGATTCTTAAGAAGATCAAAAGCTCCCTGGGCGGAGACGGACCACTTAAAGCACGTCTTAACAGAAGTAAGGGCTGTGAGGGGAGCTGCCACCTGACCGAAATTACGGATGAAACGACGATAGAAATTAGCGAAGCCCAGAAAGCGCTGCAGCTCGACGCGTGACTTAGGAACGGGCCAATCAATGACAGCCTGGACCTTAGCGGGATCCATCTTAATGCCCTCAGCGGAAATAACGGAACCGAGAAAAGGGACAGAGGCGGCATGAAATGTGCACTTCTCAGCCTTCACATAAAGACAGTTCTCCAAAAGGCGCTGGAGGACGCATCGCACGTGCTGAACATGAATCGAGAGAGACGGTGAAAAAAATCAGGATATCATCCATGTAAACGAAAACAAAAATGTTCAGCATGTCTCTCAGGACGTCGTTAACTAGTGCCTGAAAGACAGCTGGAGCGTTAACGAGGCCGAAAGGAAGAACCCGGTATTCAAAGTGCCCTAACGGAGTGTTAAACGCCGTCTTCCACTCGTCCCCCTCCCTGATGCGCACGAGATGGTAGGCGTTACGAAGGTCCAATTTGGTGAAAAACCTGGCTCCCTGCAGGATCTCGAAGGCTGAAGACATAAGAGGAAGCGGATAACGATTCTTAACTGTTATGTCATTCAGCCCTCGATAATCCACGCATGGGCGCAGGGACCCGTCCTTCTTCTGAACAAAAAAAAAACCCCGCTCCGGCGGGAGAGGAGGAGGAGACTATGGTACCGGCGTCGAGCGAAACCGACAAATAATCCTCGAGAGCCTTACGTTCGGGAGCCGACAGAGAGTATAATCTACCCCGGGGGAGTAGTTCCCGGAAGGAGATCAATACTACAGTCATACGACCGGTGTGGAGGGAGAGAAGTGGCCTTGGAACGACTGAACACCGTGCGCAGATCGTGATACTCCTCCGGCACCCCTGTCAAATCGCCAGGCTCCTCCTGTGAAGAAGAGACAGAGGAAACAGGGGGGATAGCAGACATTAAACAGGTCACATGACAAGAAACATTCCAGGATAGGATAGTATTACTAGACCAATTAATAGAAGGGTTATGGCGCACTAGCCAGGGATGACCCAAAACAACAGGTGTAAAAGGTGAACGAAAAATTAGAAAAGAAATGGTTTCGCTATGATTACCAGAGACAGTGAGGGTTAAAGGCAGCGTCTCACGCTGAATCTTGGGGAGAGAACTACCATCTAAAGCGAACAAGGCCGTGGGCTCCCCTAACTGTCTGAGAGGAATGTCATGTTCCCGAGCCCAGGTCTCGTCCATAAAACAGCCCTCCGCCCCAGAGTCTATCAAGGCACTGCAGGAAGCAGATGAACCGGGCCAGCGGAGATGGACCGGAAAGGTAGTGCGTGATCCAGAAGGAGAGGCCTGAGTAGTTGCGCTCACCAGTAGCCCTCCTCTTACTGATGAGCTCTGGCTTTTACTGGACATGAGGTGACAAAATGACCAGCGGAGCCGCAGTAGAGACAGAGGCGATTGGTGATTCTCCGTTCCTTCTCCTTGGCCGAGATGCGGATACCCCCAGCTGCATAGGCTCAGCATCCGAGCCGGCGGAGGAGGGTGGCAGTGATGCGGCAGGTGGCAGTGATGTGGAGAGGGGAGCAACGGAGAACGCGAGCTCCTTTCCACGTGCTCGGCGACGAAGATCAAACTGTCGCTCTATGCGAATAGCGAGAGCTATTAAGGAGTCCAGACTGGAAGGAACCTCCCGGGAGAGGATCTCATCCTTAACCTCGACGAGGAGACCCTCCAGAAAACGAGCGAGCAAAGCCGGCTCGTTCCAGTCACTAGAGGCAGCGAGAGTGCGAAACTCAGAATAATCCGTTATGGATCGATTCCCCTGACATAGGGAAGACAGGGCCCTGGAAGCCTCCTCCCCAAAAACAGAACGGTCAAAAACCCGTATCATCTCCTCCTTAAAGTCCTGATACTGGTTAATACACTCAGCCCTCGCCTCCCAGATTGCCGTGCCCCACTCACGCGCCCGTCCGGTAAGGAGAGAAATGACGTAGGCGATGCGGGCTGCGCTCCTGGAGTAAGTGTTGGGCTGGAGAGAGAACACCACATCACACTGAGTGAGGAATGAGCGGCACTCAGTGGGCTCCCCAGAGTAACACGGCGGGTTGTTGATCCTGGGCTCCGGAGACTCGGAAACCCTGGAAGTGGGCGGTGGATCGAGGTGGAGTTGGTGAACCTGTCTTGTGAGGTCGGAGACTTGGACGGCCAGGGTCTCAACGGCATGTCGAGCAGCAGACAATTCCTCCTCGTGTCTGCCTAGCATCGCTCCCTGGATCTCGACGGCGGAGTGAAAAGGCTCCGGAGCCGCTGGGTCCATTCTTGGTCTGATTCTTCTGTTATGTACTTGAGTGAAGACCCAAAAGCGGTTTTAACAGAAAACAGAGTTCTTTAATGAAAAACAGGAATGGCATAAATCCTCTTCCAACGTAGTCAATGGAACAAAAGAACGTAGTATAATGCAGGATGCACCTGCCAGGCAGACTCCGACAGGATAGGACAAGGTGGAAGCAAACGGGACGACAGCTTGCTTCTGGCATCAAAAACACAAACAAGAATCAGACACTGAAAGTAGCAGGAACAGAGAGAGAAATAGAGACCTAATCAGAGGGGGAAGAGAGAACAGGTGGGAAAGAGTGGATGAGCTAGTTAGGGGAGATGTAGAACAGCTGAAGAATGAGAGACAGAGAAGGTAACCTAAAAAGACCAGCAGAGAGAGACAGAGTGAAGAGAAAGGACAGGAACAGACATAACAAGACATGACAGGAGCTATACCCATAGTAGCTAAACTCATAGTAGCTAAACTCATAGTAGCTAAACTCATAGGAGCTATACCCATAGTAGCTAAACTCATAGTAGCTAAACTCATAGGAGCTATACCCATAGTAGCTATACCCATAGTAGCTATACGCATAGTAGCTAAACTCATAGTAGCTAAACTCATAGGAGCTATACCCATAGTAGCTAAACTCATAGTAGCTAAACTCATAGTAGCTATACCCATAGTAGCTATACCCATAGTAGCTAAACTCATAGGAGCTATACCCATAGTAGCTATACCCATAGTAGGCTATACCCATAGTAGCTAAACTCATAGTAGCTATACCCATAGTAGCTAAACTCATAGTAGCTAAACTCATAGGAGCTATACCCATAGTAGCTATACCCATAGTAGCTATACCCATAGTAGCTAAACTCATAGTAGCTATACCCATAGTAGCTAAACTCATAGTAGCTAAACTCATAGTAGCTATACCCATAGTAGCTAAACTCATAGTAGCTAAACTCATAGTAGCTAAACTCATAGGAGCTATACCCATAGTAGCTAAACTCATAGTAGCTAAACTCATAGGAGCTATACCCATAGTAGCTATACCCATAGTAGCTATACCCATAGTAGCTAAACTCATAGTAGCTAAACTCATAGGAGCTATACCCATAGTAGCTAAACTCATAGTAGCTAAACTCATAGTAGCTATACCCATAGTAGCTAAACTCATAGTAGCTAAACTCATAGGAGCTATACCCATAGTAGCTAAACTCATAGTAGCTAAACTCATAGGAGCTATACCCATAGTAGCTAAACTCATAGTAGCTAAACTCATAGGAGCTATACCCATAGTAGCTAAACTCATAGTAGCTAAACTCATAGGAGCTAAACTCATAGTAGCTATTCTAATAGGAGCTAAACTCATAGGAGCTAAACTCATAGGAGCTAAACTCATAGTAGCTATTCTAATAGGAGCTAAACTCATAGGAGCTAAACTCATAGTAGCTATACTCATAGGAGCTAAACTCATAGGAGCTATACTCATAGTAGCTATACTCATAGGAGCTAAAGTCATAGTAGCTAAACTCATAGGAGCTATACCCATAGTAGCTAAACTCATAAGAGCTATACTCATGATGATTGGTTTAATATGTGAACGAACAGTGATACTCAGCCTATGCCATCACAGGTCCCGAATGGTCATCATTCTCTGGGGCCTTTGCAATGTTTGTCTTTCAGACTGTCTGGGTAGGAAATGACGGAGACAATAAAAAAGAGGAATTGACCTTGAGAGAGAGAAAGAGAGAGAGAGGAAGCAGAGTCTTGAGGAAAGTTACTGAGATGACAGTATTGGCCACCATGCGGTGCAGTGCCACAGGTGTGATGATGTAATCACAGAAACAACCAGGACTGTCTCCATTTCTATATTTTTTCGCTCTCTCCTTTTCTTTCTCTCTATCTGTCTACCTTTTCCCACCTCTGTTGATCCTATGGTAAACACTTGTCAGAGCCATGGTGCTGCAGACAGGGAAGTAGTTTAAATAGGACATGGATATATTAGGTTTTCCCCAATAAGATCTATTGTCTGTAGGTGTCTGCATGGCTTCCTTTGTGGTGTTATTCTATTGGGATGCAAACACATTCCCTCCATTATGGTTACCATCCAAGTCCCTTCATATTCTAGGATTGGCTGCCCTGGTGGAACGACGCGTGCCTGTGTGTGTGTGAACCCATGAGTGTATGTCTATACAGAGTGAGATTGTATGCGCATGCGTACGTGTGCATGTATGCGCGAGCGTGTGTTGGTATTGGGGTTGGGGGGAGGGGGAGAAGAGGAGGGGGGTACATTTCCTTATCTGCGGGCCACAGGCGGCTTTGAGAGCGTTATCAGTAGCCACCACATTGTACTAGCACATCCTCTTGTCCAGTGGGGAGCGGAAAAACTCTCCTTACAACGAAGTTCTCTCTCTCTCTGTCTCTCTCTCTTTCTCTCTTCTGTGTCTCTCAGTCTATCCCTTCGCTCTCTCTCCCTCTCTCTCTCGCTCCCTCTCGCACCCTCTCTCTCCCTCTCTCTCTTGCCCCCTCTCTCTCTCTTGCTCCCTCCCTCCCTCTCTCTTTCTCACTCTCTCTCTCTCTCTCTCTGTCTCTCTCTCTCTCTCTCTCTCTCTCTCTCTCTCTCTCTCTCTCTCTCTCTCTCTCTCTCTCTCTCTCTCTCTCACCTCTCTCTCTCGCCATCCAACTAGTGCTCTGTCTCTTCCTGGCATGGAGGGAGAGGAGGGAAGAAAGTAAAGAAAGAGAGATTGGGAACTAGAGAATGACATAAGAACACGAGTATGACATGGTCAGCATCACCTTGTCAGCTTGTGCGCCTTCGTTCAACAGAATCACCACAAAGGATTCAAAAGGGCATTTTGTTAATTTTGTTATTCCTTGACCAATTTTTGACTTCATCTCTTGGTCTTTTGGATTTTTGACATTACACCTTTTTTTAAAACATTACTGGAGTTCCCAATTTATTTAAGGAGGACGGAAAGCAAAGTAGATGTGCCATGTGCTACCTTACCTATGGTACTGTAGGGTCCTGTGGGTAAACAACTGTACTGACAGAGCACGCTGGTTTTCATGCTGCGTAGGTGAGTAGGTCTGCACTGGTCAATTGAAATATTACTGTATAGGATAAATGCTATTGAGTTCAAAGCCATTTCTCAATTTATCGTAAATTATTGTTGTTAATTTATTGCATGAAGTTATAGTTCATTTTTCTTTGTGCAAATTTTTTTTTATGGAGGAAAACCTGTTATGTGTCTTTGCCTGTTCTTTGATCAAATAAATAATGTAGAAAACATTACAATAAAATACATGTTTGTGTATTTACCACAGCTACAATAAACATAACATCATATACATAAAAAGATATATATCTTTGCAGCCATACAGATATAAGACCACCAAATTATATTCATAATTTATGACTTGAAATTAACAACAAATGAGTGCATTGAGTTTACACAGAAATACAATATGATTTTTGTCTCGTGTCAAAAGAAACAAAGAATAACAAAAAACAATTCTGAATCATTACGAACATTAATTAAACATTTGACAAAATATTACGAAAAAACATGTCACAAAAATAAAGACATCGACACATCTTTGGGAGTATTTGTTCCATTGTTATTTTTTAAATTAAACTTTTCCATTAATCAAATGTTTATATTGAAAGCTCACCTTGCCTGTTCTCTCTCTCAAAAATGTGTAGATTTATATGTCATTTCTTACCAATGATCGACACGAAATACTTTGGAATGTCAGTGGAAGACAAATTCAAAACATTTTTTGTTAGATGAATGAAAAAGTAAACACTAATATTTCTTGATTAGATAAGTATTCACCTCCCAGAGTCACTACATGCTACTAACACCTTTAGCAGCGATTACAGCTGTGAGGCTTCTTGGGTACGTTTCTAAGAGCTTTACACACCTGTATTGTGCAATATTCGCCCATTATCATTTTTAAAATTCTTCAATCTCTGTCGAGGTGTTGGGGATCAAGGCTAGACAGCCATTTTCATGCAGATTTAAGTCAAAACTGTAGCTTCACCACTCAGGACCATTCACTGTCTTCCTGGTAATCAACTCCCGTGTCGATTTGACCTTGTGTTTTAGGTTACTGTCCTGCAGAAAGGTGAATTTGTCTCCTAGTGTCTGTTGGAAAGCAGACTGAACCAGGTTTTCCTCTAGGATTTTGCCTGTGCTTAGCTCTATTCCGTTTCTTTCTGTCCTAAAAACCTCCCCCAGCCTTTGCTGATGTCGAGCATACCGTTGCCATGATGCAGCCACCACCATGCTTGGTAATACAGAGGCAGGTACTCAGTGATGTGTTGGATTGGCCCCAAACATAAGGCTTTGCATAAGGAGAAGAGACAGTTGCACAATCCAGCCATGAATAATGAATCATCCAAGTCTTGCAGAAGCAGAACCTATAAGACAACTGTGAACTTCCTTGAAATGAGGAAAACACACACGCAGTATGATACCAAACAATGGACACCCATGACAACCATGTTGAGCCTGACATCAGCTCGTAAGAGGGCCAGGGATACTAGAGTTAGCTTTGATGTAGATTATATATGGAAAAATGTATCATTTTAATTTCCTAATTAATTCAAAATTCTTAATCTAGCTTTATTTTATATTCACCACTTCCAGAAGAAGAATTATCACTGAATTACCAAAGTGAATTATTGTAATGTTTGTTTATGTGCCAATTAATCCATTAAGGGATGGGTTGCCAACTGGTGATTTGACACGAAAATAAAATGTAATTCATTAATTCATTCCAGTATTTGACCCACTAAATCATGTAAAGCAAATGTGTCTTATCTCTTTTGTTCTACAGGTTTGAAAACCGTCCAATCTTTATGCACCTGGGACAATGTGGATTGTATGGACAGTTTGATTCATATCCGAAAAGACAGACAGACAGACTGAGGGACTAATCAACAGTGTCGGCCGATGGTGACTCATTCAAAGACAACGTACTTGGCTATTCCTCAGGATGTGCTATGGGAAAAAGACGTGTAGACTACTAAACTTAAAACCAGACCAACCAGTCTGCTGTGGAGCTCCAAGAAGATCCAGAGATGCCTCAGTCAGACCACTAGTAAACACTGGCACATGATTATTGATGTGAGCATCGTCTGCCCAGCCACTGTAGATTGGACACAGCCTCTTGAGTGGGGCCATGAATGCAAGATCACACTCACACGCTCTCTCCTTTTTTTCCTTCTCTCTCTTTCTCTCTCTCTATCACACACACACAAACTCACACACACACACACTCGCTCTCACACACGCACTCGCTCTCACACACGCAACAGCCCTCAGAATGAGAGGTGACAATAAGACTGGACTGAGCCAAACCCGAGGGCATCAGCCTTAGCTTCAACACCACCCACTGACTCCTGACCCCTGAAAACCCAGGACCCAGACAGCCCATCACAGACATCTCTGGACTGATTAATAACAGCAGTAGACAGGAGGAGGACCTGGGGACTAACAGCATAATAAGGGTCTGAGAGAGGTCTGTGGGGGTCTATAGGTGTCTAGCAGCAGCAGCTAGTGGCCAAGACACTATGCTGGGTGAGAGAGACAGAACAGAGGAAGGGGTGAGGGGTGCAGTGGTGGGATGCCTTCCCACAGGTACCATGATGGAGAAACTGAACCCCCCCTCTGCCTCCCCCTCCTCTGACCCCCTGTCGGAGTCTGAACGACTGAGCCCTCAGCAGACCCCCTCACCGCCTTCACTTGGCGCTAGTAGCCCACCGCCGGTTAATGAACCAGGGAGTCCGGGAGACAGGTTTGTCCAACCTAGCCCCCCTGCCTCCCCTCCTCCACCTCCAGAGTCCCCTACCAAGTTGCTTGACCACCCTGCCGCCACCAACATCGCACTTGAACCACCGGTCTCCATGGAAACAAACAACACCAAGGGAGGAGGTTTCATTCCCTTCTCTCCGAAAGCCCCCTCCTCCTCGCCGCCTCCCCTCCTCCCAGCCCCAGTGTCTACATCCACTACCCCTGCCGTCCTCCCCCCATCCTCCTCCTCCTCTTCTTCCTCCTTTTCCTCTATTGCCCCCCTCCCTCACCACATCCCTGTTATTAGTCTGGGACACAGTAAACCCCCCCACCCCCTCTCCCTCCCCAGTAACACCCCTCTAACAACCCTTCACCCCATCCCCAACCACCCCCACCACTATGACCCTTACCACCACACCCACCACCAAGGGGGCATCCGCCTCACCCAGCTCACCTCCCTATCAGGGACCAGACCAGGGGCCCCACCGATCCCCTCCCAGGGCCCCCTGCTGCCCCACCAGTACCTGCCATCACACCACTTCTTCAACAGGTGATAGGGAAATGTTTCATATTCACATTATATTCCATTATCCAGTGGAGGCTGCTGAGGGGAGGACAGCTCATAATAATGGCTGGAATGGAGTCAATGGAATGACATCAAACACGTGTTTTCCATGTGGTTGATGTCATTCCAATGACTCCATTCCAGCCATTATTATGAGCTGTCCTCCCCTCAGCATCCTCCACTTGCATTATCATATTTCATGTTATGACTGGCTTTCTGATACTGTATGGCAAACTGTTTCACTACAACTGACAGTTTCACTACAACAACTGACTGTTTATAACATAGATTTCTCTTTCTGCTTTTCCTAACCCTTAATCCTAACCAATTATTAAACTAGAACTACTACTTCCCCATTTCCTAGAATCACTATGATGAAATATCCTTCTTCCTCTTCATTTTCAGCAGGAACGTTGTTCTATTTTAGCAGCATGTCCCTGCCAGTGTCAGCCCTAATGAGAGAGAGCCTGCTGACAGCATGCGCACTCCATCAACATCCCAAACATAATCACCATACAGATCGCTTTGCTCGCTTTCTCTCCCTCAGTCAATTTGCAATGTTTTTTTTTTGCCATTTCAAATCCATTTAACAATTTGAAAACCATTTAAAATATGATTACTCCCCTGAATAGCATCGTTTGTACTTCTACAGTTGTATTCTTTTATTGCTTGGATACTTCCTCCCTCTTTGGACACCACAATAATAATGTTTAATAATGTTAAATAATGTTTTACCCACTTTCATATGGTTATACTGTAGTGTAGTCAAGGCCATTATATTTAACTATTGCTATACATATACAAGTCTATCCTACATATTCTTCAGATATACTACATATTCTATCCACATACTGTCCACAATTTCTACACGTCCCACCACAAATAAACACAGTTGAAGTCGGAAGTTTACATACACTTTAGCCAAATACATTTAAACTCAGTTTTTCACAATTCCTGACATTTAATCCTAGTAAAAAATCCCCTGTCTTAGGTCAGTTAGGATCACCACTTTATTTTAAGAATGTGAAATGTCACAAGAGAGAATGATTTATTTCAGCTTTTATTTCTTTCATCACATTCCCAGTGGGTCAGAAGTTTACATATATTCAATTAGTATTTGGGAGCATTGCCTTTAAATTGTTTAACTTGGGTCAAACGTTTCGGGTAGCCTTCCACAAGCTTCCCACAATAAGTTGGATGAATTTTGGCCCATTCCTCCTGACAGAGCTGGTATAACCGAGTCAGGTTTGTAGGCCTCCTTCTGCACTTCAATTCTATTTGAGGTCATGGATGTCATTGTTTGTTGTCGATTTGGAAGAAGTGTGCCCCATTTGGAAGACCCATTTGACCAAGCTTTAACTTCCTGACTGATGTCTTGAGATGTTGCTTCAATATATCCACATAATTTCCCTGCCTCATGATGACATCTATTTTGTGAAGTGCACCAGTCCCTCCTGCAGCAAAGCACCCCCACAACATGATGCTGCCACCCCGTGCTTCACAGTTGGGATGGTGTTCTTCATCTTGCAAGCCTTTTTACTCCAAACATAACAATGGTCATTATGGCCAAACAGTTCCATTTTTGTTACATCAGACCAGAGGACGTTTCCCCAAAAAGTACGATCTTTGTCCCCATGTGCAGTTGCAAACCGTAGTCTGTTTTCTTTAGTGGCCTTTCAGGTTATGTCGATATAGGACTCGTTTTACTGTGGATATAGATACTTTTGTACCTGTTTCCTCCAGCATCTTCACAAGATCCTTTGCTGTTGTTCAGGGATTGATTTGCAGTTTTCGCACAAAATTACATTCATCTCTAGGAGACAGAACGCGTCTCCTTCCTGAGTGGTATGACGGCTGCATGGTTCCATGGTGTTTATACTTGCGTACTATTGTTTGTACAGAACGTGGTACCTTCAGGTGTTTGGAAATTGCTCCCAAGGGTGAACCAGACTTGTGGAGGTCTACCTTTTTTTTCTGATGTCTTGGCTGATTTCTTTTGATTTTCCCATGATGTCAAGCAAAGAGGCACTGAGTTTGAAGGTAGGCCTTGAAATACATCCACAGGTACACCTCCAATTGACTCAGATTATGTCAATGAGCCTATCAGAAACTTCTAAAGCCATGACATCATTTTCAGGAATTTTCCAATCAGTTTAAAGGCACAGTCAACTTAGTGTATGTAAACTTCTGACCCACTGGAATTGTGTCATGCACAAAGTAGATGTCCTAACCGACTTGCCAAACTATAGTTTGTTAACAAGACATTTGTGGAGTGGTTGAAAAACTAGTTTTAGTAACTCCAACCTAAGCGTACGTAAACTTCCGACTTCAACTGCTAATATACATTTGTACTCCGGACTCCAACATTGCTTGTCCTAATGTTTCTACATTTCTTAATTCCAAGATTCATGTGTATTTTTGTGTATGTTAGATATTACTGCACTGTTGGAGCTAGGAACACAAGCATTTCGCTACACCCGCAATAACATCTGTAAGTATTTGTAAGCGACCGTTAAAATTAGATTAGATTTGATATGATTCTCTCCTTCTCTCTCTCAGTTCTCATCTTGGTCCCTCTGGTAACTATGGAATCTTTTCCAGTAGAAGCATCAAGAGACGGTCCTCCTCACACTATGAGTTGGATCTCAGTGATGGTAAATAGAAGATAAACTGGTGTGACTGTCCATGGACTACTGACCAATACCAGCATATGATAAATCAATGAGATACAGTTTATGTAGTGTATGTATGTACACATACACCACAGGAGGCTGCTAGGGGAGGACAGCTAATGATAATGGTCAGAACGGAGTAAATGGAATGGCATCCTGGAAACTATGTATGTGATGGATTTGATACCAGTCCTCTGATTCCGCTCCAGTCATTACCACAAGCCCGTCCTCCCCAATTAAGGTGCCACCAACCTCCTGAGTATACCAAATATTAGTAACACCTTCCTGATATTCAGTTGCATGTATGTACATGTGCATACTAGTAGGTATGTGTATTTAATGCACTGTGCCTGTGTATCCTCATCCAGCAGGCCCTCCTCAGAAGCTGGCGAGGCGTGTGTTCACCAACAGCCGGGAGCGCTGGCGCCAGCAGAACGTCAACGGGGCCTTCTCAGACCTCCGCAGGCTCATCCCCACCCACCCTCCAGACAAGAAGCTCTCCAAGAATGAGATCCTCCGACTGGCCATGAAGTACATCGACTTCCTTGTCACCCTGCTCAACGACCAGTCCCAAGACAAAGCCAGGGGCCCGCCTGAGGTGGAGACCCAGGATGAGAGGGCCCAAGCGGGGCTGAACAACAAGGATATGCACCCACTTTTCCAGGGTGACACTCCCTCTTCAACTATGGTCTACCACGACAGAGGAGACTCCACAGACTCATCGATCATCGCCTTGGCAACCTCCCCGACCTCCAGTTGCTATAGCAACACAGACAGTGAGGAGAACCTGGGGGGCGGGGCTAAGAGCTCAAAGGTGGTGCCGCGGGGCATTCCGGGAAAGGTCAAAGGTCAGATTCGGACTGCGGTGACACTTGCCAAAGACCAGCGGTGACATGACATGTGACATCACAAAGAGGACAAAATTGAATACCTGGTAGTAAATCATATCCGACAAACTGACAGAAAGGACAAAAATGTACAGTATACTTACTATTCTACCAGCAATCTTTGAGACTTTTGGAATCGATGTAGTTCTTTCAATGACATGGTATATCTGCAAGGTCAGTTCTGAGTTCTTGTAGCAGGTTGTGGTATTGTTTGACTGCCCCTCTGTCTGGATTTTGTGTCCTGCAGTGTGGGACTGAGGCTTTCTGGGTAACGTAAGCTGTTTCATCCGAACTGAGGCTTCTATAGGGCTACCTGGGAAATGTAGGCTTGACTGTTTGTACATCCAGTCAGCACAGTGTCAGTTGCCCTAAAACCTCTGAAGGAGCCATGTTGACCTCATGGCTTTGCTTCCTGAAGTTTGAGACATTAAAAAACATCAATGACGGTAACCTTCAGCAAGTAGTTTATGTGGCAATTTTTTAAGTTTCTTTCTTTAGTCAGATGAAGAAGATGGTCCCACCCTCCCTCCCTTAGAGGACAACATTGTGACACAGTTGTCCCAAATGGCACACTATTTCCTGTTTAGTGCACTACTGGTCAAAAGTAGTGCACTATGTAGGGAATAGGGTGCCATACGGGACATTGACCGTGCTAGCTGACTGAAATAAAGAGTGTTTTAGTTCTCTCTTCCTTATTCAACATCCTCTTATTGCACTCCAGAATACATGCAGCCCTGTTATCAGCACAATTTCTCAACCCATACAATTGTTTCGCTGCTGTGTCCAGTTTGAGAAACAGACAGTGTAGTCGCTGGCAAAGTATTGTTGTGTGAAGGGGTGAAGATGTGTTTTTGTGTTCAGAAAATCAACTGTGCTTATTTTATGGCTGTAAGTTGGTTTGTGATCCTATAAAAAGTGTGTTGTGAGAAAGTGCACATAAGAATATTTTGTATTTTTATTTATCTAATATGAATTAATTAATATGAACCCTAGCTTCATGTCCACAGCCCAGTTCAACCCTAACCCTAACTTTGTGTCCACCTCCCAGCTCAACCCTAACACCAACTTCCTGTCCACATCCCAGCTCAACCCTAACACCAACTTCATGTCCACTTCCCAGCTCAACCCTAACTTCCTGTCCACCTCCCAGTTCAACCCTAAACCTAACTTCGTGTCCACCTCCCAGCTCAACCCTAACACCAACTTCCTGTCCACATCCCAGCTCAACCCTAACACCAACTTCATGTCCACTTCCCAGCTCAACCCTAACTTCCTGTCCACCTCCCAGTTCAACCCTAACCCTAACTTTGTGTCCACCTCCCAGCTCAACCCTAACACCAACTTCCTGTCCACATCCCAGCTCAACCCTAACACCAACTTCCTGTCCACCTCCCAGTTCAACCCTAAACCTAACTTCGTGTCCACCTCCCAGCTCAACCCTAACACTAACTTCCTGTCCACATCCCAGCTCAACCCTAACACCAACTTCCTGTCCACATCCCAGCTCAACCCTAACACCAACTTCCTGTCCACATCCCAGCTCAACCCTAACACCAACTTCCTGTCCACCTCCCAGTTCAACCCTAAACCTAACTTCGTGTCCACCTCCCAGCTCAACCCTAACACTAACTTCCTGTCCACATCCCAGCTCAACCCTAACACCAACTTCCTGTCCACATCCCAGCTCAACCCTAACACCAACTTCCTGTCCACAGCTCAGCTCAACCCTAACCCAAGCCATAGCCCATAACCATAACCCTACCCACTGTGCACAGATTCAAAGTCTATTCCACGTTGGTTCAACATTTCATTGTAATGACGTGGAACCAACGCTGATCCAACCAGTGTGTGCCCAGTTGGTAGCTTCATGTCCACATCCAAGCTCAACCCTAACACTACCCCTAGAATACCACTCTGAGAGAATGCCTTGTCTGCACTCAATCAGTCATCCATTACATTTAGGAAATGAGCTTCGTTCAATACATGGGTTCAATCCTTCTGTTTATGGTTGTTTGCTTGCGTTGGTTAGTTACATGGCAGATTTATAACCATGAGAGACAGAGAGAGAGAGAGAGAGAGAGACAGAGAGAGAGACAGAGAGAGAGACAGAGAGAGAGAGAGAGACAGAGAGAGACAGAGAGACAGAGAGTACCGGTTCAAAATAAGAAAGGTGGAAAAATGCTCCCTGCTGATGTCCCCAAGCCGTACATAGCTGACCGATGACAGTACCGGGAGAATCCCGGACGTGGAAAAAAACAGGTGGCGGTCGCTTTAACCTCCACGTTAGGGGTGGTGTTGGTGGGGGAGAGGGTAAGGGGTGGTGGTAGTGGTGTTGGTGGGGGGGGGGTGGAGGGTAAGAGGTGGTGGTAGTGGTGTTGGTGGGGGGTGGAGGGTAAGGGGTGGTGGTAGTGGTGTTGGTGGGGGGTAAGAGGTGGTGGTAGTGGTGTTGGTGGGGGGGGTAAGGAGTGGTGGTGGTGGGGGAGAGGGTAAGGGGTGGTGGTGGGGTAAGGGGTGGTGGTGGTGGGGGAGAGGGTAAGGGGTGGTGGTGGTGGTGGGGGGGTAAGGAGTGGTAGTGATGGGGAGACGGTAAGGGGTGGTGGTGGGGTAAGGGGTGTTGGTGGTGTTGGTGGTGGGGGTGGGGAGAGGGGGTAAGGGGTGGTGGTAGTGGTGTTGGTGAGGGGGGGGGTGGAGGGTAAGGGGTGGTGGTAGTGGTGTTGGTGGGGGGTGGAGGGTAAGGGTGTTGGTGAGGGGGGTGGATGGTAAGGGGTGGTGGTAGTGGTGTTGGTGGGTAAGGGGTGGTGGTGGTGGGGAGGTGGGGGTGTTGGTGAGGGGAGGCGGAGGCGGAGGGTAAGGGGTGGTGGTAGTGGTGTTGGTGGGGGGTGGAGGGTAAGGGGTGTTGGTGAGGGGGGGTGGAGGGTAAGGGGTGGTGGTAGTGGTGTTGGTGGGGGGTGGAGGGTAAGGGGTGTTGGTGGGAGGGGTGGATGGTAAGGGGTGGTGGTAGTGGTGTTGGTAAGGGGGTGGAGGGTAAGGGGCGGGGTGCTGGTGTTGGTGAGGGGGTTAGAGGGTAGGGGTGGTGGTAGGGTGGTGGTAGGGTGTTGGTGGGGGGTGGAGGGTGGAGGGGGTGGGGTTAGTGGGGATGTTGGTGAGGGGGTGGAGGGTAAGGGGTGGTGGTAGTGGTGTTGGTGTGGGGGTGGAGGGTAAGGGGTGGTGGTAGTGGTGTTGGTAAGGGGGTGGAGGGTAAGGGGCGGGGTTGTTGGTGAGGGGGGGTTAGAGGGTAAGGGGTGGTGGTAGTGGTGTTGGTGGGGGGGGTGGAGGGTAAGGGGTGGGGTTAGTGGGGATGTTGGTGAGGGGGGGTGGAGGGTAAGGGGTGGTGGTAGTGGTGTTGTTGGGGGGGTGGAGGGTGAGGGGTGGTGGTGGTGGTGGTGGTGGTGGTGGGGGGTGGAGGGTAAGGGGTGGTAAAATCATGACAGCTGTGAAACAGGACGTTTAGGTACAATTTTGTAAATGCTGACAGATAATTTTTTAGTTCGAAATGGTGGGATCTATTTGTGTCAGTAAAATGTATTATGCGTGAAATGGCGGTGGAAATGCCTTTATGCGCAAATATTGATATAATGACCATCATATGGAGGTAAACTTGGAGTCACACGATGATATGATGTGTGGTCCTCTTGATACACCTTTCCAAAACATGTTGTCTTATTCTGGTGACATGATGATTGATGCTTGACTGCTGTTTGACAAAATATTCTCTCTCTTAGCCATAATAATCTCATCATGTAGACTAGACTACCTGCACAGCCTGCATTACCTGCACTGTATAGCTGTTGTTGGCTGGCGCGCATGACCAGAATAGGCACATATGCTATTTAATGCAACTGTTTTTGTGTCACAACTATCGGTAGAGTTGAAAAAGCGATTGAAACACATTGAAGTTTAAATTTTTATTCAGTACATGAAACCTGAACCCGAAAAATAAATGTTTTTGTGCATCACGCACTGATTTTTATCCTCAACAAGTCAGTTTGGTGGAAACACACCACTAGTGGGAAAATGTGCATATTGGATGGAAACCTAGTTATGGAAACCTAGTTATGGAAACCTAGTAGAATAATTATTCTGATAAAGAAAAAGTAACTTTTTCACAACATAGAGGCATACAAAGACAAAACAAAGGTGGTACGGCGAGAAGAGATAATAAAGTGGTACGGCGAGGAGAGATAATAAAGTGGTACGGCGAGGAGAGATAATAAAGTGGTACGGCGAGGAGAGATAATAAAGTGGTACGGCGAGGAGAGATGATAACACGAGTGAAGAAAACGCAGAAATGGATGAAAATGCTGAAAATAATGTTAGGATGAAGTTTGATTGAACAGTATAAAGCAATCAGAAGAGAGAGCCCCATTGAAACCACCTAGAATGTATTTGTTGCCACCCTCCCTACGGTCCTGCACTCCTCGTGAAGCATATTTAGAACTTTTATTATAAAAAAACGTAAAATACTGTCAAATGCCATCATACTGTCAAAAATGTTGACGATATCTCCCCAGCCCTAGTTGGTGTCCCCCTCAACCCTTTCCCCCAGGTGGGCTGCGTGTCTCCAGCTATCAGGTGGCCAGGAAATGGCTCGACAGTTAGTGCTGTCTCATCTACAGCCATTAAGTTGCCTGATGGGGATACTGTGGTGCAATCAACCGCTACATGCATGGAAGAGGGGAGAGAGGAAAGGGCAAAAAAAGAGGCAGAAATAAGAGAAAATCAGCCACAAAGGCCCTCATTCCCTCTCCCTTTCTCTCTCAGACCCCCCACCACACCCGGTCGTTCTGACACAACAGGAAGGACTGGTTACATAACCCTATTGCCTCTGCCTCTAGCCTCCATCTCTGACGTGTCAACCTGGCCCTGGCTCCCTCCGTGCAGGCCAACAGTGGTGTGCTCCACGGCCGGCTCCCTCCGTGCAGGCCAACAGTGGTGCGCTCCACGGCCGGCTCCCTCCGTGCAGGCCAACAGTGGTGCGCTCCACGGCCGGCTCCCTCCGTGCAGGCCAACAGTGGTGCGCTCCACGGCCGGCTCCCTCCGTGCAGGCCAACAGTGGTGCTCTCCACGGCCAGCTCCCTCAGTGCAGGCCAACAGTGGTGCTCTCCACGGCCGGCTCCCTCAGTGCAGGCCAACAGTGGTGCGCTCCACGGCAGGCTCCCTCCGTGCAGGCCAACTGTGGTGCTCTCCACGGCCGGCTCCCTCAGTGCAGGCCAACAGTGGTGCGCTCCACGGCAGGCTCCCTCCGTGCAGGCCAACTGTGGTGCTCTCCACGGCCGGCTCCCTCAGTGCAGGCCAACAGTGGTGCGCTCCACGGCCGGCTCCCTCCGTGCAGGCCAACAGTGGTGCGCTCCACTGCAGGCTCCCTCCGTGCAGGCCAACAGTGGTGCTCTCCACGGCCGGCTCCCTCCGTGCAGGCCAACAGTGGTGCTCTCCACGGCCGGCTCCCTCCGTGCAGGCCAACAGTGGTGCTCTCCACGGCCGGCTCCCTCCGTGCAGGCCAACAGTGGTGCTCTCCACGGCCGGCTCCCTCCGTGCAGGCCAACAGTGGTGCGCTCCACGGCCGGCTCCCTCCGTGCAGGCCAACAGCTGTTACCGTAAAGTAGGTTTTGGCTTTTCTAGGGCATTGTAGATGAGCATAAGCATCTGCCTGTGGTTCCAAAGGGTCAAAGGTTGCATGTTCGAATCCAGTGATATAAAGTTGTTTTTGATATTTTGTTTTAAGCCTATGCCAAACCTTAATCGTTGCATGAACCATTCAGGATGAATGCCTAACCTTAAGCATTTGGAGTTAACGCCTAAACTCAACCTCAAACACTTTCAAATGTCACGTTTGAGAAACATGGATGAACGTCTAATTCTGACGTGAGACTGTGAGAGCTTGTAGGGTGAACTACGGAGGCCCCTGAGGATCAGATCACACAGAGGAGAGGTGGTTGGTGTGGTAGGGGGTGGTGTCCTAGACCTGCTCTATCCAGTCCTACTGATACAAGAGGCCTGGAGGGTGAGGCAAAGCAGTCTGGGACATTCTGCCTCCCCTCTGGGTTTTATTACATATTGCAGGACCAACTTTACATATTGTAGGCCTTCAAACCCAACTGAATGATATTATCATGCAATGTGTTTTATTAGCATTAATAAACGGATTAACTATATGCACAATAGTAGTTTAACATTTAAAGAAACCATGTTGAATGTAATTTGAATAATAATGACGTAGCACATGTGAGTTATTTAACAAGTCATAATTGTAATAGCTGGAAAAGAAATACAACAAAACATTGAAGTAGTCAATGAGAACCGGTATTTGCCGCAAAACAACTTACACATCGGTATATGTTGTACAATGTTACCAACATTATGTTCACAGATATACAATATTACCAACATTATGTTTAAGTAATAAGGCCCGAGGGGGTGTGGTATATGGAAAATATACCACGGCTAAGGGCTGTTCTTAGGCACGACGCAACGTGGTATATAGCCATGGTATATTGGCCACATACCACAAACCCCCGAGGTGCCTTATTGCTGTTATAAACTGGTTACCAACGTAATTAGAGCAGGAAAAACACATGTTTTGTCAAACCCGTGGTATGCTGTCTGATATACCACGGCTGTCAGCCAATCATCATTCAGGGCTCGAACAACCCAGTTTATAATCACAGATATATACAACGTCTGCGCGGTCACAGGTGGATATATATCATAGGTAGAAACCTATCAAATAATCTCTCATAAAATGCTGTACTGTACATAGGTAGTAACTTATCAAATAATCTCTCATAAAATGCTGTACTGTACATGTGTGGATCTGACTCTCTCACTCTGTTTTCAACATCTTGTCCAAGATTTCTCCTTCTATTCTCCCTGTGGCATCTGTCTCTTCTGCTGAGTTCTTTGTCTGGCTAAACCTCCTTCTCCCCACCTCAGTGACCACAGATCCAGCAGTGGCCCCTATAGCTCCCCCTATGGGCCCTCCAAAGAACACGCCCAACACCCCACCCAGCAGCGCACCTCCAGCCGTCAGCTTGGGGACCTTACTCGCTCCCGCACCCACCTTCTCCCACACCGAGCGAAGGAGCGACGAATACCATGCAGAAGAGGATGAAAGCGAGGGAAGATTTTCCAATTCCAGGGCGCTCACACTCTTCTCCGCCTCCTCTCTCGTTCTCTCGTTCTCCTCCTCATCCACATCTTCCTCTGTCTCTCTCAAGGGCTGCATGGAGTAGGAATGAAGTGCTTGTCTCTTCACCTCCTCTCCTCTTCCCCTCCTCTCCCTCACTATCTCCTCCTGTCTCTGTCTCACCCTATCCTCCGCCTCCTGGAAGAGTGGACAGGAGAAACACTCTCCTCCTCCCTCTCTCACCGTCTGCTCCACCTTCTCCAATAACTCCCCCACACTCCTCCTCTTCCTCTCCTCCTCCTCTTCTCCTCCGCTCCCTCTCTCCATCACATGATACCGATCCCCACATCGTTTAACCAACTCTAACAAATCTCTCCTCTGGCTGGAGATATACTTCTCCACTCCATCCACTCCCACTTTCCCGCCCTCCTTCAACCGATCGGAGTGAGTGAAGAGGACCAGGGTGTGGGTCCGGACCGCCCCGGGACCAAAGACTTTCTCTAGGGCCCCTAGAGCCTGTAGCTCTGCCTGGGCTGGTTGGTCTACGGGGACACAGAGGATGAAGGCGTGGGGGCCAGGGGCCGAGAGGGCCACACAGGATGACAGCTGGGAACGGACCACATCGGGAGGGTGCTCGGAGCGGAACCAGTCTGGAGTGTCCACCACTGCCACCTGGAGGTTAGAGGGAGGATAAAGGAGAAAGGAAAGGAGAAGAGGATTTGTTGAGGTCTGAAATTACTGGCATGTAGCTCGTCATTTGAGGTCACTACTATATTGATTTTACTGAAGCAAAAGGTCAACTTGACCCTCCCCCCATTTACTGTGAAAGTGTTTACAGTCATTAACACTATAACATTCTTAGACATAATACTTGATGGGTTTCAGTTTGAAACAAGTCAAACTGCAGACCTCAATAGACCTCAATAGAAGTCAATAGACCTCAATAGAAGTCAATAGACCTCAATAGAAGTCAATAGACCTCATATTATTCAATGATTAAGAAAATAGAAACCCAATAAAGCTGTAATAACGATTAATCAATCACTAACCCGTCTCCCGGCGACGAGGGCCCTGCTCTTCTGACAGTCCTGAGTGACGGCTGTGGTAATGTCTGGACGAGACACAAACTCCTCCCGACCCAGTATGATATTACCTGCTGCACTTTTCCCTGACCCTGACCTACCCAGCAGAACCACACGCAACTCTGACTGGGAGGAGGTGTAGGAGGAGGTGTAGGAGGAGGAGGAGGTGTAGGAGGAGGAGGAGGTGGTTGTCTTCTCTCCAATGCTGTTGATTCTGTGGCAGACTGACAAAGACAGACAGTATGTTTAGATCACTCCAAAGCTGTTGATTCTGTGGCAGACTGACAAGGACAGACACTATGTTTAGATCCCTCCAATGCTGTTGATTCTGCGGCAGACTGACAAGGACAGACAGTATTTTTAGATCTTTCTCACATTTAGATGAAATGGGGAAAAGTTAAAGAACACCACAATTGACATTGTTGTGTTACACTGAGAAGTATGTGACTTACAGGTATTAACAACTTTCTGGGCTGGTTTTGCTTCGAGTTCGGACAGCTGTGAGAGTATAGCGCCCTCTAGAGACAAAAATATAGAATTACAACAGAGGAACACAGTCTCGTGAACAACCCTTCATCACCACACATTACTTTCAGTGTCAAAGTAGTTTGTTTGAGCTTGGTTTGAGTAATGGACATATATATCCATACCGAAGTGTGACGAGCGGACAGTTTCCATACAAAATGGGTCTTTACCTTCAGTCAGATGGAAACTAGGGATCCTTGTGAACAGTGCTGGACCACCATTCTGGGGCTCTGTTGGCTGCTGCTGTTGTGTTGGTGTTGATTGAAGACAGTTAACCAAGGGTTTCACAGTCACTTTCTCTTCCATATCTTCCCCCCCTTCCCTTCTCCTCTCAATCTCTTCTTCTCTTTTCCTCTCCATCTCTTCCCTTCTCCTCTTGATCTCTTCCCTCTCTTCCTCTCTTCTCCTCTCTATAGCAGAGTTAGGTGGAACTTCTCTTTTCCTGTTTCCCCAATATCTGCGTGTCTCTGTGTTGGTGACGTGTCTAGATTCCAGTTCTCTCTCTCTCCCCCTCGCTTGTTCTTCCACCTTCTCCTTCAGTTCCCTCTCTCTCCCCCTTGCTTGTTCTTCCACCTTCTCCTTCAGTTCTCTCTCTCTCTCCCTCGCTTGTTCTTCCACCTTCTCCTTCAGTTCCCTCTCTCTCCCCCTCGCTTGTTCTTCCACCTTCTCCTTCAGTTCCCTCTCTCTCCCCCTCGCTTGTTCTTCCACCTTCTCCTTCAGTTCTCTCTCTCTCCCCTCTCTTGTTCTTCCACCTTCTCCTTCAGTTCCCTCTCTCTCCCCCTTGCTTGTTCTTCCACCTTCTCCTTCAGTTCTCTCTCTCTCCCCTCGCTTGTTCTTCCACCTTCTCCTTCAGTTCCCTCTCTCTCCCCCTCGCTTGTTCTTCCACCTTCTCCTTCAGTTCCCTCTCTCTCCCCCTTGCTTGTTCTTCCACCTTCTCCTTCAGTTCTCTCTCTCTCCCCCTCGCTTGTTCTTCCACCTTCTCCTTCAGTTCCCTCTCTCTCCCCCTCGCTTGTTCTTCCACCTTCTCCTTCAGTTCTCTCTCTCTCCCCCTCGCTTGTTCTTCCACCTTCTCCTTCAGTTCTCTCTCTCTCTCCCTCACTTGTTCTTCCACCTTCTCCTTCAGTTCCCTCTCTCTCCCCCTTCTCTTCCTTCTCTTCTCCATCTCATCTTTTCTTCTCTTCTCCCACTCTTCCTCTATTTTTCTCTCCGTCTCTTCCTTCTCTTTCCTGCTCTTCATTATCTCATCCCTCTCTTTCTTTATCTTCTCCATCTCTTCCTTCCAGTTTTCCATCTCCTCACTCTCTTCCCCTCGCTTGATCTCTTCCCTCTCTTCCTCTCTTCTCCTCTCTATTGCAGAGTTAGGTGGAACCTCACTTTTCTGGCTTCCACAATATCTGCGTGTCTCTGTGTTTGTGACGTGTCTAGATTCCAGCACAGTCTCTTTCTCCTCCTTCACTTTGTACCTCTTCAGTTCTCTCTCTCTCTCCCTCGCTTGTTCTTCCACCTTCTCCTTCAGTTCTCTCTCTCTCCCTCGCTTGTTCTTCCACCTTCTCCTTCAGTTCCCTCTCTCTCCCCTCGCTTGTTCTTCCACCTTCTCCTTCAGTTCCCTCTCTCTCCCCCTCGCTTGTTCTTCCACCTTCTCCTTCAGTTCCCTCTCTCTCCCCCTCGCTTGTTCTTCCACCTTCTCCTTCAGTTCCCTCTCTCTCCCCCTCGCTTGTTCTTCCACCTTCTCCTTCAGTTCTCTCTCTCTCTCCCTCGCTTGTTCTTCCACCTTCTCCTTCAGTTCCCTCTCTCTCCCCCTCGCTTGTTCTTCCACCTTCTCCTTCAGTTCCCTCTCTCTCCCCCTCGCTTGTTCTTCCATCTCTCTCTGCAGGGTGTTTTGTCGTATGTAGCATCCTCTGTTCTTTTGTACCATGTTCTCCACCTGAAATAAAGCACAGTGCCTCAAATATAAAATAACAACAGGGTGGTTATACGTATTTGCAACATTCCGTGGACATAGTAATAAAGTATTTGAAAGTGATGTGTCAATAAAGTGATGTGTCAATAAAGTGGGTTGGTCCTACAAATTGACAGTAGAAGCACATAGAGCACATACGGGCACTACATCAATTGGATCCACTGTCATCACTATCATTATAAGATGGAATGGTTGTCATGGTTACCTTCTCCAGCAGCTCCCTGACCTGCTCCCTGTCCTGCGGTCGGCGGTTGTTGAGGACGTGGTATTGGCCCCCACACCTGTCAATCACCTCCCTGAGCCCAGGGTCCTCTCCCTCCAGGTACTGCCCCACCCCCTGGCCCATCAGGTAGTCTCCACAGGTGAACAGCACCAGGGTGTGTTTCAACACCCCTCCCCAAACACCTCCTCCAGCTCAGCGGGCACTCTGTGCTCCACCTGGATCAATTAGAACGATGCAAATACATGGTATTCATAAGCACAATGTGCATCATTAAGTCAAACAGAAGGAAATAACACAGAACATAGAGACTGTTCAGGACTCACAACACCATAGTAAAACTACATGACAAAACACCAGAGACGCAATAACAAAGAAACATAGAACTTCTCTGAACGATTAGAGAACTATTCGACCCACCTCGGTGAACTGGCCGACAGGAACCAGCAGCAGGAAGGCGTGTGGCCCCGGGGCAGCCAGCTCAAGTGCCCTCTCTGTCTCCTTCCTCACCCCAGCCTCCATGTGGCCCCCGCTCCAGTACCAGCGAGGGGCCTCCACCACAGTCAACCTCCGGCCCTCGGAGGCCCCAGGCCTCAGCTGGCAAAGCCTGGGGGAAGAACCAGCGGAGGAAGGAGGGCCGGAGGAGGACTGGCCCAGGAGGGTGTCTCCTGACAGGGTCTTGCCACAGCCGATGGTCCCGAGGAGGACCAGGCGGAGCTCTGGCTCTGGAGCTCTGGCATGGCTGCCGGGGAGGACGTCAGTCATAGCTGAAAGAGAGAGAGATTGGTTACAGATACTGAAGAGGTATACTTACAGTATGCCTGATGGTCAAGAAGATGTTCATTCGCGTGAATAAATTACTTTGTTCTCCATACCACTAGTTGGGGCGGCAGTGTAGCCTAGTGGTTAGACCATTGGACTAGTAACCAAAGGTTGCAAGTTCAAATCCCCGAGCTGACAAGGTACAAAATCTGTCATTCTGCCCCTGAACAGGCAGTTAACCCACTGTTCCTAGGCCGTCATTGAAAATAAGAATTTGTTCTTAACTGACTTGCCTAGTAAAATAAAGGTAAATAAAATAAAAAAAATCAGCGTGGGAATAACATGTAAGGGTGTGTCTTTGTGTGTAGCCGCAGGCTTCTCTCTCACACCCAGTCTGTCTAACTGCCATGATTAACACACCTGAATGTTCAACTGGAAATGTGGGCTGGGTTGCCTCTTGTCTTATCATCTCACCTATAGGTCAGTCATCCTGTGGGCTGGGTTGCCTCTTGTCTTATCATCTCACCTATAGGTCAGTCATCCTGTGGGCTGGGTTGCCTCTTGTCTTATCATCTAACCTATAGGTCAGTCATCCTGTGGGCTGGGTTGCCTCTTGTCTTATCATCTCACCTATAGGTCAGTCATCCTGTGGGCTGGGTTTCCTCTTGTCTTATCATCTAACCTATAGGTCAGTCATCCTGTGGGCTGGGTTTCCTCTTGTCTTATCATCTAACCTATAGGTCAGTCATCCTGTGGGCTGGGTTGCCTCTTGTCTTATCATCTAACCTAGGTCAGTCATCCTGTGGGCTGGGTTGCCTCTTGTCTTATCATCTAACCTATAGGTCAGTCATCCTGTGGGCTGGGTTGCCTCTTGTCTTATCATCTAACCTATAGGTCAGTCATCCTGTGGGCTGGGTTGCCTCTTGTCTTATCATCTAACCTATAGGTCAGTCATCCTGTCTGGGTTGCCTAATCATCTAACCTATAGGTCAGTCATCCTGTGGGCTGGGTTGCCTCTTGTCTTATCATCTAACCTAGGTCAGTCATCCTGTGGGCTGGGTTGCCTCTTGTCTTATCATCTAACCTATAGGTCAGTCATCCTGTGGGCTGGGTTGCCTCTTGTCTTATCATCTAACCTATAGGTCAGTCATCCTGTGGGCTGGGTTGCCTCTTGTCTTATCATCAGTAATCCTAACCTAGGTCAGTCATCCTGTGGGCTGGGTTGCCTCTTGTCTTATCATCTAACCTATAGGTCAGGTCAGGTCAGTCATCCTGTGGGCTGGGTTGCCTCTTGTCTTATCATCTAACCTATAGGTCAGTCATCCTGTGGCAATTATAATTCCAAGGATAATCCAGAAGAGGTGTTCCATATAAATGCTTCCTGTCAGTGAACACCTTTGAAGCAGTGTGTCTGGTGTGTGTGTATCTATCTTTCAATTGGAATGTGTGTATCAGAGATGCAAAGATTCAAGTTACAGGTGAGGTACTGTCTGTGTTCACTGATCTGCCTGTGTATTGTCAAACTTTCCCTCCTCCTCTATTCTCTCCCCATCTCTCTTTCCTTGTGTGTGTGTGTATGCATCATGTGCACGGGTGACCAATTTCTAGCCACACCCCCACACGCCTGCCAGGCCTGTCCAACGACATACCCCTGCCAGGCCTGTCCAACTACATTCTGTTCAGAACAACGTGTGGAGTAATACTCAAACACACAATGTACACTGCAAACTCATAGCACCAGAACATAAAAGCCGCACAAACAGTACAACATATACAGCATATGTAGATCTACTTCAGTTAGATACGCCCTGACAACCTGTTGTTTCTATCCCGTGTTTCTAACCACAGACGACCATGTCCTGTCAACTCTTAACACTCCTGTTCTCCTAGCAGCAAAACTGGAACAGACCTGATCCTGTGCATTATGATCAGTTTAAACAACCATATCGTTTACTGCCTACACATGGCGGGGTGGCATTGCATCAGGTGTTGAGGTCAAATGAAGACCTCCGCCAGCTGTAGGAGAAACAGTACTGTAGCAACAGCTTCACTTTCACAGGCGTCTTTGATTTAGATTAGATCATGTGAAATATGAAGAAATTCAAGGCTTTTAAATACCTTAGTCTATGATATGTTCCGTTTTAAGAACCCTCCTGGCTGACATACACGGCTGAGACACATCACCCTCCTGGCTGACATACACGGTAGACACATCACCCTCCTGGCTGACATACACGGTAGACACATCACCCTCCTGGCTGACATACACGGTAGACACATCACCCTCCTGGCTGACATACACGGTAGACACATCAACCACCTAAATCTACTGAGGCATCCCCTCTTACCCAGGTAGGAGTTTGTTGGAACGGGTTGCTGGGTTTTCTGTCTGTATCCCTGTGTGTCTTCTCCTTCCTTCTCTCCGATGAACCCAGTCGCTCTGAACCGGCTTGTCTCTCCTGTGTAACCCTCCTCACCTCTATCAGTCTGTTATGGCAACACCTATCCTTCCTCATCAACCTCTAAATACGGCCAAACGACATGGATTAAGGAGTGTCTGTGTTAGTGAGTCACCGGTCTACCTAGTGCACCCTCCCTTTCTCGGTCACACGCACGCTGATACACATCAACATTCTCTGGCTCTATTGTTCAGAGGCCACCAGGTATTCCGTGGAGAGGCGGAGTGGTAAACAGTGACACTCACGCCAAACGTTCACCACAGCCAATGAGGGGTACATGGGTGGCGATAGCCTGCGCTGGAGAGAGTGGGTACCAATCTAGAGGACCAGTCACAAGTTTGGACACCTTCTCATTCAAGAGTTTTTCTTTATTTTTACTATTTTCTACAATGTAGAATAATAGTGGACATCATCACCACCAAATAACACATACAGAATCATGTAGTAACCAAAAAAGTGTTTAACAGATCAAAACATAAAGCCACCCTTTGCCTTGATGACAGCTTTGCACTCTTGGCATTCTCTCAACCGGCTTCATGAGGAATGCTTTTCCAACAGTCTTGAAGGAGTTCCCACATATGCTGAGCATTTGTTGGCTGTTTTTTCTTCACTCTGTATTCCAAACCATCTCAGTTGGGTTGAGTTTGGGTGATTTGTGGAGGTCAGGTCATCTGATGCAGCACTCCATCACTCTCCTTCTTGGTCAAATAGCCCTTACACAGCCTGGAGGTGTGTTCACGGTCATTGTCCTGTTGCTTCACGGTGGGAACCACACATGCGGAGATCATCCGTTCACCTACTCTGCGTCTCACAAAGACACAGTGGTTGGAACCAAAAATCTCACATTTGGACTCATCAGACCAAAGGACATGTTTCCACCGGTCTAATGTCCATTGCTCGTGTTTCTTGGCCCAATCAAGTCTCTTCTTATTGGTGTCCTTTAATGGTTTCCTTTCAGCAATTCAACCATGAAGGCCTGATAGACACAGTCTCTTCTGAACAGTTGATATTATGTGTCTGTTAATTGAACTCTGAAGCATTTATTTGCACTGCAGTTTCTGAGGCTGGTAACTCTAATGAACTTATCCTCTGCAGCAGAGGTAACTCTAGGTCTTCCTTTCCTGTGGCGGTCCTCATGAGAGCCAGTTTCATCATAGCACTTGGTTTTTGTGACTACACTTGAAGAAACTTTCAAAGCTGTTGAAATTTTCCAGATTGTCTTAAAGTAGTGGCGGACTGTCGTTTCTCTTTGCTTATTTGAGCTGTTCTTGCCATAATCTGGACTTGGGCTATCTTCTGTATACCATCCCTACCTTGTCACAACACAACTGATTGCCACAAAGGCATTAAGGAAAGACATTCCAGATATGACCTTTTAACAAGGCAGGTAAGGGTGCAGCTAAATGTCCTTTACCATTCGGCCATCAGATTTGCCACCAATGCTCCTTATAGGACACATCACTGCACTCTATACTCCTCTGTAAACTGGTCATCTCTGTATACCCGTCGCAAGACCCACTGGTTGATGCTTATTTATAAAACCCTCTTAGGCCTCACTCCCCCCCTATCTGAGATATCTACTGCAGCCCTCATCCTCTACATACAACATCCATTCTGCCAGTCACATTCTGTTAATCAAGGCAAAGGGTGGATACCTTGAAGAATCTCAAATATAAAATATATTTTGACTTAAACTTTTTTTAGTTACATGTTTCCATGTGTCATTTCAGTTTAGTCTTCACTATTATTCCACAGTGTAGAAAACAGTCAAAGTAAAGAAAAGGCCAGGAATGAGTCCAAACGTTTGACTGGTATTGTATATGTGATGGTACATTATGAGCTAGATTAGTTCTACAGGTGTGGCTGAATATCTGTACAGCAGGACGCAACGTTGTGGAATGTTCAGAGAAATAGGCTACGTAGAACAAACATGCCTCTTTGACATGTAGAACAAGGAATCACATTGGCTCTATTCATGGCACTTCTAGTCGATCTGCAACGTTCAACAACTTCTGGCAAATGAACATGGCCCTGGAAAATTATACCCAAGTAGCAAGATACCCACTGCAGTGTTTTACAGTTATAGAACCAAACCCACTGCAGTGTTTTACAGTTATAGAACCAAACCCACTGCAGTGTTTTACAGTTATAGAACCAAACCCACTGCAGTGTTTTACAGTTATAGAACCAAACCCACTGCAGTGTTTTACAGTTATAGAACCAAACCCACTGCAGTGTTTTACAGTTATAGAACCAAACCCACTGCAGTGTTTTACAGTTATAGAACCAAACCCACTGCAGTGTTTTACAGTTATAGAACCAAACCCACTGCAGTGTTTTACAGTTATAGAACCAAACCCACTGCAGTGTTTTACAGTTATAGAACCAAACCCACTGCAGTGTTTTACAGTTATAGAACCAAACCCACTGCATTGTTTTACAGTTATAGAACCAAACCCACTGCAGTGTTTTACAGTTATAGAACCAAACCCACTGCATTGTTTTACAGTTATAGAACCAAACCCACTGCATTGTTTTACAGTTATAGAACCAAACCCACTGCAGTGTTTTACAGTTATAGAACCAAACCCACTGCAGTGTTTTACAGTTATAGAACCAAACCCACTGCAGTGTTTTACAGTTATAGAACCAAACCCACTGCAGTGTTTTAGTTATAGAACCAAACCCACTGCAGTGTTTTACAGTTATAGAACCAAACCCACTGCAGTGTTTTACAGTTATAGAACCAAACCCACTGCAGTGTTTTACAGTTATAGAACCAAACCCACTGCAGTGTTTTACAGTTATAGAACCAAACCCACTGCAGTGTTTTACAGTTATAGAACCAAACCCACTGCAGTGTTTTACAGTTATAGAACCAAACCCACTGCAGTGTTTTACAGTTATAGAACCAAACCCACTGCAGTGTTTTACAGTTATAGAACCAAACCCACTGCAGTGTTTTACAGTTATAGAACCAGAAGAAGCACTCTGGCGCCTCCGGCATTGTCTGACATCCTGTCAGTCTAAAAACATGTGGCTGTTGTGAGAACAGACACTGACAGTCTAAAAACATGTGGCTGTTGTGAGAACAGACACTGACAGTCTAAAAACATGTGGCTGTTGTGAGAACAGACACTGACAGTCTAAAAACATGTGGCTGTTGTGAGAACAGACACTGACAGTCTAAAAACATGTGGCTGTTGTGAGAACAGACACTGACAGTCTAAAAACATGTGGCTGTTGTGAGAACAGACACTGACAGTCTAAAAACATGTGGCTGTTGTGAGAACAGACACTGACAGTCTAAAAACATGTGGCTGTTGTGAGAACAGACACTGACAGTCTAAAAACATGTGGCTGTTGTGAGAACAGACACTGACAGTGTCTAAAAACATGTGGCTGTTGTGAGAACAGACACTGACAGTCTAAAAACATGTGGCTGTTGTGAGAACAGACACTGACAGTCTAAAAACATGTGGCTGTTGTGAGAACAGACACTGACAGCCTAAAAACATGTGACTGTTGTGAGAACAGACACTGACAGCCTAAAAACATGTGACTGTTGTGAGAACAGACACTGACAGCCTAAAAACATGTGACTGTTGTGAGAACAGACACTGACAGTCTAAAAACATGTGACTGTTGTGAGAACAGACACTGACAGCCTAAAAACATGTGACTGTTGTGAGAACAGACACTGACAGCCTAAAAACATGTGACTGTTGTGAGAACAGACACTGACAGTCTAAAAACATGTGACTGTTGTGAGAACAGACACTGACAGTCTAAAAACATGTGGCTGTTGTGAGAACAGACACTGACAGTCTAAAAACATGTGGCTGTTGTGAGAACAGACACTGACAGTCTAAAAACATGTGGCTGTTGTGAGAACAGACACTGACAGCCTAAAAACATGTGGCTGTTGTGAGAACAGACACTGACAGTCTAAAAACATGTGGCTGTTGTGAGAACAGACACTGACAGCCTAAAAACATGTGACTGTTGTGAGAACAGACACTGACAGTCTAAAAACATGTGACTGTTGTGAGAACAGACACTGTCAGTCTAAAAACATGTGGCTGTTGTGAGAACAGACACTGACAGTCTAAAAACATGTGGCTGTTGTGAGAACAGACACTGACAGTCTAAAAACATGTGGCTGTTGTGAGAACAGACACTGACAGTCTAAAAACATGTGGCTGTTGTGAGAACAGACACTGACAGTCTAAAAACATGTGGCTGTTGTGAGAACAGACACTGACAGTCTAAAAACATGTGGCTGTTGTGAGAACAGACACTGACAGTCTAAAAACATGTGGCTGTTGTGAGAACAGACACTGACAGTCTAAAAACATGTGGCTGTTGTGAGAACAGACACTGTCAGTCTAAAAACATGCGGCTGCTGTGAGAACAGACACTGACAGTCTAAAAACATGTGGCTGTTGTGAGAACAGACACTGTCAGTCTTACGTGATGAGTCAGAGCTCAACAAGTGGAAATTATTCTCTTAAATAGTCAAAGTATTTCATCTGGAACAATAGTCCATGAACCGTTGATTAGAAGCTCTTGCCATGTTGGAAAAATATCAAAACGAGTGCATGAACAAAACACGTTTTATTTGAACAAATGAAACTAAACAAATGGTTTATCTTGCAAATTCAATATGAACCCAGATAACTTCGGAGGTAAAGTAGAGCGGGACGTGCAGATTGGGACGTTCGCTTAAAAGCCCCTCTTAAAACAAACGGCTTACTTATCCCCCATCCCTTCAAAAGGCCCCAAACAGACAGGAAGGAACATCTTCAAAGTATGACAACGTCCTGTTTGCCCTGGTTAAGGCTCTTCTCCTCATCAGACAGACTTCACAAACCAGGCATCACGTAGGCAATGTTGTCCAGAGTCTCTGCCTAGAAGAAAGATAGGGATAATAGAAGTTGGTGGTGAGGGTCCTAATCATTTGACAGCTACTGAATGTGTGTGTGTAAGCCTCACCAGTGTGTGTGAGTGTGAAGGGCAGCTGCGTAGCTCGGGGACCAGAAGGGTGAGACAGGCCAGGGGAGCCAGGGCACACAGTAGAGAGTCCAGTAACACAGACAGACTACCTGACACTACCATCATCTCCTAGAGAGACAGAAAGAGACACCAACAGGGAAAGAGACAGAAATAAAGGGAGGGTCAGGGCGAAAGAGAGAGAGATTCATCAAACTATCAGCAACTTCAATCAAAACAATGCTTGCATGACATGTCCGTATTGAGTAGCCTTTCAGTGTGAGGACAATGAAGCCAACAGTGTTCAACCAGCCCACCTTAGTTCCCTGAAGCCGATGGCCAATGTGAGACAGCGATTCCCCCAGCAGCTGTAGGTGGGCCGCTGCGTTCACTGGGTCTACCTCAGGCCCAGTCAACATGGGTGAGTCTGTGGTATCAGGGGTCATGAGACTGCAACTAGCTGTAGAGGCCTCCGCTCTTATCTCGTTCTGCTGGTCGTCCATGTACATCCAGAACGAAGGCATGGTAGACTCCTCCCTACTCTGGGAGAGGAACGGGGGGAAAACGAGGGATGAGTAAGAAGCAGAAAAGAAGATCAGTGGAAGGAAACTTACCAAGCACTGCCCTCTGCTGTCCATTTGACACAATAACACCTAGAAGCTGCTCTTTTAGACACAGATCTAGGATCAGTACACCCTCCCTATATCCGTAACATTATTCACTAGTGGGGAAATGCTAGTCATAACTTAGATCAGTGTCGAGGGCAACTTGGTCTTCCTCTTACTAACCACCTCCAGAAAGAGGCCTTAGTCCCCAGGTGAATCTCAATTCCTCTCTCCTTGACTCCTTCCTAAACCTCATTAGAGGAGAACGTCTGAGGCTGCAAGGAATCAAGGACATAAAATGGAGACTCGCCCCACCTATTCACTCACTTCCTCAAATCTCTCCCCTTCTGTCAACCATTCGTCTGGTGATTCACAGGTCTGGTGGTCGTACTGGTGATGGGAGAAAACATACAACTCTGGTCCTGCACTGCCATTGGTCCAACTGTGGGGGTGGGTGTGGTCACCTGTAAAGAGTACGGAACGGATGAAGCACCTATGAGATTGAGCCAAAATTACAGGGAGATGTGCATCCCAAATGGTACCCTATTCCTTACATAGTGCACTAGTTCTGACCATGGTCAAAAGTAGTGCACTATGTAGGGAACAGGGTGCCATTGCTCCAAATGTCATAGTCACGCTCACGATGTATCCGAGCTCCAAACCTGAATGTCTCCTCTTCTTCTTGTATGACTTCTTGCATTTGCGTTCTTTGACAACAAGTTGTTCCTCATCCGCCACTAGGTCATCATCCTCATCCTCCTCTCTCAGGAAATCTTTGTAGGATCTTTTCTTCTCTCTCTGACTGCGGCTGGTCACAAGGCCCACCTCTCCCTCCATCTTCTACACCTGGGAAAGAGAGGCAGTAATATAGACATTAAAATCGATGCACATAACATGATACAATGTATAGGTTCAAATATACTGAATAGGCTACTATTGCAAAGAAGCTGCTTGGGCACACTGGCAGAAATGTGCATTTGGACCTCCTAACAGGTGCATTCTACCACCTCTAAAGAAACACTGCCTACCTGCTCCGCACAAATGTAAACGCCGTACGGAGGTGGATATGTTGCTCAACCACTCGCGGTAATTTCGATTATGAAATAGCTATGTGTTTTTCAACAACGAATTGGTAGCTGATCAAGAGAGCTCCGTTTTGTCTTTCCGATGTGTCGACAAAGAACTGATGGACCATCTCCAAACTTCACCCACCGCTTGTCGCCATCTTTGAAGAGTTCAAAGTTTGCTGCGCTCACAAGCGCAGGATAACGCACCCCGTGGGTGGAGGCGCATGGTTTACGTAAAATGAGACATTGGCCTACACTTTTCAAAGAGTAACAAAATCAGTATTATTATTATTATTATTATCAGTATTATCATATGTTTTTACTCACAGACTGTCAGGCTAGCCTACTCTACTCAATTTATGGGTGGTAAATCGTTGCTCCATAATTTCCTGAATTTGTAGTCTCCTTCGCTGGCGGGATGATTTCAACACCATTGGAATGCGAGTCCCTGCTGGTACAAATACCGCGGACTCATGTTTAGGAAATGGTCGAATCGTTCTCACCCCATTTGCTCCCCTTCCCTCGCGTCCACATAGTCGCTGAATCACGGTAAGCGTTCAAAGCAATATTCTTATCGCTGACTGCTTCCGCATGAAAATCACATCCTAAATCTTTATGACCAATTATTTTATTGCTACAATTTAGCACACCAGTTATACGCCATCTATATATTTGGCTGCATTGTTGCAGACTTGCAGGTTGCAACAAAGTTACAGTTATGGATTATTCTCCATTAAATAAATGAATCTTTAAATCAAATATTATGGCATCAAAATCGAATAATTATACCCTTATAATGCATAACTATATTAATAATATCACACATATATGAATCATCAACTGTTATTAGACCTAAGAGGGAATTAAACCGTAATAGTTGTTTACTTCTCAGTGTGATACATCATTGCCAAATTGCCACTGCCATTTCCAGGCATGATTGAGAGCTTTGTTGTGACAGAGAGAGGGAGGTTGAACTTGGCAGTCAGAGATGAAGTCAAACAGCATTGCAGCACACTGTGTGCACAGAAACAGTGGAGAGTATTTAGGTTACACTGTTTAACAATTAAACCAACAGGTGTCTATTCATCTTTCTTTACCCATGCTAATTGAATGTACTGTACTGTACATCCACAGAGACTAACGTTCGTCTAGTGGAAGGAGGGTGAGTTCAACAAAATAATACTCAACTATAAAGTACAGTACAAGGTGCTATAACCTTAAAGGGTTCTTCAGCTGTCCCCATAGGAGCCATAGAACCCTTTTGGAACCCTTTGTTCTAAGTGTGTATTTGGACAGTGGACTTCGAGTTCACTGTGTCTGTGACTCTGTCTTATTTGAGCTAGACATTGCACTTGAACATCAGGAGAGTGCAATGTCAGCGAGTCCATTATGAAATGTTGCTATGTATCAGAAAAATAATGACACATAAACCACAATGTGACTTGTACATTGGGTAATTGTTTTTACCTCTTCTGCATTTAGTGTTAGGGAATTTACAGTATTTCACAAGTTTATGGAAAATGTATTCAATCACATGTATTTCATTACCTTTTTTTAATATGTATGTATACATATATATTTTTTTACCTTTATTCAACTCGGCAAGTCAGTTAAGAACAAATTCTTATTTTCAATGTTGGCCTAGGAACAGTGGGTTAACTGCCTGTTTAGGGGCAGAATGACAGATTTGTAACCTATTAGCTCGGGATATGAACTTGCAACCTTTTGGTTACTAGTCTAGTCTAACGTTACTAGTCTAACGCTCTAACCAT
>NC_088216.1:18467955-18552955 GCF_036934945.1 Oncorhynchus masou masou
TACCTAGTGGCCCACGCGTACACCCGCTACCTCGGCGACCTATCTGGCGGACAAGTCCTTGGCCGCATTACCCAGAAGTCTCTGGGGCTGAAGGGTGGCGAGGGTCTGTCGTTCTTTTCCTTCCCGGGCGTGAGCAGCCCCAACCTGTTCAAACAGCTGTACAGGAGTAGAATGAACAGCATAGAGCTGGAGGAGGAGGAGAGGAAAGGAATGCTGGAGGAGGCTGTCAGAGCCTTCGAGTTGAACATCCAGGTGAGGAGGAGAGGAGGATGGAGGAGGAGAGGAGGATGGAGGAGAGGAGGATGGAGGAGAGGAGGATGGAGGAGAGGAGGAGTGGAGGAGGAGAGGAGTGGAGGAGGAGAGGAGTGGAGGATGGGTTGGGTTGGGGAGATGGGGGGGTGACGAGGAATAGGGAAACGGGATAGCCGTGGTTTAGGGGTGATATAAGGTTAGATATTAGGGTTGGTGTTCAACTATAAGCTAAGTGAGTGCCATTTAGTTTTTTTTAATGAGCTTCTTGGCTCTTCGTACATAAGACGACTGACTTTTGACTGATGTTGTCTTGCCTCTGTCTGTGATGCAGGTCTTTGACGATCTTCAGAAGATGGTGTCTGTGACAGAGAGGGAAAGTGAGCTCATACATACGACAACCAGAAATAGATGCACAAGACACATGTCGACACATTCCAAAGAGGCTGATGGTAAGTTACGCACACACACAGACACACACGCGCGCATAGGCACATGCATGTGCGAACACACGCACGCACACACAGACACCACGCGTACGCACACACACACACGACTGAATATGATGACGGTGATATTTAGTACTTATGCAGTTAGTGTGTTAGATAATACTAATAATTCCTCCTTTCCTCTTTTCTCAGGAGAGAAACTGACGGCGAGATCCCTTCAGATCCAGACCAGTCTGGTCAACGCATCACCCCTCTTCAGAATGGTGCTGGGGATCTGTGTCGCCCTGGCAACGGTTGGCATGGGAATCTATGCTTTTTAAAGTTGTAAAGAAGTGTTTTCATCAAAGTTGTATCCGTCCATAACAGAAGATTACCTGACACCTAGATGATGTTGGGAGTATTTTTGTACTTTAAAGACCTTAAAGAGATGAAGGACCCCATATTTTATAATGTTGTTGATCCTAAATAGTTTTAAAAGTTGTTAAAAAAACGAAATACTGTACAGAAGTAAGTAATAACTTAGTAATATAAATTCTTATAGTTTCTGTGTTGTATGTAGCCACATTAAACTATGAGTTAGGATGTGTATGATATTGATACATGTCCATGTGTCTGACTGGCAGTACTGACTCAATGTCCACCAGTATAAAATCCCTAGTACACTAGAAATAGACTAGTACTCCTGAACATTTTGTGAAATTTCTGAATCATTTATCAATGTCACTGTGAAAATGAGAGCAAAATGAAATCTATCCTTTTTCATTTACAATCTCAGGATTTAGCCATTGCTACTGTAATATTTCTACCTGTCGAAAATCCATTTTTGTAAAGTCAGTTATACTGTTTGTAAAATTTGTTCAACAAAAATATTTGTATATATTGTATATATTTGTACATTTTTTAATAAAAAGAGTCTACCATGTGGGGTATAAAATGCACAGATAATTTCTTCATCGTCTACATTATTTAAAATCCTTTCCTCTATCAACATCCAACCACAGAGTAACAATGTAGATTGAACATGTAGTTTTATCTCAATCAGTGTACATAAAAAAGTTAAATGAATATACTTCTAAATGAAGAGAACAACAATAAAATAGAAAAATAAACATATCAGGCTGTTCTGTTCTAGTAGGAGTCTTGTGGGGTTTCTAATCAGAAATGCTAAGGCCCAAATCCCATCATTCTATTTCCCAAATAATAACAGACAAATTACATAACAATGTCAGGCTGTTAGAATTCTCTTCTAGTATACGAGTCTTGTGGTGGTAATAGGCTTTAGAAGCCCCTTCATTACATTTCCTTCTGAAGCTGTTGCGAATCCTCCTCATCTTCTTTGGTTTGTCATGCTCCACTTCCTGTCCAGCGCAGTCCTCGAAGACTGAGAAGGCTGGTCATCTTCTTTGATGGTCTGGAATGTGGTGCTGGTGGCATCAGAACGAGGTGCTTCTCTACCCTCAGCCTCCTATACCAGCTGTAGATAGTTCTGTGGTAGGATGGGCTCCAGGTCTAAATGCCAGTCTGAAACAACAGCTTGGGAGGGTTCTGATTCCGGGGGAAAGGGTCACTGACTTCCTCATTCTGCTGTGTTTCTGCTCTAATGTCTCCTTGGTCAGGTGCCGAGCTAGAGGTCAGTGGCTCAGAGTCTGACACAGCAGCGTTGCTTTTACCTTGCTTCTTCAGCTCTATGTCTTCTTTGAACAAGAACTTAGAGCATGGTTCTCCATCATACTCTGGGTAATAAGTCCCTCCTCCTTGTTAGCAGCAAACCGATGAGGTAGACTCTTAGCAATCCACAGAGCTACAAGGCAAACCACGTAGAGGTTGAAGATCTTTGATCCCAGTCCAAGTGCTCTCCTCCAATATCTCCTCCAGGTTCTCCATGATATTCGTGGCCACTGTTGGTAAATTTCTTCAACAAATGATCAGGTCTATATAACATACATTAGTAATGGAAAGGAAACACAGACTCGTTGTTTAAGCATTAAAAAATACTCCTTTAGTAATAAAATTTCTAGGCAGAAGTTGGTACGGAGTACAATATAACAGTATATGATAGTTTCTCCCCAAGTTCTGCAAAATGTCTTAAGACATCCTGTAACTCATATAGCCTCTCCCAGTCCTCCTAAATCTAACCCCCCCTAGCAGCAGGAACCATCTTATCAGCAATTAAAAGCTCAGAAGTGGGTTGGACCAAAACTTGACCTTTCATCACAAGTACAGGGTCATGACAAGGTGAACGAGTGTAAGCATCTTCTGACAGGTGGCTGGTTTCATCAGGTCTGTGACAGCCTTGTGTTGTCGGACAACCAGATAACCACGGTGAGACCCAGACAGGAGGAGTCTGAACGTAGACACCTTCTGATAGTGTCTGAAGGTCACAACACTCAAAACAGGTTAACACACACACAGAGAGGTCCTGAAGAGGAGACCCTTACAGTTTATCATAACACAATGTATTAACCCTTTAAAAGGTATACGGCCTTGGTTTAGCCCTCTTCACCACCTCCTAGTGGTCTGTGGCCTGCTCAAGAGTGTTGACCAGCTGCCCCCCCCCCCCACCCCGTGGCATAGCCCATAACAAGGACCATAGGAGAGCTTCTGCATCCTTCAAAAGAGGGGTGACCTTTGACCTTCAGAGAAAGTCAGTTCCGAAAGAGTTTGTAATTCACTTGAAGAATTACCTGGGAGATAATGTCCTGATGGTTTAACTGAGCACCACGGCCTGCTTCGAGAAGGTCTTGGAGGCAGCTCGTCACCTTGGTCCCGATCTCAGTGAGGGCTCTTTGGACGATATCCCTTGTGCTGTCTCTTCCTGCTGCCATGTCCACCAGGCTCTCCACAACCTCCCTGACTTCCTGTGGAATCTCCACCTGGAGCATCTCCTCTGACCTGTTGTCAGGTTGGGCATGTTTCTCTGCGTCGTCAATGAAGAGCTGCTGCTGCTCCACAATGAACTTAACATGTATTTCTCTCTTTTCCATGGGATCTCTAAATGCTCCTCTTATGACTATTGATAGAGGTTAAAACAGCAGTCTATAATAAGATATTTAAATATTACATTTTCAATAAATTTGCAAAAATGTCTACAATCCTGTTTTGACTTCGTCATTATGGAGTATTGTGTGTAGATGGGTGAAAAAACAGCAATTTAATCAATTTAGAATTTCGGGCTTTAACACAACAAAATGTGGAATAAGTCAAGGGATATGATTACTTTCTGAATGCACTGCATGTATTTCTTATGAAACACACAGCATGCCTCTATTACGACAGTATTACACTGAACATAGTCACAAAAAGGGATAAGAGAAGCTGGTCATTCCTTTCCAGTAGACCGGAGAGACAGGCATCGTTCCTCATTGAGCTCTCTCCAAACAACCTGCTTGATGTTAACGAGCCTGTGCCGACTCCTCACCTTCAATGTCTGTCTGTGAGTTTGAATTTAGTGGAATATTGAGTTTCATATTAGCAGTGGCAAATGTTTATACGAATGAAAGCATTTACAACTCATGTTTGTAAGTCGCTCTGGATAAGAGCGTCTGCTAAATGACTTAAATGTAAATGTAAATGTTGAACACCTGACACACCTGACAATGTCATTTTGATCAGGCTATTATGGATCTTTATAAAGTGAAGTATATTTCTTACCAGCTCAACGAGGCAGGGCTTTCTCCCCTCTCTCTTCCTGAAATCTACAAATGAAACACAGAACGCATATCAGTCACTTTGTGTCATATATTCAGCAAAGAGACTTATCGTATTTTGGCCATGTATTTAGCTTCATTATTAGCTAAACAGGAAAGTGTTGGACAGGTTGACTGCCTGTGGACCTTGAGGTCGCTCTCACTTTTTCAGGAAGGCTTTCTGAACATTGAAGATGATCCATCCCCTCATGTGATTGACAGTGATGTAGGTTGACAGTGATGTAGGTTGACAGTGATGTAGGTTGACAGTGCTGCCTGCCCCTGAAGAGGAACTCTCTGATGAGCTTCTCTGTAGGATAGGTTATCATTCACTCTGGAACCAGTGAGCAGAGCTCTAACTGGCCATTCATTTGAACTCATACAAACGTATAAGGGATATGAAGGGCTACGTTTGACCTGTTATTTATCACTTCCTATGTAGTCAAACAAAATGGGGAGAGATGTGTAAGCCACAACGCCAGATATAGGTGATGAAGTGATTTGTCTTCATAAACTAATATTGAGGTGTTTTACACAGTGACGTCACTTGATGGCGCTCAATGTCAAGCGACGTTTTTGTCATCATACAATTGAATTTGCCATGTGTTCTGCGGGCCGCTGTAACCCCATAGAGAGCCTATTGAATTACTAGAGGGGCATTGTCAAACATTAAGCGGAGCAGCACAGGAGAACCCAAGAGCAGACTCAGACCAGGAAACAGGGATGAATGAACCAAGATATTTATTGCAACACAGGGAGAGATGTGCAGATCCAGGGAAGTTTGGATGAGTTGTAGGAAACCCGATGTGGAGGCTGAAGTTGGAGTGAGCTGGGTTGGGACAGGGTAAACAGGTCCGGAGGGGAATCCAAGGGAGGGATGATGAGTTGAATTCAGAACAGGGTAGCAGGGTGGTGAAATGTGGAACAGGAGACAGGAACCAGAGTCAGAGCGGCAAAATGAATGGAGATTATGATCTGACAGAGTGGAAGTGGCAGGATTGAGTATTTGTAGAGGTCTTGATTATGGAACGGGTTGCAGCTGGTGGGGAACTGCTCCGACTCCAGCACAACTGTCTCCAACCACACAATCAGAGAGAGAGAGAGAAGAAGAGGGAGAGAACTGGGGGAATGGCTGCAGGTCAAGGAGACACCCGAATGTCCACTAGGGGGTGTAGCAGGAGCACATGTGTCAATAAACCCTCAAATTTCCATAATTGGGCAAACACGGCAGCCATCTTGGTCAGGATAGGCAGAGGTAATATACAGCTCTGGAAAGTATTAAGAAACCACTGCAAATGATCAGTTTCTCTGGTTTTACTATTTATAGGTATGTGTTTGGGTAAAATTAACATTTTCGTTTAATTATATAAACTACCGACAACAGTTCTCCCAAATTCCAAATAAAAATGTAATTTAGAGCATTTATTTGCAGAAAATGACAATGGGTCAAAATAGCAAAAAATATGCAGTTGTTGTCAGACCTCGAATAATGCTAAGAAAATAAGTTCATATTCATTTTTAAACAACACAATGCTAATGTTTTAACTTAGGAAGAGTTCAGAAATCAATATTTGGTGGAATAACCCTGATTTTCAATCACAGCTTTTATGTGTCTTGGCCTGCTCTCCACCAGTCTTTCACATTGATGTTGGGTGACTTTATGCCACTCCTGGCGCAGATATTCCTCCACCAAATGTCACAGTGGGTGTGAGACCTGGAGAGACCTACAAGCCACAGTGTCTCGCACCCACTGTGAAATTTGGTGGAGGATCAGTGATGATCTGGGGGTGTTTCAGCAGGCTGGAATCGGGCAGATGTGTCTTTGTGAAGGACGCATGAATCAAGCCACATACAAGGTTGTCCTGGACGAAACCTTGCTTCCTTCTGCTCTGACAATGTTCCCCAACTCTGAGGATTGGTGTTTCCAGTAGGACAATGCTTCATGCCACACAGCCAGGTCAATAAAGGTGTGGATGGAGGACCACCAGATCAAGACCCTGTCATGGAAAGGGTCTCCAATCTCCAGACCTGAACCCATGACCTGTCCATTTTCTGCAAATAAATGCACTAAATGACAATATTTTTATTTGGAATTTGGATGTTGTCAGTAGTTTATAGAATAAACCAAAAATGTAAATTTTACCCAAACACATACCTATAAATAGTACAACCAGAGTAACTGATCATTTTGCAGTGGTGTCTTCATTTCTTCCAGAGCTGTATATGAAATTTCAGACGCTTTTATCCTAAGTTAACCAACTCCCTGACCAACTTGACTCATCATAAGGTTCAATACCATTCCAGTATTCTAATTCCTAATGTTACCAAGAAGACTGTTCTGAATTTTAAAAAAAATGTCATGTCTACAGGATAGTTTCACTCCAAATGAGAACTTATTTATGAAGGGCTTTTCAAACATTTTGCTCAAATGCAATATGTGTGTATACAATTGAACCTAAAAGTATTTTATTCTGCTATAAGCATACTTTTTGTTTGTTCGCTTATTAGCTGAGCACGTGAAAACAATGGTAAGACAGTGTTTTCGTATTCTTGATTTATTCTAATACATTTGCATATGTCATATAGAAGTACACAACACATTAGTTTGGATTACATGGATTTACATGTGCTGGTTTTCATTTCAGACAGATGATTAATTATGAACACAAAATATAAGACTTTCACATATTTAATGATTCTAATATGTGTGTATCTAGAATTATGAGCCTTTAGGAATAAAGATGCCTGCTGTTAAGCAGAGAATACATGTAAATAGGCAGAATCAACCTATTAGGCAACTGAAATCATCAACCTATTAGGCAGTATCAACCTACTAGAAATAAATAATGAAATAGGCAGAATCAACCTACTAGGCAACTGAAATAATAAAATAGGCAGAATCAACCTACTAGGCAACTGAAATAATAAAATAGTCAGTATCAACCTATTAGGTAAATGAAATAATGAAATAGTCAGTATCAACCTATTAGGTAAATGAAATAATGAAATAGTCAGTATCAACCTACTAGGCAACTGAAATAATGAAATAGGCAGTATCAACCTATTAGGCAACTGAAATAATGAAATAGTCAGTATCAACCTATTAGGCAATCAGTATCAACCTATTAGGCAACTGAAATAATGAAATAGGCAGTATCAACCTATTAGGCAACTGAAATAATGAAATAGGCAGTATCAACCTATTAGGCAACTGAAATAATGAAATAGTCAGTATCAACCTATTAGGCAACTGAAAAAATAAAATAGTCAGTATCAACCTATTAGGCAACTGAAATAATGAAATAGGCAGTATCAACCTATTAGGCAACTGAAATAATGAAATAGGCAGTATCAACCTATTAGGCAACTGAAATAATGAAATAGGCAGTATCAACCTATTAGGCAACTGAAATAATGAAATAGGCAGAATCAACCTATTAGGCAACTGAAATAATGAAATAGTCAGTATCAACCTATTAGGCAACTGAAAAAATAAAATAGTCAGTATCAACCTATTAGGCAACTGAAATAATGAAATAGTCAGTATCAACCTATTAGGCAACTGAAATAATGAAATAGTCAGTATCAACCTATTAGGCAACTGAAATAATAAAATAGGCAGTATCAACCTATTAGGCAACTGAAAAAATAAAATAGTCAGTATCAACCTATTAGGTAAATGAAATAATGAAATAGTCAGAATCAACCTACTAGGCAACTGAAATAATAAAATAGGCAGAATCAACCTACTAGGCAACTGAAATAATGAAATAGGCAGAATCAACCTACTAGGCAACTGAAATAATAAAATAGGCAGAATCAACCTACTAGGCAACTGAAATAATAAAATAGTCAGTATCAACCTATTAGGCAACTGAAATAATGAAATAGTCAGTATCAACCTATTAGGCAACTGAAATAATGAAATAGGCAACTGAAATATCAACCTATTAGGCAACTGAAAAAATGAAATAGGCAGTATCAACCTATTAGGCAACTGAAATAATAAAATAGTCAGTATCAACCTATTAGGCAACTGAAAAAATGAAATAGGCAGTATCAACCTATTAGGCAACTGAAATAATGAAATAGGCAGTATCAACCTCAACTGAAATAATAAAATAGGCTATCAACCTAGGCAACTGAAATAATAAAATAGTCAGTATCAACCTATTAGGCAACTGAAATAATGAAATAGTCAGTATCAACCTATTAAATAATGAAATAGCAGAATAATGAAATAGTCAACCTACTAGGCAACTGAAATAATAAAATAGTCAGTATCAACCTATTAGGCAACTATTAGGCAACTGAAATGAAATAATGAAATAGTCAGTGGCAACTGAAATAATGAAATAGGCAGAATCAACCTACTAGGCAACTGAAATAATAAAATAGAAATAATAAAATAGGCAGAATCAACCTACTAGGCAACTGAAATAATAAAATATCAACCTACTAGGCAGAAATATCAACTATTAGGCAACTGAAATAATGAAATAGTCAGTATCAACCTATTAGGCAACTGAAAAAAATAAAATAGTCAGTATCAACCTATTAGGCAACTGAAATAATGAAATAGGCAGTATCAACCTATTAGGCAACTGAAATAATGAAATAGGCAGTATCAACCTATTAGGCAAAAATAATGAAATGAAATAAATAATGAAATAGTCAGTATCAACCTATTAGGCAACTGAAAAAATAAAATAGTCAGTATCAACCTATTAGGCAACTGAAATAATGAAATAGTCAGTATCAACCTATTAGGCAACTGAAATAATGAAATAGGCAGTATCAACCTATTAGGCAACTGAAATAATGAAATAATAGGCAGTATCAACCTATTAGGCAACTGAAATAATGAAATAGGCAGTATCAACCTATTAGGCAACTGAAATAATGAAATAGGCAGTATCAACCTATTAGGCAACTGAAAAATAAAATAGTCAGTATCAACCTATTAGGCAACTGAAATAATGAAATAGGCAGTATCAACCTATTAGGCAACTGAAATAATGAAATAGGCAGTATCAACCTATTAGGCTATTAGGCAACTGAAACTGAAATAAAATAGGCAGTATCAACCTATTAGGCAACTGAAATAATGAAATATTAGTGAAATAATAAAATAGGCAGTAAACCTATTAGGCAACTGAAAAATAAAATAGGCAGTATCAACCTATTAGGCAACTGAAATAATAAAATAGGCAGTATCAACCTATTAGGCAACTGAAATAATGAAAATAGGCAGTATCAACCTATTAGGCAATAATGAAATAATAAAATAGGCAGTATCAACCTATTAGGCAACTGAAATAATAAAATAGTCAGTATCAACCTATTAGGCAACTGAAATAATAAAATAGTCAGTATCAACCTATTAGGCAACTGAAAAAATGAAATAGGCAGTATCAACCTATTAGGCAACTGAAATAATGAAATAGGCAGTATCAACCTATTAGGCAACTGAAATAATAAAATAGGCAGTATCAACCTATTAGGCAACTGAAATAATAAAATAGGCAGTATCAACCTATTAGGCAACTGAAATAATAAAATAGGCAGTATCAACCTATTAGGCAACTGAAATAATAAAATAGGCAACCTATTAGGCAAAAATAATAAAATAGGCAGTATCAACCTATTAGGCAACTGAAATAATAAAATAGGCAGTATCAACCTATTAGGCAACTGAAATAATGAAATAGACAGTATCAACCTATTAGGCAACTGAAATAATAAAATTGGCAGTATCAACCTATTAGGCAACTGAAATAATGAAATAGGCAGTATCAACCTATTAGGCAACTGAAATAATAAAATAGTCAGTATCAACCTATCAACTGAAATAAATAAAATAGTCAACTGTATCAACTATCAACCTAGTGAAAAAATGAAATAGGCAGTATCAACCTATTAGGCAACTGAAATAATAAAATAGGCAGCAACTGAAATAATAAAATAGTCAGTATCAACCTATTAGGCAACTGAAATAATAAAATAGTCAGTATCAACCTATTAGGCAAAAAAATAATGAAATAGGCAGTATCAACCTATTAGGCAACTGAAATAATAAAATAGGCAGTATCAACCTATTAGGCAACTGAAATAATAAAAACAACTGAAATAATAGTATCAACCTATTAGGCAACTGAAATAATAAAATAGGCAGTATCAACCTATTAGGCAACTGAAATAATGAAATAGGCAGTATCAACCTATTAGGCAACTGAAATAATGAAATAGGCAGTCAGTATCCTATTAGGCAACTGAAATAATAAAATAGGCAGTAATCAACCTATTAGGCAACTGAAATAATAAAATAGGCAGTATCAACCTATTAGGCAACTGAAATAATAAAATCGGCAGTATCAACCTATTAGGCAACTGAAATAATGAAATAGAGTATCAACCTATTAGGCAACTGAAATAATGAAATAGACAGTATCAACTATTAGGCAACTGAAATAATAAAATCGGCAGTAATCAACAACTATTAGGCAACTGAAATAATGAAATAGGCAGTATCAACCTATTAGGCAACTGAAATAATAAAATAGTCAGTATCAACCTATTAGGCAACTGAAATAATAAAATAGTCAGTATCAACCTATTAGGCAACTGAAAAATGAAATGGCAATCAACCTATTAGGCAACTGAAATAAATAAAAATAGTCAGTATCAACCTATTAGGCAACTGAAAAAAATGAAATAGGCAGTATCAACCTATTAGGCAACTGAAATAATGAAATAGGCAGTATCAACCTATTAGGCAACTGAAATAATGAAATAGACAGTATCAACCTATTAGGCAACTGAAATAATAAAATAGGCAGTATCAACCTATTAGGCAACTGAAATAATGAAATAGACAGTATCAACCTATTAGGCAACTGAAATAATAAAATCGGCAGTATCAACCTATTAGGCAACTGAAATAATGAAATAGACAGTATCAACCTATTAGGCAACTGAAATAATGAAATCGGCAGTATCAACCTATTAGGCAACTGAAATAATGAAATCGGCAGTATCAACCTATTAGGCAACTGAAATAATGAAATCGACAGTATCAACCTATTAGGCAACTGAAATAATAAATATATCGGCAGTAATACAACTGAAATAATAAAATCGGCAGTATCAACCTATTAGGCAACTGAAATAATAAAATCGGTATCAACCTATTAGTACAATCCCTATTAGGCAACTGAAATAATAAAATCGGCAGTATCAACCTATTAGGCAACTGAAATAATAAAATCGGCAGTATCAACCTATTAGGCAACTGAAATAATAAAATCGGCAGTATCAACCTGGCAACTGAAATAATAAAATCGGCAGTATCAACCTATTAGGCAACTGAAATAATAAAATCGGCAGTATCAACCTATTAGGCAACTGAAATAATAAAATCGGCAGTATCAACCTATTAGGCAACTGAAATAATGAAATAGACAGTATCAACCTATTAGGCAACTGAAATAATAAAATTGGCAGTATCAACCTATTAGGCAACTGAAATAATGAAATAGGCAGTATCAACCTATTAGGCAACTGAAATAATAAAATAGTCAGTATCAACCTATTAGGCAACTGAAATAATAAAATAGTCAGTATCAACCTATTAGGCAACTGAAAAAATGAAATAGGCAGTATCAACCTATTAGGCAACTGAAAAAATGAAATAGGCAGTATCAACCTATTAGGCAACTGAAAAAATGAAATAGGCAGTATCAACCTATTAGGCAACTGAAATAAAATAAAATTAGGCAACTGAAATAATAAAATAGGCAACCTATTAGGCAACTGAAATAATAAAATAGGCAGTATCAACCTATTAGGCAACTGAAATAATAAAATAGGCAGTATCAACCTATTAGGCAACTGAAATAATAAAATCAACCTATTAGGCAGTATCAACCTATTAGGCAACTGAAATAATGAAATAGACAGTATCAACCTATTAGGCAACTGAAATAATAAAATTGGCAGTATCAACCTATTAGGCAACTGAAATAATGAAATAGGCAGTATCAACCTATTAGGCAACTGAAATAATAAAATAGTCAGTATCAACCTATTAGGCAACTGAAATAATAAAATAGTCAGTATCAACCTATTAGGCAACTGAAAAAATGAAATAGGAGTATCAACCTATTAGGCAACTGAAAAAATGAAATAGGCAGTCAACCTATTAGGCAACTGAAAAAATAAAATGAAATAGGCAGTATCAACCTATTAGGCAACTGAAATAATAAAATAGGCAGTGTCAACCTATTAGGCAACTGAAATAATAAAATAGGCAGTATCAACCTATTAGGCAACTGAAATAATAAAATAGGCAGTATCAACCTATTAGGCAACTGAAATAATAAAATAGGCAGTATCAACCTATTAGGCAACTGAAATAATGAAATAGACAGTATCAACCTATTAGGCAACTGAAATAATAAAATCGGCAGTATCAACCTATTAGGCAACTGAAATAATGAAATAGGCAACTGAAATAATAAAATATCAACCTATTAGGCAACTGAAATAATAAAATCGGCAGTATCAACCTATTAGGCAACTGAAATAATGAAATAGACAGTATCAACCTATTAGGCAACTGAAATAATAAAATAGTCAGTATCAACCTATTAGGCAACTGAAATAATGAAATAGGCAGTATCAACCTATTAGGCAACTGAAATAATAAAATAGTCAGTATCAACCTATTAGGCAACTGAAAAAATGAAATAGACAGTATCAACCTATTAGGCAACTGAAATAATAAAATAGGCAGAATCAACCTATTAGGCAACTGAAATAATAAAATAGGCAGAATCAACCTATTAGGCAACTGAAATAATGAAATAGACAGTATCAACCTATTAGGCAACTGAAATAATAAAATAGCAGTATCAACCTATTAGGCAACTGAAATAATGAAATAGACAGTATCAACCTATTAGGCAACTGAAATAATAAAATAGTATCAGTATCAACCTATTAAAATAGCAACTGAAATAATAAAATAGGCAAATAATAAAATAGGCAGTATCAACCTATCAACCTATTAGGCAACTGAAATAATAAAATAGGCAGTATCAACCTATTAGGCAACTGAAATAATGAAATAGACAGTATCAACCTATTAGGCAACTGAAATAATAAAATCGGCAGTATCAACCTATTAGGCAACTGAAATAATGAAATAGACAGTATCAACCTATTAGGCAACTGAAATAATGAAATCGGCAGTATCAACCTATTAGGCAACTGAAATAATGAAATAGACAGTATCAACCTATTAGGCAACTGAAATAATGAAATAGGGTCAGTATCAACCTATTAGGCAACTGAAATAATAAAATGGCAGTATCAACCTATTAGGCAACTGAAATAATGAAATAGGCAGTATCAACCTATTAGGCAACTGAAATAATGAAATCGTATCAACCTATTAGGCAACTGAAATAATGAAATAGCAGTATCAACCTATTAGGCAACTGAAATAATAAAATAGGGGGTATCAACCTATTAGGCAACTGAAATAATAAAATCGGCAGTATCAACCTATTAGGCAACTGAAATAATAAAATCGGCAGTATCAACCTATTAGGCAACTGAAATAATAAAATCGGCAGTATCAACCTATTAGGCAACTGAAATAATAAAATCGGCAGTATCAACCTATTAGGCAACTGAAATAATAAAATCGGCAGTATCAACCTATTAGGCAACTGAAATAATGAAATAGACAGTATCAACCTATTAGGCAACTGAAATAATAAATAGGCAGTATCAACCTATTAGGCAACTGAAATAATAAAATCAGTATCAACCTATTAGGCAACTGAAATAATAAAATCGGCAGTATCAACCTATTAGGCAACTGAAATAATAAAATCGGCAGTATCAACCTATTAGGCAACTGAAATAATAAAATCGGCAGTATCAACCTATTAGGCAACTGAAATAATAAAATCGGCAGTATCAACCTATTAGGCAACTGAAATAATAAAATCGGCAGTATCAACCTATTAGGCAACTGAAATAATGAAATAGACAGTATCAACCTATTAGGCAACTGAAATAATAAAATCGGCAGTATCAACCTATTAGGCAACTGAAATAATAAAATCGGCAGTATCAACCTATTAGGCAACTGAAATAATGAAATAGACAGTATCAACCTATTACTGGCCAGTCTGGCCTGCATATAAACTCAGCAAAAAAAGAAACCTCCCCTTTTCAGGACCCTGTTTTTCAAAGATAATTCGTAAAAATCAAAATAACTTCACAAATCTTCATAGTAAAGGGTTTAAACACTGTTTCCCATGCTTGTTCAATGCACCATAAACAATTAATGAACATGCACCTGTGGAATGGTCGTTAAACTAACAGCTTACAAATGGTAGGCAATTAAGGTCGCAGTTATGAAAACTTAGGACACTAAAAGAAAGATGCCCAGGGTCCCTGCTCATCTGGGTGAACGTGCCTTAGGCATGCTGCAAGGAGGCATGAGAACTGCAGATGTGGCCAGGGCAATAAATTGCTATGCCTGTACTGTGAGAGGCTTAAGACAGCGCTACAGGGAGACATAACAGAGAGCTGATCGTCCTCGCAGTGGCAGACCACGTGTAACAACACCTGCACAGGATCGGTACATCTGAACATCACACCTGCGGGACAGGTACATGATGGCAACAACATCTGCCCGAGTTACACCAGGAACGCACAATCCCTCCATCAGTGCTCAGACTGTCTGCAATAGGCTGAGAGGCTGGACTGAGGGCTTGTAGGCCTGTTGTAAGGCAGGTCCTCACCAGACATCACCGGCAACAGTGTCGCCTATGGGCACAAACCCACTGTCGCTGGACTAGACAGGACTGGCAAAAAGTGCTCTTCACTGATGAGTCACAGTTTTGTCTCACCAGGGATGATGGTCGGTTACACCAAGGCCTGTACTCTGGAGCGGGATCGATTTGGAGGTGGAGGGCCCATCATGGTCTGGGGCGGTGTGTCACAGCATCATCGGTCATTGCAGGCAATCTCAACATTGTGCGTTACAGGGAAGACATCCTCCTCCCTCATGGGGTACCCTTCCTGCAGGCTCATTCTGACATGACCCTCCAGCATGACAATGCCACCAGCCATACTGCTCGTTCTGTGCGTGATTTCCTGCAAGACAGGCATGTCAGTGTTCTGCAATGGCCAGCGAAGAGCCCTGATCTCAATCCCATTGAGCACGTCTGGGACCTGTTGGATCGGAGGGTGGGGTCTAGGGCCATTCCCCACAGAAATGTCCAGGAACTTGCAGGTGCCTTGGTGGAAGAGTGGGGTAACATCTCACAGCAAGAACTGGCAAATCTGGTGCAGTCCATGAGGAGGAGATGCACTGCAGTTCTTAATGCAGCTGGTGGCCACACCAGATACTGACCATTACTTTTGACCCCCCCCCCTTTGTTCAGGGACACATTATTCCATTTCTGTTAGTCACATGTCTGTGGAACGTGTTCAGTTTATGGCTCAGTTGTTGAATCTTATGTTCATATAAATATTTACACATGTTAAGTTTGGGACGTTTCTTTTTTGCTGATTATATTAGGAGATATGACTCTTAAGATGACATAAAGAAACCCTCCTTATTTGCTCCCTGAACATGGCCAGGGCCCTTGTCTACAGGGGACAGAAGACCTCTGTGTCATCATTGAGGTGGTCCTTGTCTAGCAGGGGACAGAAGACCTCTGTGTCATCATTGAGGTGGTCCTTGTCTAGCAGGGGACAGAAGACCTCTGTGTCATCATTGAGGTGGTCCTTGTCTAGCAGGGGACAGAAGACCTCTGTGTCATCATTGAGGTGGTCCTTGTCTATCTGTGTCATCATTGAGGTGGTCCTTGTCTAGCAGGGGACAGAAGACCTCTGTGTCATCATTGAGGTGGTCCTTGTCTAGCAGGGGACAGAAGACCTCTGTGTCATCATTGAGGTGGTCCTTGTCTAGCAGGGGACAGAAGACCTCTGTGTCATCATTGAGGTGGTCCTTGTCTAGCAGGGGACAGAAGACCTCTGTGTCATCATTGAGGTGGTCCTTGTGGTCCTTGTCTAGCAGGGGACAGAAGACCTCTGTGTCATCATTGAGGTGGTCCTTGTCTAGCAGGGGACAGAAGACCTCTGTGTCATCATTGAGGTGGTCCTTGTCTAGCAGGGGACAGAAGACCTCTGGTGTCATCATTGTCTAGCAGGGGACAGAAGACCTCGGTGTCATCATTAAGGTGGTCCTTGTCTAGCAGGGGACAGAAGACCTCTGTGTCATCATTGAGGTCACCTCTCTTCCATTCTTAGCAGGCAAAAAAAACCATGTAAATAGGGTCTTCTTTCTTGATGACCTCACTGTAGCGGACGATAGACGGGTGGACTATGATGGTGAAAGCATCCTGTGGGTGGGACACACTGGAATCACAAGGCACCTCAATCTAGCTAACCTGTTATGCCAAAGATGGTGCACTTGCAATTCATTATTACAAATTGTTAAAACAATGTAACAACTATGAGGAAACAGATACAAAATTAGAACATGGTAATAAGAAGCCATATATGTAGAAGGTTAGATTTGGCATTCACTTTTTATTGTAGTTTTTCCTAAAAGCTGAGCCCTCATTGCACACACACACACACACACACACATTACAAAACCCAGAAACAGCAGCCAGGAACAGTCTGACTAATCATATTCTTCTTTTAGTAGACACACTCTCCATCTCCGGCTTCAAGGAGCACTAAAACAATGACACGGGTATCAGAAATGATTGTACTTCACAGGAGTTGGCTCACGTTGACCTAAAAAGGGCATAGGTCTAGGACTGAACTGAATAGCAGCCATACTTTCCCCTCTTTCACCTGAAGAGAGTTGGTGATGAGGGTACATTTCAAATACGCTCCTGGTTTTGACTTCACCACAGTAATGTCCACGATCAGATAGTTACATTCAGAATGGGTTCAAGTCACAACCCATTCTATTCTCCTCAGTTTGAGTCTGTACCCTCGCTCACTTGTCCTTACTTTGTTAGTATCAAACCACAGTCAATCAATAAGAGTTTCCTATTCATTTTAGTCCAATAATCAATCGACAAAACAGTTTCAAAAGCCTCTGGAATTCAATCATGTAGAATAGATCATCACTACAATACAAAAAAACAGATCTATATTCACAAACACATTTTCTGACAACATTGGAAAACACTCTAGATACAACCTTTACACACAGTATCCAAAACAGTGTAAATTATATTTTGACACGTATTCACTCTCTTCCTCTCTTGTCAAACACTTCTACAATAAAGTTATTCAAAGAGACAATAGAGTGAGTAGTAGGAGAAATCGAGGGAAAAGGAGAACAAAAGATATTTCCTCTGTCCTGATTCAAGGCCTGTCGTCACAAAGACTAGGAGTACATATAACTGATCCAAAAGGCAAAACGGTCTCCTACTCGAAGACTCTTTGTGAATACAGTCCCAGACCTACACGGTACCAGAGGAGATCCCAAGGTGCATAGAATTCGGGGATAGATAATGGCACAGCATTTTGGGCCACGTCCAAAATGGCACCCTGATCCCTACATAGTGCACTACTGTTGACCAGTTCCTGCATCATGCTTTGCTCAAAAGTAGTGCATTATATAGGGATTAGTTTGCCATTTTGGACGCAAAAGTCACTCACTAACAGTAAACATAAGAATGAACAACAACAACAAACGATGATCTCATAAGAGTAAGACAGCACACAGTCAAGGCAAAGCTTTGTAAGGAAAAAGATCCAAGGTGAAAATGCAGTTTAAGGTACTAAGAGCTAGCCCAGTAAGGCTGGCCACCTTGGCAAGACAGCACAAATAGATCTGGAACCAGACTAACTAACAGCTACAACAACCCACCCTGTAAAACAACATACATACAAATCCAACATCTCCAATAAAGGTATGAGGCCAGTAGTAACATCTCCAATAAAGGGATGAGGCCAGTAGTAGGTCATGAGGTAACCTACTAGACCGGCATGGGATGGAGACCTCATAGCTTATTCTCATATCTCATTACTTTGTGAACTTTTTTCTCTCTCTATGATTGCCATTTAATGAGAAAAATGTTTGCATTCTAGTCAAGAGCCCTGTGCTTTTTTGAGAGACATTCAAGGCCATACCCGTCTTAAAGCTAATTGGCCGAGACAGCAGTGTTAAGGTCGGGGGTCACCTTCTTTTGACCAATCAGAACGATGCAATTCCAGCACTTCCTCACATCATATTGCACATTTTAGTCTGGAGGGGGATGATTGAAAAGGGAATTAAAATAAACCAACCACATAAACAAAGATATAGATCTGTTTGTGCCGTCTTATCAGCTGGTGTCAAGAAGACAGCACTAACAGATCCAAGACCAGCCTACATAAACTAAACTAATGGGCCAATCTCTAGTCTACCACCCTCAGATCATCCAGAGGTGAAATCAGTTGTCAATAATATCTCTCATCATGACTTCTAAAGATCTCCATCTATATCCTTCACTTCACTTAAGATGTATTTGGCAACAAGTCTGAAAAGGTGAAAGAGACAGACGTTCCTAATTCCAAAAGCCCCAATACAGAGTAGAACACCCACTTTCTCCGTGTGGTGCACCCTACATATGGAGCTTCCAAGTGGCGCAGTGGTCTAAGACACTGCATCTTAGTGCTATAAGCGTCACTACAGACCACCTGGTTCAAATCCAGACTGCATCACAACCGGCAGTCCCATAGGGCGGCACACAATTGGCCCAGTGCCGTCCGAGTTTGGCCGGTGCAGGCCGTCATTGTAAATAAGAATTTGTTCTTAACCGACTTCACTAGTTAAATAAAGGTTACATTTAAAATATATATATATTTTGACACAACCCATCACTCCTCCCAGGGCTGTGTGACTAGGACAGAACATCCGGGTTAAAGAGGTGATGTATCATAAGGGTGTTTGGCACCTCTGTTAAAGGGGAAGTTTCTAGGATTGTGTGCACCGTATTCCCTATTTAATGCACTACTTTGGATCAGGGCCTATAAGGCTCTGCTGAAAATTAGTACATTAAATAGGGAATAGTTTTGCAACTGAAAAAATTTGAACAAGCACTTCTTATTGGACAAGTCCAGGTCAAGTCCCTCCCTGCTTTAATCAGTTTTCTTCTGTTTGGCCTAATGAACAGGACGCAGCCAGAGACTGCTCAGATGAGTGAACTGGTCTCCTATGAGACCAGTTCAGTTGGTCTCATAGGAGGAGAGCAGGGCGGCATCCACAGGCTCCATACAGGAAGGACAGGTGAAGGACCTCATCAGCCAGGTGTCGATGCAGTCCACGTGGTAGATGTGCAGGCAGGGAAGGAACCGGATGGGGTCGCCGTACTCAAAGTCATTCATGCAGATCGCACACCTGGAGAGAGTGAGGTGCACGACATGATAGATAGCATTTGGTCAAAATTTGGTACAGGTTTCAAATAATAAGAGGCCTAAAGCTAACTTACATACACTTTGTAATGGATGAGGAGCCACTAATATCCTTCTGGGCCATGGCTCAAGATAATGTGGCTAGAAATAGGACATTGCTAGTGAATTAGTGTCTAAATTGGTTGAGCTACAAGAAAAATGATATGGTTGGTCACAGGGCAGAAAAATACATACTCTTTGACTTTCTTGTCAGAGGGCTCAGAGCCGGGGTCGAAGATGCCTCTGGGGAGGTGGTGGATGAGGCCAATCCGCTGGGCGATACGGACCTGCTCCTCCTCTGTCAGCTGGCTGGCCAGGCACGTCTGACTGGGGGTGGGGTGGTACACTGGCGCGTGGACACGCTCCTGTATGGAATGTGTGGAGAGGGGTACAGGGTAACCCATGATACAGTCATCGGGGAGTCTCTGGACCCCCCCAAAACTACATGTGGATCCTCTACTATCTCAGTCAGATTTTATACCATTGACTTGATGGGGAAATGGACAGAAAGACTTTATAGGTGTTAGTAAGCTAAACCATGCCAGAATTTTTCACATGACAGTTATAGCTTACTTGTGAACCCTAAACGTCTGACAGAATACGAAATGAGGCTAACTAGGCTAACTTAACAACGTGGACAGTTAGTTGACATTGTTATCAATGAATCCCCGGTATAGATGTGATCCATCTCCCCCTGAATTGACCTGGTAAGGCGGTGGAGGCTCCCCTGGAACACTGGCTTCCTGGGACTCGTTGAGGAGAGACAAGTCGTCGGCGCCTTGCGAAGACAAACAGTTCCCCATTGAACTGGACCAGCACACACAACCCCCACTACGAACAGGACAGCTAGCTAACAGGACAGCAAGATAAGCAACAAAAACAAATATTTTTACGTGTCTTGCTAAATAAGTTGTCTTTTTAGCTAGCCTGCGGGGTAGCTAGCAAATAGGAATAAACAACAGCCCTCCAACGTCGATGCAGAAAAACAATTCTAATCGCTGTGTAACTTGGACATGAAAGTCAATATCGCTCGAAACAACGACATGTAAATGCTGTCTCTAATTTTCCAATACCTAAGTCAGCGAACTGTAAATGACACCGATTTCAATTTGTGTTATTTGATCTGACTATATTTTTAGATTAAACAGCTTGATGAATCCATCTTTGTTTTGGCTTTGTTTACAAACTGTATACACAGAAGTGACGTCGCTAGTTAATAGGAAGTTGGGAGATCCGGAAGTTGCCTTTCGAAAAAATAGCGGGTAGGTGGACGAGAAAATATGCCTAATAAGCAGTAGTGTAAAGTAATTAAGTAAAAATTATTTAAATTACTACTTAAGTCGTTTTTGGGGTTATCTATACTTTACTATGTATATTTTTGACAAATTTTACTCCGCTACATTCCTAAAGAAAATAATGTAATTTTTACTCCATACATTTTCCCCGACACCCAAAAGTACTCGTTACATTTCGAATGCTTAGCAGGACAGAAAAATGGTTCAATTCAAGTACTTACCAAGAGAACATCCATGGTCATCCCTACTGCCTCTGATCTGGCTGACTCACTAAACACAAATGCTTTGTTTGTAAACAATGTCAGTGTGTTGGAGTGTGCCTCTGGTTATCCATAAAACAAAAGAAAATCATGCCGTCTGGTTTGCTTAATATCAAGAATGTGAAAGGATTTAAAATTTTACTTTTGATACTTAAGTATATATTTGCAATAACATTTACACCAAACAAAACATTTCAAAGATTTTTACAGTTCATAGAAGGAACTCACTTAATTGAAATAAATTAATTAGGCCCTAATCTATGGATTTCACATGACTGGAGAATAGCATCAGGTCTGCTAGATATTCCTGCAGTCAGCATGCCAATTGCACACTCCCTCAGAACTGCACATTTTTAGATTGGCCTTTTAATGTCCCCAGCACAAGGTGCACCTTTGTAATAATCATGCTGTTTCATCAGCTTCTTCAAATGCCACAGCTGTCAGATGGATAGATTGTTGGAAAAGGATAAATGCTCACTAACAGCAAAGTAAACACAGCTTTTTGTGCATATGGAACATTTTTGGGATATGTTATTTCAGTTCATGAAACATGGGATTAACACTTGTTGCGCTTCTATTTTTGTTTAGTATACTTTTAATACTTTAGTATATTTAAAACCAAATACTTTTAGACATTTACTCAAGTAGTACTTTACTGGGTGGCTTTTATTTGAGTCATTTTCTATTAAGGTATCTTTACTTTTGCTGAAGTATGAAATTGGGTACTTTCCCCCCCACTGCTAATAAGACTAACAATAGTTATATCCCTTCATCATATTAATTTCCAGTCATCATAATGAAGACAACACAGATCCAATAGTCAAGAACATCTTTCACTGTATGGCTACCTTTCCACATCAAACTACCTGAACTTGTCATGTAGGTATGAGGTTCCACTATCATCATTTCCATTCTCAGTCATGATCATAAATAAAGACACAACACAGTCAAGATGCTACAGTCAAGAACATCCTTTTATTCAATCAAGGTGCTGCTCTGCTCAAACTGTGTTTTTCTTCTTATGGAAAAGAAACTGTAATTAACACATGCATTTCACCTATAGAGCTCTGGGGGTGTTTCTTATACACAAAGACATGGGATGCATTTAAAATGGCACCCTATTCCCTACATAGTGCACTACTTTTGAACAGGGCCCTATGGGAATAGTGAAAAAGTAGTGCACTATGTAGGGAATAGGGTGCCATTTCAGACAGAGCTACAGGCATGAGTGGGTCTCTTCTGCTCTGAGGGCATAGGGTCGGGGGTCAAAGGGCGTACTGTCTAGACACCACGAAAAAAGAAAAAAAAAATCTCAAAACGGAACAGAGTTTTTAGAGCCTGGCATTCAAACTGATATCTCTACGTTTCACTTGAGAGTATGCCTCAAGCCTGGTTCATGCTGGCTCTATATGGTGGGTTGTGGTGTGTGTTTTGCCAATGGCTAATACTGCTCCTGGCTTCACTAGATAAAACCTCACAATAATAATACAAGAGTTTAGAGTATTTGATACATGACTAGGTGTGTGTGTGTGCTGGTCGTATTGCAAACCCCCTTTTCTCAGCCAGTAGTTATAAGGTGCTTGTAGCATTTCATTTACAGTCCAAGACTCTTTATAGAGTTTCAATGACGGCATACCCTGATAGTTAGGAACTATGAAAGCAAAAATCCAAATTAAGTCAAAAATAAAGGAATAAAATAAAACAAAATAAATAAAATAAAAACTCTTAACTTGTCACAGCAGAAGAGCAGTTCCCCCCCTCAACACCCAAAAGGTACCCCTATAATTTCTCCTTTACCCCAACATTATTGACCCCCTAAGACCTTTACCCCCATAACCCCTAACACCCAGTCCTACCCTACACTGGGCAGGCGCACCCCCAAAAGCCCATTGGTGTAATTTGTTCACTTACATTAGCTGTTTGAATGGAGAAGCTGAAGAGGATGGGTAATGGTATACAATGTGAAGAAGAGGCAATACAGACAAGAATAACGTGAGCTAACTGCATTCTGCTCAAGACAAAAAGTTTCGGCCATTTTTTTTCAACAACCCCTTCCATCAACGGAAGGAAGGAAGGGAGGGAGGGGGAAGGAGAGAGAGAGGACACAGTTACAGACTACTCCGGTGTCTACGAGAGAACAGATAAGACAGAGGAGAGGAGACGGAGGGAAGAAGAAAAAAGCCAGAGAGCAAGGGGGAACGAGAACAAGTTTTTTTTTGCCTTTTCAGTATTTTTTTTCATCATTTATCAATAAAAAGTAAATAACTAATTCACACCAGTTTCCTTTTGTACTATATATATACGGATTTTGAAAAGGGAAAGGATTTATGGGAAGGTTGATACAATGGAGGGGGATCATTTTTCAAAGGTTGAGGTCGGATGAAGTTGCTCACTAAGCACTGATCTAAGGTCAGTTTTGCATATCCCCTCCTAATGGTTCAGGTCAGGATATGGGGTACAGTAAACTGATCCTAGATCTGCACTTAGGGGCACTTCCACCTCTACCTTGAATTATTTCGAATGAAAGGGGAGCGATCTGGATTACAAAATGGAGTCTGTGAACAAAAGGCACTTTTAAGGGACAACCTTTAACTGCTGGGAAACTACACTACAGCACAAGCACTAGTCAAGGTGAATTTACAGGGGAATGAGGGAGAGGGTGGAGAAGGAAGGGGTGGAGGGAAGCTCACTTTGCATAGGCCTACTGTATTTCTATCGTTACGTCATGGTTCTGACAGACTGGCTGGCTCCTCAAATGAAATTCTAAGCTGCCATTTTCCTGTTTTTTTCACTTGCTCAGACTCAGAGAGAGGAGTATAATAGTCTGGGAGAAATCAGAAGAAGTAGTTGTGGGCATTGATAAGCCTACAGTACAGCTCTCGTCCTATCTAAAGGTTGAACCAAAATGCCTTTTGTTTCACAACCTACTAGAGGAATATAGGAAGGAATAGGAACCCCTCCCTCCACTCAATATTACAAACAGGAGAAGGAATAGAAATAGAGAAGAGGAGTAATAAATGCGGTTTCCTAAAGGTAGTCATTATTTTGTTCATTATCATTCATTTTGTAATAGTTTGAATGTACTTTATAGTGTGTAAAAGTACCGGTTTTTCATTTCACCTGTTTTTCACTCCATGTTCAATTTGTTTTTAAACGTTTTGTAAGAAATGTTTCTTCCTTCAGCCCCTCCAAACATTTTTATAAACAAATGATTACACGTTAAACATTAAAAAAGAGACAATAAAGGAAAATAAAAACAAATACCCCCAACTTACAAAGACTAGGATATGGCTCTGTTAGTTTAGAGTCCAGGAGCACATCGGACTTGAAACAAATAGATTTTTTTTCTCTTTTCTTCTTAGCTTTCTTAAAAATCTCTAACAGACAAAACACAATGAATCTACCCAATGCATTGCACGTGGCTCAATCGACACATATTTTTCAATAATAATACTTTCCATCAAAAAACAAACACTTTTTTCTTCAATTTTTCCATTGTCGATTTTGACATGTTTCATCTATTTTGCATCATTGACATTTTTGTTTCGTTTTTTTGAATGCTGCACTGTAGATTTGTGGAGGTTGGGTGGGTGCTCATTGAATTGTCATGGTGACAGTGAGGTGCTGTCCATCATGGAATTCTGCTAGCTCAAGAGTTCAGAAAATAACTAAACTGCCAACAAGCTCATTTTAGTCAAGTTTAAAAAGGAGCATATACCATAAATATATATGTTTAAGATCTCTCTCTCTCTCTCTCTTTATAACATTTTGCAGTCTTCTATAAAGATTCTGTCCTATAGCCAATGGTTTCCATATAGGAAGAAACATCACCATTCTTTGTAGCTTTAGCATATATGTGAACAAAAACATCAACCTGAATTTGAACTAATTGCATGATAGGGGAGTACAGAGGCACTTCCATAGATTGTTATAGTTGTGATATATGATTTGAGTACATAGAGCTAATTTTACTATAAACTCAGAGTGCCTGGGCTGTCAGACAATTCTATCCCTGCACATGGAAGAAACCAACAGCTAGGCAGTCCAGTTATTTTGTGAGGTTTGGCTTTTTTTTGTTTGAATTATTGTGTCATGATAAAAAAAAAATTACAATATCGATAACAATTTAATAAATCACATTTACAATAGAAAAAAACAAGGTATCTCAAATTAAAAATGACAAATGTCAAAATGAATGAAAAACCATTATCAAAGGCAGTTTGGAGAAACTCATATATAAAGGCTCCCCTTTGTGTTTGGAATCAGGGTGACGGTGTTAGTAGTGTGCATTTTGATACGGTGGTGTGTCAGCGTGTGTTCCTCCGGGCGCTACTGTGAATGGACTGTGGTTACAGGGTGAAGCAGGGCAGGGGTTGTCGCAAGTTCCTGTACTGGTGTTTGTGAGAGATTTCAGAGATGTCTGTTATTGCAAACGAAGATGATATTTTTTCTGCAAAATAAAAAGCGGACGAAAGAAAAAGATCTTAGAGAAGAAGGTCAAACATAAGCAAAAGAATCCAAGTGAGAGAAAACCAAAACCAATCCGGCAAACTAAATGAAATGCAAGAAAACAGCTACAAACAAAAAGAAAACTAGTTATTACATGATGATGTTGATCCTATGCATGTATTATGTTACTGTGAAGGACACACAGACAAAATGTATTGTCAGTGAATAGTTGTGTCTGCCAGACGTGTGGGTTCTGGAGACAATGATCTGTGTGTGTACGTACTTTGAGTCTGCGTGAGTGCGTGTATGTGTGAGTGCCAGGATGCCAGAGCCACAGCCCATTGCCCACACACACACACTGCCTTCAGCGACCTGCTGGATCGCTCTGTTTCCTCCCTTATTTGTATCAGTAGTGCATAGGTGAGGGGACGAAAGAGGGCATAGTGTTGTATGACTGTCGGTTATGTCTGTCTGACTGACTGACTTTCTGTCTGTTATGTCTGACTGTCTTATATCTGACTGACTGACTGACTGTTTTGTGTTCGCTCTCGGCTCATGCTATTGGCTATCGCTCTTCACAAGAGGGTAAGCTAAAACCAGCCATCTAGTGCAGATGGTATCACACCATTGGATGGTGTCCCAGTGTTTGGCCAATCAGAAGAAGGGAGGTGATTCAGGGCTGAGTACATTAAGCGGCAGTGAGGCCAGTCGGATGTGGTTGTGTGAGGCTGTGGGTGTTGCCGGGGCAACCCTGGACACCTGGTTGACAGATGAGAGAGGGAGCAGGGACAGAAAGCACCGTCAGGAGGAGAGACTAAAGGATTACAGAATGGGTTCTTTTGGGTGGCAATGTTTATAGCTATAGCTCAAATGACCAAATTCTGCCAACTATGTGTTTTACACTGTTGTGTGTGGGTGGATCTCCCAGCCATTGCATGGAGTTTCATTGTGAAAATAAAATATAAAAACAACAATAAAACGAAATTGGTCAGTTAGTTGTCAGGTTGCATATTTTTGTTTGCTTTCTGACATGTTTTGTGTGTGACATTTCCTCATCTTTCTTCCTCCTCTTCTTCCTCGTTCTGCCGTTCGTTCTGAGTCTGTCCACTTCAACCGATCTCTTTTCAGCCTTCTGTATAGGGAGATGGTTGTTCCGGTTCAGATGTTCAAATCGTGGAAATGGGTATTCTTCTGGGGGGTTATTTTCTGTTTTTGTGTTGTTGGTTGTTGAGCAAAAATACTTTAGTGTCAGCAGTTTGTTTGTAGTCAGTGTTGGTTTGTTTTGTGTGTTGTGTTGTTTTTCCATTCCCAATTTTCTCATGACACAATTCTAGCGGTTGAGTCGGAGGCCTTGTCAGAGGAACCAAGACTAAAGAAGAGAAATAAAATACAGGAAACATCAGGTTCATCTTTGTCATGTTGTAACATCACTAAGTTCAACAGTTACACATTTATAAGTAAATAAATGGTTCAGGAAAATAATCGATTTAAAAAATGTTGTCATGCAAAATATTAACTAGCCACTAGAGGGCCATCCTTCATAGCAACTTTTCCCTTTACTGAGCTGAGCCTCGATCATACCCCAATGCCTAGGGACCTTAAGTTGATCATTCCTCACACAGTATGTAAGTAAGTCATTTCAAGACGACAGTTTGTAAAAGTACTTCTTTCACGTTGTAGTATTTCAACCGTCAAAGTCTCCAATAAGTACAACGTTTAGATGCAACATGATTCACAAGACTTTCTTTACTGTTTCAAATGACACCATGAAGTCAACTACTGCAGGCCATGCAGCTACTCCCAGGATAAGGTTTCACAGTTTGATAAGACTCACTGAGGGTACAGAGTTATAGGGTTGGCATTTGACTCTGGGAGCTGGGTTCCAATACCATTGGAAATAGTTTCTTGGCTGGATTGAGCTTGCCTGGCACAATTGAAAATATTTCAAATAGTATTTGAACCCAGGTCTGGTTAAGTGGCAGCCCTGCTCAGGCTCCAGACAACATTCCACAGAGTAGACCCAGGGAAAGGCAGCTAATCACTGACGGCCCTATAGCTACGCTCTGCTCTCTATTCTGTTACATTCCTATAGGACCCCGGAGAGAAAGTTTCTCTCCTCCCTTTTCCCCTCTCTTTCCTTCCTCCTTTTCCCTTTCCCAGGATCCTTTTGGGCTTCTAACTCCTCCTCTTTTCTCTCCCAACTTCCTCTCTCTTCTCTCTCTCCCCCAATGTAATCCCTGGCAGGACTGACCACTCCCACTTCTCCTTAACTCCCTTCAAGGCTAAGTTAAACTGCCTATGACATCATGTCTGGTTGCCACGGGCAACCAGACAGTCAGGACGTGACTTCGCTTGTGGAGCACAGAGCTTGAACTAACTCTCTTTCTCTTAACCCCCTCTCTTTCTCTCCCTGCATGACTTGTGTTTAGCCACCAGAGAGCTCCTCAGACCAGTTATTCACTGAGTGTAAAAAACATTAGGAACACCTACCCTAATACAGAGTTGCACCCCCCCAGTTCATGACACAAACCGTTGTGCCAGGCACCCAGTACCATACCCTGTTTTAAGACACTTCAATCTCTTGTCTTGCCCATTCACCCTCTGAATGGCACACATACACAATCCATGTGTCAAATGTTTCAAGGCTTGAAAATCCTTCTTTAACCTGTCTCCTCCCCTTCATCTACACTGGTTGAAGTGGTTTTAACAGGTGACATCAATAAGGGATCATAGCTTTCACCTGGATTCACCTGGTCAGTCTGTGTCATGGAAAGAGCAGGTGTTCTTAATGTTTTGTATACTCAGTGTATGTCTCTGCTCTCAAACTACACTGGTAAGTGCCAGGGTTACATCTGTGGACGAGGGAGTGTGTGGGGGAAGAAGGGAGGGTTGAAAGAGATAAGCGAGAGAGGGGAGGTAGAGGAAAGGAAGGGAGAAAGAAGAAGACCCAGAGAGAAACCAGAGAGAGAGAGAGAAGACAGAGAGCGAGAAGATCCAGAGAGAGAGAGTAAAGACACATAGAGAGAAAAGACAGAGAGAGAAGACACAGAGAGAAGACCCAGAGAGAGAGAGAAGACAGAGAGAAAGAGAAGACAGAGAGAGAGAGAGAGAGAAGACACAGAGAGAGAGTGAGAGAGAAGACACAGAGAGAGAAAGAGAAGACACAGAGAGAAAAGACACAGAGAGAGAGAAGATACAGAGAGAGAGAGAGAAGACAGAGTGAGAGAGAAGACAGAGAGTGAGAGAGAAGACACAGAGAGCGAGAGAACAGAATAGAACAGAATGCAGATTGTTTCCATGTGTGTCTGTGGGAGGGATAGCTGAGTGGTCTGCAGGCAGGTGCGGTGTAGGTAATGGAGGACAACCCAACACACTGCTGCCCAGTGGCACAACACAGACAGCCAGGGAAACACCACAAGTGGACAGTACTCTGAGGAAGGAGTCTGATACGCCAAAACCTCAGCCATCTACAGTATACATGTACACCCCTGAAGTTAATGTTGATGAAGTGCAGATTTCTGTGTGTCCTCCGGATAAGACCACAAGTTTACTGTCGCAAAGACTGCAAACCAATACTGAAAACTAGTCATTTAAAACATGTCTGATTGTTGTGTTTTGTCGTGTTTACAATTGTTTGGCAGAAAATGTGAGATAGTGTGTGGAAGCGGAGAGAGGTGGTAGCTACCTGAGACTGCTGGGGGATGTTCAGAAAGTTGTCCCGTGCTCCGATGCTGACAAACCTGTTGGGAGCTGTGGAGCCTGCCGTGGAGTATGCTACACAGAGAGAGAGATACACACACCGTCACACACACACATGCAGAGTCAAACACATAGTCACACACACATGCATGCACACACACATTCACACATATTCACACACACATATTCAAACCCACACACACACACACAGACAGACATAGCCACACGCATACGCGCACACTCACGCACACACACACACACACACACACACACACACACACACACACACACACACACACACACACACACACACACACACACACACACACACACACACACACACACACACACACACAATTGTACAATATGTGCATGTTACTGTGTTATTACTGGATTCTGGGAAATTATGTTTAGAATGAGCTAGAATTAATAAGACTATATTGATAATTGATCAGTCTTGATCATTGATAATACTGCATATAAACTGTAGTCCCAAAGTCTCCTAGATAGATAGACTGGGGAAAATGGAAGCCCTTTATGAGGGTCAGACAGGGATAGATGGGAGCTCTTTATGAGGGTCAGACAGGGATAGATGGGAGCTCTTTATGAGGGTCAGACAGGGATAGATGGGAGCTCTTTATGAGGGTTAGTTACTGTGGGGAAGTGAAGTAAACTGGGCTGAGCCTCCTCCTCCTGTTAGTCCCAGATATACCTTGCAGCCCAGGGCCCTGTGTCTGGATCTATAGGGGGAACCAATAGGAAATAAGCTCTATGGGTGGAACCAATAGGAAATAAGCTCTATAGGGGAAAACCAATAGAGAATAAGCTCTATGGAGGGGAACCAATAGGAAATAATATTTGTGTGCTGGCCAATGTTCCATTCTGTTGCTATGGAGATCCTGTTACTCTGGTGAAGGTACTCAAGACCAGAGAAGGGGACCAAATTTAGGGCAGTTGTTGTGCTTACTGGACTCCAATGATAGGCAGCTGAATGACACTGCCATTCTGACCGAGTGAGGGCGGAGTGAGGGGGAGGTTGGAGGAGTTTGTGGGAATTCATGTGTGTGTGTGTGTGTGGTGAAAACTGGGAACAAAATGAATAAGATAAATAAAGACAAGGAGGTGGAGGAGGGAGAGAAGAGGTGTAGATTTATTTATATAAAAGTACATTATATAAATAAAGTGATACAGATAGGCGATAAACGATAAAAGTGGGGAGGGAAAATAGGAAGGACAGGACGACGAAGAGACAAAGAAAAATAACAGGAAGTGACCAAAGCAGCTCCGTCCAGTGCCCCCTCTCTCTCGGTGTGCCTCTCCCGCGGCCCGACTCAACGCACCTCGCCCTGCCTGCCTAGAGGAACCAAGCCAGCCAGCCAACGGAGGTAAAGCACGCACACCCCCACGAGCGACACTCTTTTCTCCCCCCATTTCCCTAATTAGACCTAGCGGTATATGTTTAATGATGATTGATATTTATTGTTTATGTATGTGATTTTCAAGTTGTTTTTATTTTGTTCTCAATTTTTTTTTTGTGAGATATAATGTGGAAGGAAGGAAGCAAGGGAATTGTGGGTAAAGTGGGGCATCGTGATGTTTTATGGAGTCCACGCCAACTGCCCTAATTTTGTTCCCTTAACAAAGAAAAACAAGAATGAAAGGAAAAAAGAAAGGAAATAAATGAGTATATCAAATTAAGCAAACAAAAACAAGAAATGAGAGAGGGGTCAATTTAGTCTTCTGTTGTCATAGACAGACCATGCATAGTCTGGGTTGATTAAAGGATAGCAGTTAGCCAGACACTAGGACCTACTCTATAGGACAGAATACAGGGCATTGGTCCCCCCCCCCACTACAAACACTTCAACAAGAAGGGAAAAAACCTAGCTACACTGCCTCCTGTGGTGCTAGCAGGAAACACAGAGAGACAGAGAGAGACAGAGAGAGAAAGAATAGGAAAGTTAGGTCAGAATAGAGAGAGAGAGAGAGATTGATAGGGATCTCTGGCATAGGCGTGGCAGTCTGCTCTACAGGAGTGGATAGAGTACTGCTCCAGGGAGGTGACAGTGAGGACTGCAGGGCGCTCATGATCAGAGGAGGCTGGTTGGAGGAGGCTGGTTGGAGGACATCCTCCAACCATCCTCCAAAACACTGGAATCAACAGTGTTTTGGCTCTGTTCCATTAATTCATTCCTTTAACTCCTCCCACCAGCCTCCTCTGGTTAGGAGTGGGGAGGTGGTGACTGGGTTTGGGACTCTAACCAACTACCCTTGGTTGGGGAGTGGGGTTTCTCTACCTAGAGTTAACCTACATGTACTCATTTTGATTTAGGATTTGATATCTCTAGATATCTCAGGGGGTCTGAGGGGCGAAGTGGTTGGAGGTGAGGGCGAGAGCGGGGGGGGGGTCACTTACACGGAGATGCGGGCGAGCTGAGTCCGCCGCCGTCGGGGGGTGTGTTGATTGGTTTAGAATCGGGCATGGGGAGGGGCACGGGGCGCGCCACTGGGGGCGGCGGGGGCAGCAGGAAGGAGCCTGGCATTTTGCTCTGGCTGTGACCACCTCCGTTAGGCTGCAGAGACAGCAGACACCACACAGGACAGGGTGAGCACTCAGCACACACACCACCCTAGGACAGGGTGAGCACTCAGCACACACACCACCCAGGACAGGGTGAGCACTCAGCACACACACCACCCAGGACAGGGTGAGCACTCAGCACACACACCACCCAGGACAGGGTGAGCACTCAGCACACACACCACCCAGGACAGGGTGAGCACTCAGCACACACACCACCCAGGACAGGGTGAGCACTCAGCACAGACGGCTGATGGAAGCACCAGCTAGCCACCAGTCAGTCTCACACAAACACACAGAAACCATGACGACAATGGAAATAAATACTGGAGGACACTAGAGCAGGAAGACAGACAGAATGTGGGAGTTAGACTGGGACATACAGAACTTAAAAAGGGAGGGGAAAATATACATCTGGGATCTGAGATTGTGGACCATAAGAAGGGTTTGTGTCCTGGTCTAGTGGTAGAATCCCAGCAGAGCAGCAAGATAACATGGCTGAATATTCCAGCGGTTTTCTATAGGGAGTCAATCCAGTACAACGGATCGTGTGGAAGTGCAAGGGTCTTAGTCCGTTTGTGTGACGTGAAACCCTAACAGTCTGTGTGTGTCCCATGTCCCCTCCAACCCTCCCTGACCTCTCACCTGTCCCCCGGACTGCCCCGAGCCGTCGGCGCAGACGAATTGGACAAACTCCTTGAGCGGGTCCTGGTGGTGGTGGTAGCGGATGGTGGGGTGAGTGAAGTAGGGACTGGACTGCTGGATGATGGAGGAGGAGGGGAAGTGGAGAGCTGACGCTGAGGCACGGGGACTCCCTGAGAGAGAGGGGGAGGAGAGGGGGAAGAGTGAGAGCGTGAGAAGGGACAGAGGGAAGAGAGTTAGTTGGGTCCATGTAATCCCACTCCAGACACAATTCATATAACACATTCAGAAAAGACAAGAAACACAACAGTGACACAAACTAGACAGAATAGAATAACTGATGTAATCCAACACACTAGACTGAAGGGAGTAACTGATGTAATCCAACACACTAGACTGAAGGGAGTAACTGATGTAATCCAACACACTAGACTGAAGGGAGTAATTGATGTAATCCAACACACTAGACTGAAGGGAGTAACTGATGTAATCCAACACATTAGACTGAAGGGAGTAATTGATGTAATCCAACTCATTAGACTGAATAGAATAACTGATGTAATCCAACACACTAGACTGAAGGGAGTAATTGATGTAATCCAACACACTAGACTGAAGGGAGTAATTGATGTAATCCAACACACTAGACTGAAGGGAGTAATTGATGTAATCCAACACACTAGACTGAAGGGAGTAATTGATGTAATCCAACACACTAGACTGGAGGGAGTAACTGATGTAATCCAACACACTAGACTGGAGGGAGTAATTGATGTAATCCAACTCATTAGACTGAATAGAATAACTGATGTAATCCAACACACTAGACTGAAGGGAGTAATTGATGTAATCCAACACACTAGACTGAAGGGAGTAATTGATGTAATCCAACTCATTAGACTGAATAGAATAATTGATGTAATCCAACACACTAGACTGAAGGGAGTAATTGATGTAATCCAACTCACTAGACTGAAGGGAGTAATTGATGTAATCCAACACACTAGACTGGAGGGAGTAATTGATGTAATCCAACACACTAGACTGGAGGGAGTAATTGATGTAATCCAACTCATTAGACTGAATAGAATAACTGATGTAATCCAACTCATTAGACTGAATAGAATAACTGATGTAATCCAACTCATTAGACTGAATAGAATAACTGATGTAATCCAACTCATTAGACTGAATAGAATAACTGATGTAATCCAACACACTAGACTGAATCCTTACTGGGTTGAATAAATCTGTTCATTCATCTGATGTTAGATTGGTTTATCCGTGTGGTAATTTCAGAGCGTTAGAGAGTGGACGTCACATGATTGTCTCCAGGGGTTTACTATAGATGTAAATGCGTGTGATTTATTAGTGTGTTTATCAGTGTGGTGATTCGAGAGAGTTAGAGGGTGGACGTCACATGATTTCCCCCTGTGGTTTGTACTACAGGGAGTCTAATGCTACTTGTGTATCTAAATGAACAGAATCATCCAAGGCTGCAACATCTGGTCCTGTTCATACAAAACATCTCTTCTGTATTCTCTGTCTATCTACAGTAAGCACAGCCTGAACACACATACATGAATGCAGACACGTATTACGCACACACACACTGAAGCATGACAGTCAGAGACACACACACACACACACACACACACACACACACACAAACACACACACACACACTTTCCTGTTGGTAATGCTTGTTGGGAATGTGTAATCAATCATAGCCTATCATTGCTGTGTGGTTCAGCCGAGTAGTATGAAGCCTGGGAGAGTTAAATCCCACCGCTAAATCCCTTATAGACATTAGTCATGTGTGTGTGTGTGTGTGTGTGTGTGTGTGTGTGTGTGTGTGTGTGTGTGTGTGTGTGTGCGTGTGCGTGTGTGCGTGTGCGCGTGTGTGTGTGTGTGACAGTGTCTTCTGAGATTCTGTGGCCTTGGCGATTTGGCACTGAAAACAGGCAAGCTGGTTGGTAGACTGCAAGGGGACTTGCATCTGTGAATGTGTCTGTCTGTCACCCTCTATCTCTCCAGTGTATGGAGGTGTGTGTGTCTGTGTCTGTGTGTGTGTGTGTGCATGTGTCTGTGTCTGTGTGTGTGTGTGTGTGAGAAAGTGGGCTCACTAGACCAGACTGACTACCAGAATAAACAGACAACAGTCACACCTGGCATCCAGGCCCTGCCAACAGGAAATAAACTAACCCAGACAACATCTATGCCGATAGCTCCATTCCAGCTACTGATGTCAAGCCTCTCCCTCACCTCTTCTCCAGTCTCTCTCTGTCCCTCTTGGGGTGGCAGGGTAGCCTAGTGGTTAGAGCGTTGGACTAGTAACCGGAAGGTTGCAAGCTCAAATCCCCAAGCTGACAAGGTACAAATCTGTCGTTCTGTCCCTGAACAGGCCCACTGTTCCTAGGCCGTCATTGAAAATAAGAATTTGTTCTTAACTGACTTGCCTAGTTAAATAAAGGTAAATCAAATCTCGCCCTCAGTCTATCCCTCTCCCCCTTTCTTGCTCACCCCTCCTCCAGTCTCTCTTTATCCCCCTCACTCCCTCACTCTTTATCCCTCCCTCCCTTTCATTGGTTTCTTTATAGCAGTGTGGCCTCTGAGGGACTTTCTATTTGGACGGCGGCCATCTTAGCAGCCCCCCTCCTCTTCCCCTCCTCCTATGGAGCCTAAACACTGTCTCAGTCTCACACTACAACTCTCTTACAGACTAACCTCTTAGCAGTTTGTAGACACATTCTAACTGGGAGAAGGGGTCAGCTATGAATCAGATATACCTGAAGCTGGTCTGACACATCTTCCCGTAACACAAGTAACAGCAAGTCAATAGAATAATAGAATGTACAGCTCTTCTAGCACTTGGACAAGCTCTATATACTTAAACCAATCCTTCACTGTTGTTATACTAGGAAACGAAAATGAAAAGTATAACATATATCAAATGTATACCAATCTAAATGTACAATTCTTAAGCTATTCTAGTGAAACGTGAAGGGGAGAGCTGTAAGAGTCCAAAGGACCTTTACATGACAGGGCTGCTTTGGCTGCGGACCAGGCCAATCCTCAGAGAAGAGAGAGAGAAGAGAGAGAGAAGAGAGAGACAAGAGAGAGGGATGGAGGAAAAGAGAGAGACAGAAAGAGGGAGTGGGGGGATGTATTTATTCCATTGGAAAGTGAAACTCAACAGGGACTACAGTAGCTGGCAGGCTCGTATCTCAGAGGGAGAAGAGGAATTCTCAGACCGGAGGCCTGGAAACCATTTTGCTATCCTCACAACGTTCTTCTATAAGGTGAGGGGGCGGGCCATTTGAAACAACTAGTGTGTGTGTGTGTGTGTGTGTGTGTGCGTGTGTGTGTGTGTACGCCCGTTACACTTGTGTGTTTGCCCTGTTTGAAACAGAACTGGCTCGATCACATGGGCATGGAATTACTGGCATGAAGACACACAAAATAAAGAAAGCGAGAGAGAGAGTGAGACAGAGTGTGGAAAACAGTGATGAGAGAGAGAGAGATAGAGCTGAACTGTTGCAGGCCATGATAATAAATGTCAAGAGATCTCTGGATCTTATCGCTAGTTCTCAGATCAAAGTGGGTTCAAATCTACTACTGCTGCTCGGTTGTCTTGGTGAAAGTGGTATCTGCAATTGGGGTCAATAAGATTCTCTCTCATCTCTCTCTCTTTCTTTCTTAGTGACTATAGTATTAGGGGTGGGGTCTAGAGATCTGTATATCTATACGGGGGTGGGGTCTGGAGATCTGTCTATCTATCATTTTTTTAAACATATTTATTTGACCTTTATTTAACTAGGCAAGACAGTTAAGAACAAATTCTTATTTTCAATGATGGCCTGTGGGGTGGGGTGGGGTCTGGAGATCTGTATATCTATAAGGGGGTGGGGTCTAGAGATCTGTGTATCTATAAGGGGGTGGGGTCTGGAGATCTGTATATCTATAAGGGGGTGGGGTCTAGAGATCTGTATATCTATAAGGGGGTGGGGTCTGGAGATCTGTATATCTATAAGGCGGTGGGGTCTAGAGATCTGTATATCTATAAGGGGGTGGGTTCTGGAGAGCTGTATATCTATAAGGGGGTGGGGTCTAGAGATCTGTATATCTATAAGGGGGTGGGGTCTGGAGATCTGTATATCTATAAGGGGGTGGGGTCTGGAGATCTGTATATCTATAAGGGGGTGGGGTCTAGAGATCTGTATATCTATAAGGGGGTGGGGTCTAGAGATCTGTGTATCTATAAGAGATCTGTATATCTATAAGGGGGTGGGGTCTGGAGATCTGTATATCTATAAGGGGGTGGGGTCTGGAGATATATCTATAAGGGGGTGGGGTCTGGAGATCTGTATATCTATAAGGGGGTGGAGTCTGGAGATCTGTATATCTATAAGGGGGTGGGGTCTAGAGATCTGTATATCTATAAGGGGGTGGGGTCTGGAGATCTGTATATCTATAAGGGGGTGGGGTCTGGAGATCTATGTATCTATAAGGGGGTGGGGTCTAGAGATCTATGTATCTATAAGGGGGTGGGGTCTGGAGATCTGTATATCTATAAGGGGGTGGAGTCTGGAGATCTGTATATCTATAAGGGGGTGGGGTCTAGAGATCTATGTATCTATAAGGGGGTGGGGTCTAGAGATCTATGTATCTATAAGGGGGTGGGGTCTAGAGATCTGTGTATCTATAAGGGGGTGGGGTCTGGAGATCTGTATATCTATAAGGGGTTGGGTCTAGAGATCTGTATATCTATAAGGGGGTTGGGTCTGGGGCAGGGCTTGGTCTCACCTGGACTCACCCCTGCCATCGTGTTGTGTGTGAACGTTATCTATCAACCGTCTCTCTCTCTCTCTCCCTCCCTCCCTCTCTTTCTCTATAAGGGTGGTGAGGGACTTTAGGGGTTGGGGCTGGGGCTCACCTGGTCTCACTCCTGCCAGCACGGGCAGCGGGTGGTGTGTGAACGTCATGCGGGGGGACCTCGTCTGGGGCGACAGGGCGTTGAAATCAAACTTCCCCGGCTTCTTAAGAGAACCAGGCGAGGACAGTCCTGGCAACAACAAATAAATGGGATCAATATAAAAAGAATATCAAAATGGGGGAGAAGAGGAGTTGGGTTTAATGTACAATGTTTTGGACTGGCTGCTACACTTAAATCAAAACATGTAAAAGGGAATTCATGATTAGAAATTTTTTATTCTTTGATTGATTGGTTTTAAAGCAATTTGATTGGCTGATGACAGTGCATTGTTATGAGTCCTGTTGGATATTGGCCGTTCTCCTAACCAATCCCAGCCTGGCGGGCTCAGGACTTGCAGAATTTTCAGTATAAACAGTGCCCTCAAAAAATAGAATGGGTGAGTTGAAGTTGTGGCTTCGGGGTGGTCAGGGTGGGGGAAGGGTTGATGTAGGGTTGAATCAAGGCAGTAATTAAATCTACAAGCATTTTTAAATCTACATCCATTGTCTTCCAAGATTGGCTGAATATTCTCCTCTTTCCAAAGCTCCACAGCCTACCATGAGCTATATGAAGCTCCTTTCAAAATAGAAACACTGTATATAAACTACAGTATAGAGCCTGCAGCTGCTCAGTGAGAAAGACAAGCAGACGGAATGGAGAGAGGGAGGGATGAAGGGAGGGAGGGAGAAAGGCGAGAAAAGCGTGGGAGAATGTGAGTGAAGGAAGGAGAGAGTGAGTGATGTCAGAGTGGAACCTGTGAAAATGTAGCAGTATTTTTTGTTTTGTTTCTTTTCCTTTCTAGGAATGTCTGAGATGGACATGTCATAAGATGGTAAACATGGTTCATTATCTTCATCTCACACTCACTCACATACACAACAACCCTCACACACTCACCGATTACCACACACACTCACCGATTACCACAAACCCTCACACACTCACCGATTACCACACACACTCACCGATTACCACAAACGCTCACCGATTACCACACACACTCACCGATTACCACAAACCCTCACACACTCACCGATTACCACAAACACTCACACACTCACACACTCACCGATTACCACAAACACTCACCGATTACCACAAACACTCACCGATTACCACACACACACACCGATTACCACACACACACTCACCGATTACCACACACACACTCACCGATTACCACACACACTCACCAATTACCACACACACTCACCAATTACCACAAACCCTCACACACTCACCGATTACCACAAACCCTCACACACTCACCGATTACCACACACACTCACCGATTACCACAAACACTCACACACTTACCAATTACCACAAACACTCACACCCTCACCGATTACCACAAACACTCACACACTCACCGATTACCACAAACACTCACCGATTACCACAAACACACACACTCACCGATTACCACACACACACACCGATTACCACAAACGCTCACACACTTACCGATTACCACAAACACTCACACCCTCACCGATTACCACAAACACTCACTGATTACCACAAACACTCACACACTCACCGATCACCACAAACACTCACACACTTACCGATTACCATAAACACTCACACACTTACCAATTACCACAAACACTCACCGATAACCAAAAACACTCACACACTCACCGATCACCACAAACACACACACTTACCGATTGCCACAAACACTCACACCCACACCGATTACCTCAAACACTCACCGATTACCAAACACACTCACACCCTCACCAAATACCACAAACACTCACCGATTACCACAAACACTCACCGATCACCACAAACACTCACACACTTACCGATTACCACAAACACTCCCGATTACCACAAACACTCACCGATTATCACAAATACTCACACACCCACCGATCACCACAAACACTCACACACTTACCGATCACCCCCCACCGATTACCACAAACACTCACCGATTACCACAAACACTCGCCGACACCACACTCACCGATTACCACACACACTCACCGATTACCAAACAATCACCGACAAACACTCACACACTCACCGATTATCACACACACTCACCGATTACCACAAACACTCACACACTCACCGATCACCACAAACACTCACACCACAAACACTCACCGATTACCAAACAATCACACACACACTCACACACAAATCGATTACCAAGCACTCACACACTTACGATTTACCAAAAACACTCACACACTCACCGATTACCAAACACTCACCGATTACCAAACACACTCACACCCTCACCAAATACCACAAACACTCACCGATTACCACAAACACTCACCGATCACCACAAACACTCACACACTTACCGATTACCACAAACACTCCCGATTACCACAAACACTCACCGATTATCACAAATACTCACACACCCACCGATCACCACAAACACTCACACACTTACCGATTGCCACAAACACTCACACCCCCACCGATTACCACAAACACTCACCGATTACCACAAACACTCGCCGATCACCACACTCACCGATTACCACACACACTCACCGATTACCAAACAATCACCGATTGCCACAAACACTCACACCCTCACCGATTACCACACACACTCACCGATTACCACAAACACTCACACACTCACCGATCACCACAAACACTCACACACTCACCGATTACCACAAACACTCACCGATTACCAAACAATCAATGATTACCACAAACACTCACACACTCACACATTCATCGATTACCAAACACTCACACACTTACGATTTACCACAAACACTCACACACTCACCGATTACCAAACACTCACTGATTACCACAAACACTCACATACTCACCGATTACCACACACTCACCGATTACCACAAACACTCACACACTCACCGATTACCACACACACTCTCACACTCACTGATCACCACAAACACTCACACACTCATCATTTACCACAAACACTCTCACACTCACCGATTACCACAAACACTCTCACACTCACCGATTACCACAAACACTCACACACTCACCGATTACCACAAAGACTCACACTCACCGATTACCCCAAACATTCAAACACTCACCGAACACCACAAACACTCACCGATTAGCAGATACTCACTGATTACCACACACACTCAAACACTCACCGATTAGCAGACACTCAAACATTCAAACACTCACCGAACACCACAAACACTCACCGATTAGCAGATACTCACTGATTACCACACACACTCAAACACTCACCGATTAGCAGATACTCACTGATTACCACACACACTCAAACACTCACCGATTAGCAGACACTCACTGATTACCACACACACACAAACACTCACAGATACTCACACACAACACAAACACTCACCGATTAGCAGACACTCACTGATTACCACACACACACAAACACTCACCGATTAGCAGACACTCACTGATTACCACACACACACAAACACTCACCGATTAGCAGACACTCACTGATTACCACACACACACACTCACCGATTAGCAGACACTCACTGATTACCACACACACACACACTCACCGATTAGCAGACACACTCACATTCACTTTAACATTCAGACCCAGGACCTTTTCATACTATTTTTAGTCATGTTCATATTAATCCTAGAATCCTAACAGACAATATTTGTTCCCAAACTTTGTGGTCTATTTCTGAGGTCCTGACATTAAAATCCTTAAAATCCCATTCAACCACAATTCCTCCGGTTCCAGCTGGGTATGTGTGAAAGTCTATGGAGAGAGAGTGTAGTGTGGGGGCGTGTAAACAAAACGGTGTGAAAGAGTTAAGTCTGCAGCAGGTGGGAGGGAGGGAGTGACTAATATGTGTGAACCATTTATGTCTTTAACAGACATATTTCATTTTTAGTTAACCAGGCCTAGGACCTAGTGGGTATAGTGTGTGTGTGAGTTTCATTTATAACCAAGGCTAGGAGGCTAGGGGGCTAGGAGGCTAGGATGCAAGTAGGCTAGGAGGCTATGGGGATAGGAGGCTAGGGGGCTAGGAGGCTATGTGGCTAGGGGGCTAGGAGGATAGGAGGCTAGGGGGCTAGAAGGCTATGTGGCTAGGGGGCGAGGAGGATAGGAGGCTAGGGGGCTAGGAGGCTAGGGGGTAGGAGGCAAGGGGGATAGGAGGCTAGGGGGCTAGGAGGCTATATGGCTAGGAGACTAGGGGGCTAGGAGGCAAGGGGGCTAGGAGGCAGGGGGCTAGGAGGCAAGGGGGCTAGTGCATTGTAGCTGTCAGACTAATTGGAGCCATGGAAGAGAGGTGGAGAACCATGCCTGATCCCACTGCTGACACGGTTACTGTGATGTCTGACACCAACGGTTACTGTGACGTCTGACACCAACGGTTACTGTGACGTCTGACACCAACGGTTACTGTGACGTCTGACACCAACGGTTACTGTGACGTCTGACACCAACGGTTACTGTGACGTCTGACACCAACGGTTACTGTGACGTCTGACACCAACGGTTACTGTGACGTCTGACACCAACGGTTACTGTGACGTCTGACACCAACGGTTACTGTGACGTCTGACACCAACGGTTACTGTGACGTCTGACACCAACGGTTACTGTGACGTCTGACACCAACTGTTAATGTGACGTCTGACACCAACGGTTACTGTGACGTCTGACACCAACGGTTACTGTGACGTCTGACACCAACGGTTACTGTGACGTCTGACACCAACGGTTACTGTGACGTCTGACACCAACGGTTACTGTGACGTCTGACACCAACGGTTACTGTGACGTCTGACACCAACGGTTACTGTGACGTCTGACACCAACGGTTACTGTGACGTACTGTGACGTCTGACACCAACGGTTACTGTGACGTCTGACACCAACGGTTACTGTGACGTCTGACACCAACGGTTACTGTGACGTCTGACACCAACGGTTACTGTGACGTCTGACACCAACGGTTACTGTGACGTCTGACACCAACTGTTAATGACGTCTGACACCAACGGTTACTGTGACGTCTGACACCAACGGTTACTGTGACGTCTGACACCAACGGTTACTTTGACGTCTGACACCAACGGTTACTGTGACGTCTGACACCAACTGTTACTGTGACGTCTGACACCAACGGTTACTGTGACGTCTGACACCAACGGTTACTGTGACGTCTGACACCAACGGTTACACGTCACACCAACGGTTACTGTGACGTCTGACACCACTGTGGTTACTGTGACTGTGACGTCTGACACCAACGGTTACTGTGACGTCTGACACCAACGGTTACTGTGACGTCTGACACCAACGGTTACTGTGACGTCGGACACCAACGGTTACTGTGACGTCTGACACCAACGGTTACTGTGACATCTGACACCAACGGTTACTGTGACGTCGGACACCAACGGTTACTGTGACGTCGGACACCAACGGTTACTGTGACGTCTGACACCAACGGTTACTGTGACGTCGGACACCAACGGTTACTGTGACGTCGGACACCAACGGTTACTTTGACGTCTGACACCAACGGTTACTGTGACGTCTGACACCAACGGTTACTGTGACGTTTACTGTGACGTCTGACACCAACGGTTACTGTGACGCCTGACACCAACGGTTACTGTGACGTGGACACCAACGGTTACTTTGACGTCTGACACCAACGGTTACTGTGACGTCGGACACCAACGGTTACTGTGACGTCTGACACCAACGGTTACTGTGACGTCGGACACCAACGGTTACTGTGACGTCGGACACCAACGGTTACTTTGACGTCTGACACCAACGGTTACTGTGACGTCTGACACCAACGGTTACTGTGACGTCTGGCACCAACGGTTACTGTGACGTCTGACACCAACGGTTACTGTGACGGGGTATGGTAGTAGTTGCCAGGCGCGCCGGTTTGAGTGTGTCAAGAACTGAAACGTTGCTGGGTTTTTCACTCTCAAAAGTTTCATGTGTGTATCAATGGTCCACCACCCACAGGACATCCAGCCAACTTGACTCAACTGAGGGAAGCATTGGAGTCAACACGGACCAGCATCCCTGTGGACAGGTTCCGACACATTATAGAGTCCATGCCCCAGTGAATTGAGGCTGAGGGTAAAGGTGGTGGTGGGGGTGCAACTCAATATTAGGAAGGTGTTCTTAATGTTTTGTACACTCAGTGTATGCCCCACTATATACGAGCACAGAGTGACAAACTGACAGAGGATTTCATCCAGTGGCTTCCCCTACAATAGAGACGAGACCCATGTTATGTATCTACTCTGGCTGTGTGTGTGTGTCTCACTACACTGTCCTCTCTCCTCCTGGCAGACCACAGCAGTGGACTGGCAACCAATCAAGTGCTCCTGTTGACCCCTCTGCCTCTCTACACTAACAGGCCTGCCACCAGATGTGCCTTCAAAACACAGTCTCTTGCTCGCACAAACACACAAGCACGTATGTACCCACACGCTCATACACACGCTCATACGCACGCACGCGCACACACACACACACGCATTGGCTTAAAGCAGTAAAAGGGAAACCAGAAGGAATTCCCTTATCCAGACTAAGTCTGCGTCCCAAATGACACCCTATTCCCTATATAGTGTTTTGTTAAAAGTAGCGCACTGATATTTGGGACGCACACTGTAGTGTAGAAGACCATCAAAGGCTCTAACTAACTCATATTAGAAGCAGCAGAGGCCCCTTAAACATTTCAGAATCATTTGGAACTCATTTGAAATCATGGTTATTTCTAACCCCCAGCGCCCCGAGACACACACACACACTTCACTCTCCCTCCAGCCCCTGTGGAGCAGATGTCGCCAGCAGCCTTGCTACTCCCAAGGCCACACACACAGACACACAGACACACACAGAAGCACCATCTGGGACTAGAGCTTGTGTGTGTGTGTGTGTGTGTGTGTGTGTGTGTGTGTGTGTGTGTGTGTGTGTGTGTGTGTGTGTGTGTGTGTGTGTGTGTGTGTGTGTGTGTGTGTGTGTGTGTGTGCTGTGTGTGCAACATTTACTGTACATACTCTGTCTGTCTGTCTGTCTGTCTGTCTGTCTGTCTGTCTGTCTGTCTGTCTGCCTGCCTGTCTGCCTGCCTGCCTGTCTGTCTGTCTGTCTGTCTGTCTGTCTGTCTGTCTGTCTGTCTGTCTTTGCATGTGTGTGCTCAATTGGCTCTGGAGGGAGTAGAATAAGGGGTTTACTATGGTGGTGTGTGCTGACGTTTGTTTGTGTGTGCTTGCTTGTTTTCCTACCCTCCACCTGGATAGGAACTCCCAGCTGTGGTTTGCCTGTAGCAGGTGGAACCCTCCAGAAAGCAACACACACCGTAGAGTGTTGGTTTGGTGTTGATATTTCACTTCCTTATGTTATCAAGTACATTTTGCCAAGACAAATTTGATTCTTTATGTTTTGAATCGCTCAGTGGGGTCTTTCTCTATCATATCGTTAACATCATTACCTAAAAGTCAGATGTCGTACCCTAATACATCCCATAATAAGCAGCGAACTCTGCTGACAGAGCAGTGCAGCGTTATCCCTGAAAACGGGTCGCAAATAGCAAGCTGAATTAAATGTTAAAGGTTGTGAAATTAAAAAAGCTTTCGTTACGCTCAGTACTCCGGTGTTCATTTCACAAAGATACTTGTTTTTGTGAGAAATCTCCGAAAAAGAAGAGGAACTTTGCATTAATATGAACATTGTATACTAAAATATGAAAACATGTCATGTCTCAAAATGGATATCCATTGATATCCATCATACCTCTATATTGTTTTATGTCCTCGGGATTTGAGAAAGATGAGGCGTTCATTGGTAAGACTGTTCGGTATTCTTCCTTTTCGCACAGCATCCAGCCGAGCTGACGAGATGTTGCTTTCCTGATTTATGACCACTTTTTTCCCTGGCCTCCATTGATTTAGTCACTCTAATTTTGACCCTCCTACAAGGAGGGATTATGAGAGACACGAGGTTTGGACCATTGGTTATTTTAGCAGAGTATCTACACAAATAACATTATTTTACCCAGTGTTCGAAAGTTGCGTTTTTGATTGGACACCTTACCATCTCCCATTCTAAATCTCATTTCATCTGCCAGACAGTAGAACTGATCCCCTTCTATCTCTCCATCTCTCTTTCTCCTTCCCTCAGTCCCTCAGAAAAGGACACACGGCCATCTCACATCTCTAAAACCGACAGCTCTCTCTCAACATAACATACTAAATACACAAATGCCTCACATTTGTAATTAATTAGGGTTTGTCCATTAGTTTTGGTTAAATGAATTGGCGAGAGGGTCACCCAGGGCTGCATCCAGCCTATTCCCTATGTAGTTCACTACTTTTGTCCAGAACCCATTTTTATTGTTTTTAACCTTTATTTAACTAGGCAAGTCAGTTAAGAACAAATTCTTATTTACAATGAGGCCTACTCCGGCCAAACCTGGACGACGCTGGGCCAATTGTGCGCCACCCTATGGGACTCCCAATCAGGGCCGGTTGTGATACAGCCTGGAATCGAACTAGGGCCTGTAGTGACGCCTCCAGCACTGAGATGCAGTGTCTTAGACCGCTGCGCCACTCAGATATGTTACACATACACTACAGTACATGACCAAAAGTATGTTGACACCTGCTCTTCTAACATCTCATTCCAAAATTATGTGCATTAATGTGGAGTTGGTACCTCCTTTGCTATTATAACACACTCCACTCTTCTGGGAAGGCTTTCCACTAGATGTTGGAACATTGCTGCGGGAACTTGCTTCCATTCAACCACAAGCGCATTAGTGAGTTGGGCACTGATGTTAGGCGATTAGGCGTGATTCATAGTCGGCGTTCCAATTTATCCCTAAAGTGTTTGATGGGGTTGAGGTCAGGGCTCTGTGCAGGCCAGTTAAGTTCTTCCATGCCGATCTCGACAAACCATTTCTGTATGGACCTTGCTTTGGGCACTGTCATGCTGAAACAGGAAAGGACCTTCCCTAAACTGTTGGCACAAAGTTGGAAGCACAGAACTGTCTAGAATGTCATTGTATGTTGTAGCGTTAAAAAACAGCCCCAGACCATTATTCCTCCTCCACCAAACTTTACAGTTGGCACTATGCATTTGGGCAGATAGCTTTCTGCTGGCTTCGCCAAACCCAGATTCGTCCATCGGACTGCCAGATAGTGAAGCGTGATTCATCACTCCAGAGAACGCGTTTCCAATTCTCCTGGACTCCTGGAGTCCACTCCAGCCGACGCTTGGCAATGCGCATGGTGATCTTAGGCTTGTGTGCGGCTACTCGGCCATGGAAACCCATTTCATGAAGCTCCCAAAGAAACAGTTATTGTGCTGACGTTGCGTCCAGAGGCAGTTTAGAACTCGGTAGTGAGTGTTGCAACTGAGGACAGACATTGTCTGCGCTTTGTTGTCATTCAACAATAGACAACTTGTTTTAATGCACATCTTTCACTTGAGAAATACTGCACCAAACAGCTTAGTTAGATGTAAAATTGCGCAATTAAGATCTCCTCTGCAAAAACAAAAAAATGTATGACAGATTTCTTGAGTTATCTTAGATTAATTCTGACTATTTTGAGGAAGTGTATACTGGCTACGGCGCCTCAAGATGGACAATCAGTACTATTGCCACTTTTTATTTGTTCAGCGAAGGTATTTTAAGGTTGTATGCAAGCACACTCGTTTGGTTCCCCAAGCCAAGTTCAGCTTGGTGCCAGCAGTACTGAAGCATGCGGAAGCCTTAAGGCAGACAGCATGTGTATGTGTGTGTGTGTTAATTAAATTCACAGCTCAGCTAACTGGAGCAGGTCTGAGCAAACCAAAGGGCCTAGCACAGAACCTCTCTCCCTCTCTCTCCCTAGGGTTTCTACTGCTGCACATGTTTTCAATTAGAGAAAGGGGATGGAGGGAGAAAGGGAGAGAGATAGGGAGAGAGAGAAAGACAGAGAGAAAGACAGAGAGAGACAGAGAGAGAGAGAAAGAGAGGGAGAGAGAGAGAGAGAGAGAGAGAGAGAGAGAGATAGAGAGAAAGAGAGAGAGAGACAGAGAGAGAAAGAGAGGGGGAGAGAGACAGAAAGAGGGAGAGAGAAAGAGAGAGAAAGACAGAGAGAGAAAGAGAGGGAGAGAGAGACAAAAAGAGGGAGAAAGAGAGAAAGAGAGAGAGAAAGAAAGAGCAGCTGTGGAAACAAATAATAGTTAAGAAGGTGTGAGTTGGTGTATGAGTGTACACATATTGTACACATATTGAAAGAGGAATGACTGAGTTATACACAGTGTAGGTAGATATGAGTTATACACAGTGTAGGTAGATATGAGTTATACACAGTGTAGGTAGATATGAGTTATACACAGTGTAGGTAGATATGAGTTATACACAGTGTATGTAGATATGAGTTATACACAGTGTGGGTAGATATGAGTTATACACAGTGTGGGTAGATATGAGTTATACACAGTGTGGGTAGATATGAATTATACACAGTGTGGGTAGATATGAGTTATACACAGTGTGGGTAGATATGAGTTATACACAGTGTGGGTAGATATGAGTTATACACAGTGTGGGTAGATATGAGTTATACACAGTGTGGGTAGATATGAGTTATACACAGTGTGGGTAGATATGAGTTATACACAGTGTGGGTAGATATGAGTTATACACAGTGTGGGTAGATATGAGTTATACACAGTGTGGGTAGATATGAGTTATACACAGTGTGGGTAGATATGAGTTATACACAGTGTGGGTAGATATGAGTTATACACAGTGTGGGTAGATATGAGTTATACACAGTGTGGGTAGATATGAGTTATACACAGTGTGGGTAGATATGAGTTATACACAGTGTGGGTAGATATGAGTTATACACAGTGTGGGTAGATATGAGTTATACACAGTGTGGGTAGATATGAGTTATACACAGTGTGGGTAGATATGAGTGCAATGTGTTCTGTGCTGCTGAAAAGTGGAGCAGGTTTGAATTGGTGTCACCTATGAACAAGTATACAATTATACATATAACACATATTGAAGAGGAATGATGTAGTTAAACAGGTAGATTATATAAAACATATATGAGTTATATACAGTAGGGAGATATGAGTTATTTACAGTAGAGGGGTATGAGTTATTTACAGTAGGGAGATATGAGTTATTTACAGTAGAGGGGTATGAGTTATTTACAGTAGGGAGATATGAGTTATTTACAGTAGGGAGATATGAGTTATATACAGTAGGGGGATATGAGTTATTTACAGTAGAGGGGTATGAGTTATTTACAGTAGGGAGATATGAGTTATTTACAGTAGAGGGGTATGAGTTATTTACAGTAGGGAGATATGAGTTATTTACAGTAGGGAGATATGAGTTATTTACAGTAGGGGGATATGAGTTATTTACAGTAGGGAGATATGAGTTATATACAGTAGGGAGATATGAGTTATTTACAGTAGGGAGATATGAGTTATTTACAGTAGGGAGATATGAGTTATTTACAGTAGGGAGATATGAGTTATATACAGTAGGGAGATATGAGTGTAATGTGTTCTAACCATGGTAAGGAAACTGCACTCCATCGTGTTCATGTTTTATCTTCCTCTCCTGCACACTGGCCAAATGGTGCTGCACTGTAGGTGGAGAAGGAGAGGGTTAACAATGAGAGATATAGAGAGAGATGAAGGGTAGAGAGCGTTAGGGAGAGAGGGGGTGAGGAAGAGAGAGGGCGAGAGAGTGGGGGAGAAAGAGAGAGAGAGAGAGAGAGAGAGAGAGAGAGAGAGAGCGAGAGAGAGAGGCGGAGAGAGAGAGAGAGAGGCAGAGAGAGAGAGGGGGAGAAAGAGAGAGAGAGAGAGAAAGAGAGAGTGAGAGAGAGAGGCAGAGAGAGAGAGCGAGGCAGAGAGAGAGTGAAAGAGAGAGAAACAGAGCGAGGGGGCAGCTTAAGATTTTTAAGACAGTAGTTGATGTAGTGATCGATCATGGATAACATTGTGGTAAAGTTAGTTCATGGTTACTGTACTGCATTGTTGCTTACTTATCAGGTGACGGTCAACATGGTGTGAGCTTGGGGATGGGGAATGAAGGTCTCCACCTGGTTACAGGTGGGAAGAAGAGGTTATGGAGTCAGTTCTGGTCTCAAATCAGTCTTAGGGAGACAGAGTGTGTGAAAGGTCTCCACTAGTATTGATGAATAGGTGGAATGTCACTTCTGGTCTCGAATCAATTTAAATGGAGGCAGGAGCAAAGAGGTGTTCTGGGAAGTTATGAAGTCAGTTTCAAATCAGTTTAGAAGAGACAGGCTCTTATCCAAGATCCACACTAGCGCACCAATTAGAATGAAGCGTTGGGCAAGCTTTCTAAGTGGTATGCTAGTGGGGATGATCTTGCCAGTGTGGATTTTGGAACAGTGAGTGACAAGTGAGAAGGAAAGAGGTGTTTTGGGGAGGGGTGTTTAGAGTTAGGTGTTTTGAAGAACAGTGTGTTGTGGTGAGTTTGGGGAGAAGAGTTCGGTAAGAATGGTCCAGGGGTCGGGGTACAGGTATAAGGGTAAAGGTAGAGTTTGGGGGCTAGGGGGAGTGTCCTACCTGCATCCATGTCGTTGGGCCAGCCGCTGGACTGGGAGGAGCCTGCGGCTGGGGAGCGTCCGGGGTAGAAGACGTCGTCCGTGGGGCTCTCCAGCTCACTGTCGTCTAACGACTTCCTCTTGTTAGAGCTGCGGAGAGGAAGAGGGGAGAGAGGAGTCAAGAATGGCTCCCTATTCCCTATGTAGTACACTAGGGCCCTGGCCTAAAGTAGTGCACTATTGGACCGGAGTCTCGTCGAATGGTCAACACTTGCTTCCCCCTGCGGCAGGAATCCAGTTCGATCACTGAATGAGACCTACACATTTCTGCTTCCACTACTGTCTCCCACTACTGTCTCCCTGCTCCTGTCTCCCACTACTGTCTCCCACTACTGTCTCCCACTACTGTCTCCCTGCTCCTGTCTCCCACTACTGTCTCCCTGCTCCTGTCTCCCACTTCTGTCTCCCACTATTGTCTCCCTGCTCCTGTCTCCCACTACTGTCTCCCTGCTCCTGTCTCCCACTACCCTCTCCTGTCTCCCACTTCTGTCTCCCACGACTGTCTCCCTGCTCCTGTCTCCCACTTCTGTCTCCCACTACTGTCTCCCTGCTCATGTCTCCCACTACTGTCTCCCTGCTCCTGACTCCCTTCTTCTGTCTCCCACTTCTGTCTCCCACTTCTGTCTCCCACTACTGTCTCCCTGCTCCTGTCTCCCACTGTCTCCCACTGTCTCCTGTCTCCCACTCTCCTGTCTCCCACTTCTGTCTCCCTTCTCCTGTCTCCCACTACTGTCTCCCTGCTCCTGTCTCCCACTTCTGTCTCCCACTACTGTCTCCCATCTCCCACTTCTGTCTCCTACTACTGTCTCCCTGCTCCTGTCTCCCACTTCTGTCTCCCACTACTCTCTCCCTGCTCCTGTCTCCCTCTTCTGTCTCCCTTCTCCTGTCTCCCACTTCTGTCTCCCACTACTCTCTCCCTGCTACTGTCTCCCTCTTCTGTCTCCCTTCTCCTGTCTCCCACTTCTGTCTCCCACTGTTGTCTCCCTGCTCCTGTCTCCCACTTCTGTCTCCCTTCTCCTGCCTCCCACTACTGTCTCCCTGCTCCTGTCTCCCACTACTGTCTCCCTGCTCCTGTCTCCCACTACTGTCTCCCTGCTCCTGTCTCCCACTACTGTCTCCCTGCTCCTGTCTCCCACTACTGTCTCCCTGCTCCTGTCTCCCACTACTGTCTCCCACTACTGTCTCCCTGCTCCTGTCTCCCACCACTGTCTCCCTGCTCCTGTCTCCCACTTCTGTCTCCCACTATTGTCTCCCTGCTCCTGTCTCCCACTACTGTCTCCCTGCTCCTGTCTCCCACTACTGTCTCCCTGCTCCTGTCTCCCACTTCTGTCTCCCACTACTGTCTCCCTGCTCCTGTCTCCCACTTCAGTCTCCCACTACTGTCTCCCTGCTCATGTCTCCCACTACCGGCTCCCACTACTGTCTCCCACTACCGGCTCCCACTTCTGTCTCCCACTACTGTCTCCCTGCTCCTGTCTCCCACTTCAGTCTCCCACTACTGTCTCCCTGCTCATGTCTCCCACTACCGGCTCCCACTACCGGCTCCCACTACTGTCTCCCTTCTCCTGTCTCCCACTTCTGTCTCCCACTACTGTCTCCCTGCTCCTGTCTCCCACTACCGGCTCCCACTACTGTCTCCCTGCTCCTGTCTCCCTGCAGCCTTTATTTAACCAGGGAAGTCACATTGAGAGTTCAGGCAGAGGATGAGGACAGCAGGATGAGAACAGTAGAAATGGACAGGAAGGAGAGAGTTGAAAACAGACACAGAGGTAAACCTAAAAGGCTGATGTGGGTGAGAGTACGTTTAAGGATATGAGATGAGCACAGGACCTTTTCTGAGTTTGTTTTAAGTATAGTTGGCAGGACAGTGTGTGTGTGTGTCTGTATGTGTCAGAATAACTACCTCCGTGGAAGGTTTGCGTACAGCTCGACCTCAGACCTACAGTGCCAGAGAAGACAGAAAGAGAGAGAGAGAGGTGGAGAGAAGGATAGGGGGGGAGGAGAGAGCATCACACATTTATAAGACCAGAAAGACAGAGAGACACAACAAGAGAGAAGAAAGAGATGGAACTCTCAGAGATGGAATGGACCAGAACACTCATAGCGGTTATCAACTGAGGCGGTCTACAATGTCCCGCATACATACTATCGAGTACAGCCTGTAGATATCAGACCTGGGTTCAAACTGTATTTGTTTTCCTTCATCAAATACTATTTGAACCCAGGTCTGGTGGAGGAGCAGCTCTTTTCAATTAGGAACCTTTGAGTGGGTGGAACCTGTGTGACTGCTAAGCTGTTTGTTTCACCTAGGAACCATAGAGTGGAGGGAACTTAATTTAAGTGAGACCTACATGTACCTGGTGGAAGGGGGGGATGCGAGGGAGCGTCGCCCCAGAGCCACCTGGTTGATGTTGTAGTAGCCAGGACTCTCCAGGTCAGCCAGGGAGAAGTTAGGACCAGATGCTGTGGCTACAGGAGCTGGGAGGACACAGGAACAGGAGGAGGAGGAGGAGGAGACATTTAGAAGACAGTAAATCAGCATTTGGATTGTGGAATTTGATGAACAAATGGCCAGCCAAGAGAACATTGGAAGAGTATGGAGAGAAAAATCGAGGGATAAGAGAGACAGAGCGAGAAGAAAGAGAAGTTGAGAGCTAGTAATATATTGAGATAGATAGATAGATAGAGCTATAGATAGAGAGAGATAGAGCTATAGATAGAGAGACAGATTGATAGAGAGAGATAGATAAATAGAGCTATACATAGAGATAGATAGCTATAGATGGAGAAAGATAGAGCTATAGATATTGATAGATAGAGCTATACATAGAGATATATATATCTAGATAGAGCTATATTTGGAGCTATATATAGAGCTAGATAGAGATATATAGATAGAGCGAATGAAAGAAAAAGCTATACATAGAGATAGATAGAGCATTAGATCGAGATACATAGATAGAGATATAGATAGAGAGCGCTATAGATATAGAGCTATAGCTAGAGAGATAGAGCTATAGAGAGAGAGATATAGAACTATAGATAGAGCTATAGAGAGATATAGAGCTATAGATAGAGATAGATAGAGCTATAGATAGAGAAAGATAGAGCTATAGAGAGATATAGAGCTATAGATAGATAGACAGAGTTACAAATAGAGATATATAAATAGTGATAGATCGATAGAGCTAAAATAGAGAAAGATAGAGGTATAGATTGAGATAGATACATAGATAGACCTATAGATAGAGAGAGAATGAAATATAGAGCTATAGATAGAGAGATAGAGATATATAGAGCTATACATAGAGATAGAGCATTAGATAGATAGAGATAGATAGAGCTATAGTTAGAGAGAGATAGACAGAGCTATAGTTAGAGAGAGATAGATAGAGCTATAGATCGAGATAGATCGAGATAGATAGAGCTATAGAGAGAGATAGATAGAGAGAGATAGAGCTATAGATAGAGCTAAAGATAGATAGAGCTATAGTAAGAGATTGAGAGCTATAGATAGCGATAGATAGAGCTATAGATAGAGCTAAAGATAGAGATATATCTAGCTATAGATAGATAGAGCTATAGTAAGAGATAGAGAGCTATAGATAGAGATAGATAGATAGAGCTATAGATAGAGAGAGATAGAGATAGATATAGCTATAGATAGATAGATAGATAGATAGATAGATAGAGCTTTAGAAAGAGATAGATAGAGCGATAGATAGAGATATTGTATTGTCTTTATTGTTTTGAAACTTCTGTATGTGTAATGTTTACTGTTAATTTTTATTGTTTATTTCACTTTTGTATATTATCGACCTCACTTGCTTTGGCAATGTTAATACGTTTCCCATGCCAATGAAGCCCCTTGAATTGAATAGTAAGAGATAAATAGAGATATAGATAGAGCTGTAGATAGAGAGAGAGAGATATAAATAGAGCTAAAGATAGAGATAGATAGATAGAGCTATAGAGATAGATAGATAGAGCTATAGATATAGATAGAGCTGTAGTAAGAGATTGATAGATAGAGCTATAGATAGAGATAGATAGAGCTGTAGTAAGAGATAGATAGAGCTATAGATAGAGATAGAGCTGTAGTAAGAGATAGATAGATAGAGCTATAGATAGAGATAGATAGAGCTATAGTAATAGATAGATAGAGCTATAGATAGAGATAGAGCTATAGATAGAGAGTGCTATAGATAGAGCTATAGATTGAGCTATAGATTGAGCTATTGATAGAGGTAGAGCTATAAATAGAGATAGCTATAGATAGAGCTATAGATATAGATAGATAGAGCTATAGATAGAGAGAGGTAGAGCTATAGATAGAGATAGATAGAGCTATAGATAGAGATATAGATAGAGATAGATTGAGCTTTAGATAGAGAGAGCAATAGATAGAGAGAGAGATAGCTATAGATAGAGCTATAGATAGAGAGAGAGAGAGAGCTATATATAGAAAGGATAAGAGAGGGGTAGATACTCACTCTGTGACACCCTGACCAGCTCAGCCACGTTCCACACTCCTGATGTGACGAAGCAGTCCTGGAAACTCAGGTGCCCTGCAGAGGAGAGACAGGAAGTGTTAGGATGAGTGTGTGTGTGTGTGTGTGTGTGTGTGTGTGTGTGTGTGTGTGTGTGTGTGTGTGTGTGTGTGTGTGTGTGTGTGTGTGTGTGTGTGTGTGTGTGTGTGTGTGTGTGTGTGTGTGTGTGTGTGTGTGTGTGTGTGTGTGTGTGTGTGTGTGTGTGTGTGTGTGTGTGTGTGTGTGTGCGTATGTGTGTGAGTGTTCTCTTACCATTGGGCGGTGGCTTGATGTCTGTGTCTCCTTGTTGGCTGGAGCTGTCTGATTGTCCAGATTCTAGAAGAGAAGAGAAGAGAGGGATTAGCTTGGCTGTGGTGGATACAAAGTATCCTGCTGTATGTGAGGAAAGAGGAAGGGAGAAGGTGTTGGAACCCCTCTAAACTTCAGTCATAGACTCTATACTGACAGATGGGACATTTGAGAAGAGTAGGGAGATTGCTTCACTAAGGGTCAAGGAGGGTGTCTGTATACAGTGTTTATTTGTATATATCAATGTCACAGAATGTTCCCAATGTTCCTACCCCCCCCCCCCCAACTCCTGTCTCAAGGTGTTCAGATTTACTGTGTATGTGTGTGTGTTTAAGGTGTTCTGTTTATGCAGCCTAAAACCCTGCCAGCAAGGAGGTATTAAGTGAGATTAAGAAGAAGGATATGATTGCGCTGGTAGATGGCGCGCGCGCACACACACACACACACACACACACACACACACACACACACACACACACACACACACACACACACACACACACACACACACACACACACACACACACACACAGGGTTGACCAGGGAGGGGATTTTAGGCTAAGTGTGGTAAAGGTGACGGAAACTCAGTGGCCTTTAGATATTGACAGAGGCAGCAGTGGCACACACACAACACACACACACACACACACACACACAAGCACACAGCTGTCACTCTTATTACTGCTCTTGGCATTGGTAGGCCACAGAAGCCAGGGACTAGAGTAGAGATTACAGCCACAAGGGAGAGGATGTTACAGGGGAAGTCTTCCAGTAAAGACTCCCTGACCTCCAGCATGTCATTACAGGATAACTGATCCAGTAGAACAAAGTGGAGAACCAAGGCTGACACAGAGAAAGTACTATTGGTGATTGCTGTGTGTTTCTTTGTTCATGCACTGTGTGCTATCTGGCATGTGTGTGTGTGTTTTGTGGTCTATGTCCATGCACAGAATGTAGTCTATGTATAATTAAGCAATAAGGCCCGAGGGGGTGTTCTTCTGCACACTGCAGAGTGCCTGGATACAGCCCTTAGCCATGGTATATTGGCCAGATACCAACGGAAATACAAGGTTCCTTATTGCTATTAGAAACTGGCTACCAACATAATTAGAACAGTAAAAAGAAATGTTTTGTCATACCCATGGTACAGTATATGGTCTGATATACCACGGCTGTCAGCCAATCAGCATCCAGGGCACGAACCAAGCATGAGTGTATGTTTCTGAATGAGGGAGAGCGTGTGTATGCGTGTACAGTAGCAGTGGCGTGGGCATGACATCTGCAGGGCCACAGCCAGGCCTAACTAACAGAGGTGTTTATCTGTCGCATGTAGGTGATAACAGAGCAGGGGAGGACTGATGCCAACACGCATAGACACATACACAAAGATGCACAAACACACACCAAGCACGCATACACACCACCCGCACGCACACAATCACACACACACAGCACAGCCTCGCCACACTAAGCCATAAGATTAGCTAGTAGAAACAAAAAACAGACCTGTCTCACTGCTTGCTAATGCTGAGAGAGGAGAGGGAGAGAGAGGTGCAGAGAAAGTGAGGAACAGAGGGAGAGAGAGAGAGAGCAAGAGAGGGCGAAAGAAAGAGCGAAGTAGAGAGACAGAGCGATAGGGGGAGAGAAAGAGAACAGGAAGGAAAGAAAAGGAGAGGAGAAGAGGTTTGGGACAGAGAGAGAGAGAAGGCGAGAGAGGGAGAGAAACAGAAAGAGAGGAATAGAAAGCTCCTTTTTCCTCCCTTCTGCAGACTCTCTCCCTCTCTTATCTTTTCTCGCTCGCTGCTCCTGGCAGCCATCTTATGGCTTGGCAGCCATTTTAGCATTGGCGGTAGCGAAGCATTCCAGCTAGCTGACGCCCCTCACACACACACACACACACACACACACACACACACACACACACACACACACACACACACACACAAAGTAAACATATACGTTGGCCAACGAAAACTGTTAAGAAAGAAAACAGCGTCCACTGAACTTTCTTCCTGTTGTGTTTCGCCTCTTGAATCTATAATAAGAAGCACTGACTCTCCAACACAGTATGTACAGAGCATTGTTTGTGTGTGTGTGTGTGTGTGTGTGTGTGTGTGTGTGTGTGTGTGTGTGTGTCAGAGCTACAATCCAATGGAAAGCAGTTGGTGTTAAAGAGGTTTAACTGAATAAACACAGTAAACAGAACCCTCAACCCAATCAGGGTTTCTGGAATGATACAAATTGATTCAACAGATTCTCCTCAGTCACTTTGATGTGAGTGATTTGTAGGCTAGTGGTTAGCATCACTTGGACCTGCTCCTTGGCCCAGATACAGGTGTGATTGAAGAGGCATGCGTGACAAAGAGAGCTTCTGTTCCCATCAGAGATGATAAGAGATATAAGGACAGTCAACACTACGGGCCTACAGACCACCCCCATTTAACAGCACCCCCAGTGCTCTAGAACAACACTCTCGAACCCCACTCTGGTGAAGTGGTCACACTGACCGTCACAGCCCAGCTGATTGTACGTCTCTGGTAGCTTTAGCCCTGGCTAGCCTAGCCCTGCTATAACTGCTGGTGAACTCTGATTCAGTACCACTTATGTGAACCTCTATGTCACTACAGAGAAGGAGCTGCCTGCTGGTTATCACCCCGACGCCAGCTGCAGGCACTGAGGCAGCCAGCCCCCCCGGCCTCCCCCACAGTGTGCGTGTGTGTCTCTGTCTCTCCCCCATCCTCCCCCCAGCATCCTAGACACACATCCAGACCTCTTATCTGTACTCCACAGCCCCCCAAGCCCTCCCCAGAAACCCAAATCATGCCCCTGCAGCTCGCCTAACATTCTTTACCCCCTGAAACCCCACAGCCTAGCGCACAACACCTCCAAGGTCCAAAATGATTGACACCCTTGATAAAGATGAGCAAAAAAATATGTATAAATTGTATGCAATTTTTTACTAATAAATTTGCTCAGAGAAAGACATTTTGTTTAACAAGTAATACAAAAAAAATCACTAAAAGATAGGTGTCAAAGTTATTGTCCCTCCAGCTGTCAATACTCCGCCACCCTCCCCTTGTGAGAATAATGTCACAGTCTTTTTCTACAATGTTTTATGAGATTGGACAACACATTGGGATCACATTCCTCCATTCAGACGGAATCCTTCCAGATCCTTCATATCCTTTGTCTGCGCATATGAACTACCCTCTTTAATTCAATGGGGTGCTATTGCAAAATGTTGATTTTGTGGTCAATCAACCATTTCTTTGTGGATTTCAATGTGCACTTGGGGTTATTGTCTTGCTGGGAGATCCACTTGCGGCCAAGTTTCAGCCTCAGGCAGAGGCAACAAGTTTTGGGCTAAAATGTCTCGGTACTTGGCAAAGTTCGTGATGCCATAGACCTTAACAAGGACACCAGGACCAGTGGACGCGAAATAGCCCCATAACAAAGATCCACCACCATATTTTACAGTAGCTATGAGGGTCTTTTCTGCATATGCATCATTATTTTGACACCAAACCCACCACTGGTGTGCATAGCCAAAGAGTACTATTTTCATGTCATCTGACCATGACATCAGTTTCATCCCAAGCGCCTCTACCTTTTAGTAAACTCCATTCATTCGTATTTGTTGTTTGCACTCAAAAAAATGAATTTGTTGGGGCAAACCCCTCCAAAGAGCCTATTGACATAAACAAAAGGTCAATATAGGAGGAAGAGAAATGCTATTGCACCGGCTCCGATGCTCGTCGTCTGTCCAAGTCTGTCCAAGTCTGTTCTCCAAGGTAACCTGCCTACATGACTATCACCCTGTAGCACATCTGTAATTATGAAGTGCTTTGAAAGGCTGGTCATGACACACATCAACACCATCATCCCAGGCACCCTAGACCCACTCCAGTTCACATACTGCCCCAACAGATCCACAGATGCAGTTGAACTTCACACTGCCCTCTCCCACATGGACAAGGGGGGAAATAACTATGGGAGAAGGCTGTCCATAGACTCTGGCTCAGCGTTCAACACCATTGTCCCCTCCAAGCTCATCACCAAGCTAGGGACCCTGGGACTGAACCCCCCCCCTCTGCAACTGGATCCTGGACTTCCTGATGGACCAGCCCCAGGTGGTGAGAGTAAACCATGCTGACCCTCAACACAGGGGCCCCTCAGGGGTGTGTGCTTAATCCTGTCCTGTACTCCCTGTTCACCCAAGACTGCGTGGTGACAATGGAGGTGGGCCTGATCACAGACAGCGATGAAACAGTCTACAGGGAGGAGGTCAGAGACTTAGCAGTGTGGTGCCAGGACAATAACTTGTCCCTTAACTTCAGTAAGACCAAGGAGCTGATTGTGGACTATAAGGAGAAAGAGGGGAGAGCACCATCCACATTGACAGGGCTGTTGTGGAGTGGGCCGAGAGCGGCAAGTTCCTTGGCATCCACATCACTAAGGACTTAAAATGGTCCAGAGCTCCCTGTCATCCAGGACCTCTATATCAGGCAGAGTCAAAGGAAGGTCCGGAAACATTCCAAAGACTCCAGCCACTCAAGCAATAGACTGTTCACGCTGGACCAACAGGTTCCCAGACAGCTTCTTCCCCCAAGCCATAAGACTGTTCACGCTGGACCAACAGGTTCCCAGACAGCTTCTTCCCCCAAGCCATAAGACTGTTCATGCTGGACCAACAGGTTCCCAGACAGCTTCTTCCCCCAAGCCATAAGACTGTTCACGCTGGACCAACAGGTTCCCAGACAGCTTCTTCCCCCAAGCCATAAGACTGTTCATGCTGGACCAACAGGTTCCCAGACAGCTTCTTCCCCCAAGCCATAAGACTGTTCACGCTGGACCAACAGGTTCCCAGACAGCTTCTTCCCCCAAGCCATAAGACTGTTCACGCTGGACCAACAGGTTCCCAGACAGCTTCTTCCCCCAAGCCATAAGACTGTTCACGCTGGACCAACAGGTTCCCAGACAGCTTCTTCCCCAAGCCATAAGACTGTTCACGCTGGACCAACAGGTTCCCAGACAGCTTCTTCCCCCAAGCCATAAGACTGTTCACGCTGGACCAACAGGTTCCCAGACAGCTTCTTCCCCCAAGCCATAAGACTGTTCATGCTGGACCAACAGGTTCCCAGACAGCTTCTTCCCCCAAGCCATAAGACTGTTCACGCTGGACCAACAGGTTCCCAGACAGCTTCTTCCCCCAAGCCATAAGACTGTTCACGCTGGACCAACAGGTTCCCAGACAGCTTCTTCCCCCAAGCCATAAGACTGTTTACGCTGGACCAACAGGTTCCGAGACAGCTTCTTCCCCCAAGCCATAAGACTGTTCACGCTGGACCAACAGGTTCCCAGACAGCTTCTTCCCCCAAGCCATAAGACTGTTCACGCTGGACCAACAGGTTCCGAGACAGCTTATTCCCCCAAGCCATAAGACTGTTCACGCTGGACCAACAGGTTCCGAGACAGCTTCTTCCCCCAAGCCATAAGACTGTTCACGCTGGACCAACAGGTTCCGAGACAGCTTCTTCCCCCAAGCCATAAGACTGTTCACGCTGGACCAACAGGTTCCCAGACAGCTTATTCCCCCAAGTCATAAGATTGTTCACGCTGGACCAACAGGTTCCCAGACAGCTTCTTCCCCCAAGCCATAAGACTGTTCACGCTGGACCAACAGGTTCCCAGACAGCTTCTTCCCCAAGCCATAAGACTGTTCACGCTGGACCAACAGGTTTGGACAGCTTATTCCCCAGAAGCCATAAGACTGTTCACGCTGGACCAACAGGGTTTTGAACAGCTTCTTCCCCCTAAGCCATAAGACTGTTCACGCTGGACCAACAGGTTCCCAGACAGCTTTTCCCCCAAGCCATAAGACTGTTCACGCTGGACCAACAGGTTCCCAGAGAGTTCTTCCCCCAAGCCATAAGACTGTTCACGCTGGACCAACAGGTTCCCAGACAGCTTCTTCCCCCAAGCCATAAGACTGTTCACGCTGGACCAAAAAACAGGTTCCCAGACAGCTTTTCCCCCAAGCCATAAGACTGTTCACGCTGGACCAAATTCAGGTTTCTCCAAACCCCAGCTTCTTCCCCACAAGCCATAAGACTGTTCACGCTGGACCAACAGGTTCCCAGACAGCTTCTTCCCCCAAGCCATAAGACTGTTCACGCTGGACCAACAGGTTCCGAGACAGCTTATTCCCCCAAGCCATAAGACTGTTCACGCTGGACCAACAGGTTCCCAAATAGCTTCTTCCCTCAAGTCATAAGACTGCGCGTGTGACAAATACAATATAATTTTTATTTTGACATGGAGGTGGCATCTAATTGTAGATTTGTTGACCAGAAGTTGGGGCCAATTTCTGGTATTTTCCAACTGTGGCCTTTGGACTTTTCTTTTCCTCCAGAAGCATCTTCCTCACTGCGCTTGGGGACAAGATACACATGCATCCTCTACCACTGTTCCAGTGGTTTTGAACTTCTTCATTGTTGCCCTAATCGTGGTAAGTGGTATTTTTTTTTTTAGCAATGCTTTGGTACCCATTGCCTGATTTATTAAGGTCAACAACCATTTGTCTCTTTTTATTTGTGAGTTATTTGCCTTTTCCCATGGTGGTGGATGACAAAGGGCTTTTACATGAGTGTTACCTCGTATTTATACCCCAGTGAAACAGGAAGCCATGGAAAGCCATTACAGTTCCTTAAACTGAGATTAATTGGAAGAGGTAGAGTGTTAATGCAGATTTAATTTTGTTTGTTTTATTTATTTAAAAACAGTATTTTCTGCTCATCTTTATCAAGGGTGCCAATCATTTTGGACCTGACTACATACACAGCCGCCCACAGCTATAGGAATAAATTCCTCCAGTTTCTCCAAATCCCCAATAGTCCATTTACACAATCACAATCCTGTACAGCTCCTCCCCAAATTCCCCCAATGGAGTTTCATGAAGCCTGATGTAAAGCAGGCGTCCCTCGACCCAAACAATCACAGTCCCATATTCCCACCAGTCCCCACAAACCCTGACAGTCCCATGGCTTTAGACACCGACAGTCTTGTATATCTCCTCCCTCCCAATTCCCCCATCGAAGCCCCATGACACACACATCAGCAGCCATCCCCACAGCCCGCCCCATATCCCAATATTATTCCCACCACAGCCCCTGTGAAATCCCACAGCCCCACCACAACCATTATACAGTAAGCCCTCATGGCCTTAACATACCCCCCACTATGTCTGCTCTTTTCTCTCTCTCCTTCCCAACCCTCTCTATCTTTTCTCTCTCTCCTTCCTAACCCTCTCTTTTCACTCACTTTCTCTCTCCTCCCTTAACCCTGACTTCCCCAACCTTCCTCTCCTCCCTCTGTGGTTCCTCTCTCCCCTTCCTCTCCTCCCTCTGTGGTTCCTCTCTCCCCCTCCTCTCCTCCCTCTGTGGTTACTCTCTCCCCCTCCTCTCCTCCCTCTGTGGTTACTCTCTCCCCCTCCTCTCCTCCCTCTGTGGTTACTCTCTCCCCCTCCTCTCCTCCCTCTGTGGTTACTCTCTCCCCCTCCTCTCCTCCCTCTGTGGTTACTCTCTCCCCCTCCTCTCCTCCCTCTGTGGTTCCTCTCTCCCTCTCCTCTTCTCCCTCTGTGGTTCCTCTCTCCCTCTCCTCTCCTCCCTCTGTGGTTCCTCTCTCCCTCTCCTCTCCTCCCTCTGTGGTTCCTCTCTCCCCTCTCCTCTCCTCCCTCTGTGGTTACTCTCTCCCCCCTCCTCTCCTCCCTCTGTGGTTCCTCTCTCCCCCTCCTCTCCTCCCTCTGTGGTTACTCTCTCCCCCTCCTCTCCTCCCTCTGTGGTTCCTCTCTCCCCCTCCTCTCTTCCCTCTGTGGTTCCTCTCTCCCTCTCCTCTCCTCCCTCTGTGGTTCCTCTCTCCCTCTCCTCTCCTCCCTCTGTGGTTCCTCTCTCCCCCTCCTCTCCTCCTCCCTCTCCTCTCCTCCCTCTGTGGTTCCTCTCTCCCCCTCCTCTCCTCCCTCTCCTCTCCTCCCTCTGTGGTTCCTCTCTCTCTCCACTCCTCTGCTCCTCCTCTCATCAGTCTCTCCATTCTAGCCTCCCTCTGCATCTCTCGTCTCCTCCCTAACCTCAGTCCCCACCTCTCTTCCCTATCCTCTGTCCCCTCCTCTCTTTCCTAACCTCTGTCCCCTCCCCTCCTCTCTTCTAACCTCTGTCCCCCTCCCCTCCTCTCTTCCCTCTTCCCTTATATTATTGGCAGTGTTGTGTACAGTATGTACAGTGTTGTGTACAGTATGTACAGTGTTGTGTACAGTATGTACAGTGTTGTGTTGTAACAATGTACAAGTAGTTAAAAGGGAATAAAAGGTATAAAAGGGAAATAAATAAACAGATGAAAACGGAACACACATCTTGCTGCTGTGATGCACATTGTGGTATTTTGCCTAACAGATATGGGAGTTTATCAATGTTTGATTTTTTTTTACAAATTCTTTGTGGGTGTGTGATCTGAGGGAAATACGTGTCTCTAATATGGTCATACATTAGGCAGGAGGTTAGGAAGTGCAGCTCAGTTTCCACCTCATTTTGTGGGCAGTGAGCACATAGCCCGTCTTCTCTTGAGAGCCAGGTCTGCCTGCGGTGGCCTTTCTCAATAGCAAGGCTATGCTCACTGAGTCTGGACATAGTCAAGGATTTTCTTAATTTGTCTCAGATATCTCTCCACTTTCAGTCCCCCGGTGTTAAATCTAGTTGATTGTTGACCTTTGAGTGTGTTTCAGTGTGTACATTTGTGTTAATCCCCATTGATCTCTGACCGGTGGTGGTGACCAGCTGGCCTCTGGGGTCACAAAGGTCAGACAGACCATGTCACACTGAGAAGCCCGGCCGGACTAACAGACGGCTAACTGAGGGGCAGAAAAAAGCCCAAACAGCCCAGATAAAACACTAAGCGCTCACAACACACACACACACACACACACACACACACACTTAAGTCTATAAATCAGATGGAGAGGGGAAAGTGGAGTCAAAACCAAGAACACCCCCCATCTGGCCAGATGTTTTATAGGGCACGGCAGAGAAGTGTCCTTGTGAATGAGTGTGTACACACACCTGTGCTATTTTAATGCTTGTAATGTAAAGCCGCTCCTCTGTTCCAACTATTGAAAACCACAAGTGAGCACCATCAAGTGCATGGCCATCTGTACATCTTACCAGTGTGTGTGTGTGTGTGTGTGTGTGTGTGTGTGTGTGTGTGTGTGTGTGTGTGTCAGTGCGTATTCACAGAGATTCCCCTCACAAATGCCAACTCTCCCTCCCTTTACGTCCTTCATCCCTCACTCTTCCCCAAAACACAGGATAACGCAGTGCTGCCTCCATGTCAACTCTCCCCATCCCTCAGTCCCTCCCTCAGTCCTCCCCCATCCATCCCTTCTCCCTCCATCCGCTTCTTCCCCAAAAACACAGGATAATGCTCTACCCAAGCCTCCCAATTGGGTTTCGCTTAAGAGGTTTATGGGTATGTTGCTAAACATTCTGACCTTTTTTTTAATCCTTAATGCGCTTAAAATGTTCCAACCCCCCTAATCCCCTCGGCTATCCCACACAGATGTTCACTCAGCTCTTTTATTGGACATTATTTTAGTATTTATATTTTCCTGTGTTTATTTTTTTAGCTGGTTTATTTAATTTTTTTCCAGTTTTTCTCTCTTTTATTATTTATTTATATTTTATTTATTTGTCATTTATTTTCATATAAGTGGATTAAAAAAATTATATTTTTTTCTGCAGGCAGTCTGTAAGGACACCCCCGCTTTGATGGGGTCCTGACAGTATGACTAAGGACCCTATAGTAGCAGGTCAATAAGCCCTGTAGCACTCACTACTCCTGTTTGAGTTAAAAGCCTCTGACCCAAGATAAAAGAGAAATGATCCTAAATGTGTGTATGTGTTTGCCTATGAGTGGTCGGTGTGCGTTTCTCCATTTGTGTGCATGTGCGTTTCCACAATGCACCGTGCCAGTCAAACCAGGCAGAAGCCCACGTGTGTGTGGAGGGTAGTGGCAGCAGTGGGTTCTGAGTGGAGAGCAGGTGTGCCTCGCCGCCCCGCGCAGCTTGCTGCCCATCTGTGCGCCCGTCTGTGTGCCGCCTGCGCCCACGCTCTGCCAACACCGCCGTGCCGCACCAAGGGGACCCCGGAGAGAGAGAGAGAGAGGGAGGGAGGGGGGCTCTGCAGGGCTGGGGCCTGGAGGATAGGCAGGGGATGGGTGGATTGGGGAAGGGAGGGTAAAGTAGTAGAGAGGAGAGAGGGATGGAGAGAGAGGGAGAGGGGGATGGAGAGATAGAGGGATTGATGGAGAAAGGTAGGGGGAAGGAGAAAGGAGAGGGGGATGGAGAGAAGGACTCCAGGGCTGGGGCCTAGAGCCCTGACTAGAGGACAAATAGACTTTGGAGGAAGGGAAAAGGAGGAGGGAGAGAGGGGGAGGGATGGAGGGAGGGAGGGAGGGATGTTCGAGGGCTTTGGTCTGGAGGACAGATAGACAGGCAGGGCATGGATGAGGGAGGAGAGAGGGAAGAATGGAGGGAGTATAGAGGAGGGCTAGATAGACAGGCCAGGGGATTGGTAGAGTAGGTAAGGGAGGCAGGGAAGGGGGAGAGGGCTGGCTGGCTGTATGCCCATACACAACACAGACCCCCGCAACTTTGGCTCTGCTTTCTCTCTCCATTCATCCTCTTATCCTAATAATACCACTACACCTTCATCTCCCTCCCTCCCTCTCTCTCCCCTCCCTCTCCCTCTCTCTCTCTCTCTCTCTCTCTCGTATCAATGCAGCTTACCACTGCTCTGTAATACAATGTGTTTAAGTCATAACTGCCCTATAGACATACAGAAAGATGTTTTATTGTTTATGGACCAATTAGTGTTGGGCTGATATAAAGAGAAAAAATAGTGTCTGTCTTCTCCCTTAATTGATACTGTGTGGCAGGTAGCCTAGTGGTTAGAGCGTTAGACCAGTAACCGAAAGGTTGCTAGATTGATTCCCCGAGCTGACAAGGTAAACATCTGTCGTTCTGCCCACTGTTCCTAGGCCGTCATTGTAAATAAGAATGTGTTCTTAACTGACTTGCCTGGTTAAATAAAGGTTAAATAAATATATATAAAAGATATCACCAAACCTTCTCTTTGACACAGTACACGATCGGTCCCCCACATTGGGTGATCATTACTATGCAAGCTGGCCTGTTGGTCACAGCCCCAACAGATACACACGGATTCATAATTAATATGGAAATAGATTGCCTAATTCAGTGGCTGGGAGAGATGCTGACAGGCCTGTTATAGGATCCCTAGGGCTCAGTCAGAACCCTACATATACACAGACACACACTGGAGACGTGTGAGAGAGACTTGGATCGAGGCTAAATATAAGCCTTCCATAACCATATCACCCACTAATAATTGTATGATTTTACTTTATTTTAATCAGTGATCTGGATTTCAAGTCTATGAAAATGCCCTGAATAATATGCACATTCACTAATGATGACTGACTTGTTGTAGCAGGCAACACTCTCCAGCCCAGACACTCGCTAACAAGGTAGAACAGTTGAATCGCTATGGACACACCCTTCTGTCTGTCTCCAACTGTTTGAACAGCATGTTAGCCTGTCCACTCTTTCAACAACTGAAATCAAGTGGCCCACCTCACTTCTCAGAATGAGAACTAGTTGCCAATTCCTTATATAATTATGTTTCGGGCTTATTGCATCATCTCTAAAACACAGACTAGGCAGCTAGTATAACCGTCTTTGGCTAAAATGCTGCTAGCGGTACATTGGTACCAAGGAGGAAGAGGCGAAGCAAGAGGTTTCACTCTCACTAACACCTGTCCAGAATGAGGCCAAGGCGGCATTTCTATGGGCTTATTTTGGACCTAAGTTTGTCGCCTGCTTTCCCGCCTTGGGGACAACGACTTGGGGACAACGACGAGACGTACATCTGGTCATTCTCTGGTGTAAATGGGAAGGTGCCCACAGCACAGAGGAGTGAAGGAGACGAGACCAAAAATATGAGAACAAGCAGACAGACGCACACAAAAACGAAAAATAACAAAACCTTGATTCTTTGATCCAGGCATTTGGAATATCACACAAAAACATACATTCAAATGAATTAGATATATCGCCCAACACTATTTGGATCAACCTCTAAGTTAGTACCCTGTTCATCTTCATCTCTGTGTTAGTACCCTGTTAACCTTCATCTCTGTGTTAGTACCCTGTTTCATCTTCATCTCTGTGTTAGTACCCTGTTTCATATTCATCTCTGTGTTAGTACCCTGTTAACCTTCATCTCTGCTCAGACCAAAGAGTTAGGGGTCACGGCCATAGTGTGTGTGTGTGTGTGTTTGTGTCTATGTGTGTGTGTGTGTGTGTGTGTGTGTGTGTGTGTGTGTGTCTATGTGTGTGTGTGTGTGTGTGTGTGTGTGTGTGTAGTTAGTTATGTGTGTGTGTGTGTGTTAGTTAGTTAAACTAGATATAAATGTTTTTTTGCATGGGCTTTGTCTCAATCCACCGCATCCTCCATGTTGCCCTTCCGCATCTGCGGTGGAAGGTGCTGTTTGTCAGACCAGCAGACATCCCTGAAAATCGGTCTTCTCACAATAACGTCTGTAGCATCCAAACGGGTTGGCCTACAAACTAATATGACCGCTCTATAGAAAGGGGCCACTCTCACGAACACAATGCGGTTCTCCATTTTGCTTACGACCCAATTGTCTAAAGGTAACCCATACAAATGAATGGAAGTATGGTGGTAGTTTTTTGCCAACAAAAATAAGGGGTTAAATATGTGTAAATGTATATTTCCTGATCTTTCTTACATCTCCTAGATAAAGGACAGACACATATAAACCTTATTCATCATGATGGAATTGTTTACTGTCTTTTTGCCATTTCTGAATGTGTTATTCAATGAGTTTCAGTGGGCTACAGTAGTAAAGGCCAAATTCAATATTATTATTTTATTTTTTTGAGCTACCTAAAGGGTCCTAAAATTCCAAATCAAATAGCTAAATGATCCATAGCATGACCTTATTAAAACAATTCCATAAGTCAGCTAGAACCAACCCCCACCCAGCAGCTTAGACTTTTAACCCAAATAAATATGTTTTTACAAAAGTCGGGAAAAGGGAACCAGGCTCTTTCTCACTCCTTTATGGGGCGATTTCTACAGTGTTAGTGGGTGTTGTTACTGTGTATCGCCACTGGGCGGCGTTTTGCTGGCACAGGAATGGATACGGGGTAAATGCAAATAAAACACATGGCCTCGGACTGCTGGCCAAGAGTCTCTTGACCCACTCAGAGTTAACTCTAGACGTACAGAGAGAATGGCATGTTAGCAATAGATAAATAGATTTAAAAAAAGGAGAACACAGTGAAAGAATGCTGATGATGAGGAAATTGAAAAAGGAGACTAAGGTATTTTGGGGTAGCGGGATACATATCAGGAGAACAGCCTTATTTCATGTGAGATAGTATGTGCACTCTTTTCAGCCTGCTCTCCATAAATCTAGACTCTTTTACAGTCAGACGACAGATCATCTGTAATGCTGTACATGTCATGTGGCTGTATGAGTTTCAAAGCAAAGAAAAGATCACAGAGAGAAATGGACAGAAAAGAGAGAGAGCAAGAAGCAGAGAAAGAGAGCAAGAAGCAGAGAGAGAGAGAGAGAGAGAGAGAGAGAGCAAGAAGCAGAGAGAGAGAGAGAGAGAGAGCAAGAAGCAGAGAGAGAGAGAGAGAGAGAGAGAGAGAGAGAGAGAGAGAGAGAGAGAGAGAGAGAGAGAGAGAGAGAGAGAGAGAGAGAGAGAGAGAGAGAGAGAGAGAGAGAGAGAGAGAGAGAGAGAGAGAGAGAGAGAGAGAGAGAGCAGGAAGCAGAGTGTGTGAGGTATAGAACAGTAGAGTAGAAACCAGAGAGGGAAGGGGGAGATTTATCCCGGTACATTCACACTTCCTGCTGGTCCAGATACACACTGGCTCTTTATGCTGCAGCCTGAGGTCTGTTACACACACTGGACTTCCTGCCTGCCTCTCTGCCCGCTTCTCTGCCCGCCTCACTGCCTGCCTCTCTGCCCGCCTCTCTGCCCGCCTCTCTGCCCGCCTCTCTGCCCGCCTCTCTGCCCACCTCTCTGCCCGCCTCTCTGCCCGCCTCTCTGCCCTCTGCCCGCCTCTCTGCCCACCTCTCTGCCCACCTCTCTGCCTGCCTCTCTGCCCGCCTCTCTGCCCGCCTCTCTGCCCGCCTCTCTACCCGCCTGGCCAGAGGTGTGCATTAAGGTAAACCTCTCTCATTCTCTGTCTGTGTGTTTCTCGCTCTGTGTCTGTCAGTCTGTCTTTCTCTCTCACTCTACCAAATCTCTTTCTCTTTCTTGCTCTCTGTGCCTCATTTTCTCATTTTCTCTTGGTCTGTCTGTCTACTGCCTTTTCGTTCCCACCACCTTGCTTCGACAACAAAGTTAGAATATACTGTCGGGTTAGTGAGCGTTTGCTTGGCCCAAGGACAGTGATAAGAAAAGAAAAACATCCTACTCCTTCCAGACTTCAGACACTCAAGCATGAAGGGATGCCGTACGCACAAGGATACCAACTTCCCCCCTAAACACCATGGAGATAACAGGGATATGAAACATTCCTACAGCCAAGACCTTCTACAGAGCAATACTTCACATTATCATGTTCAAGCACCGGCTCCAATTGATTCACAATGACAAAATAGGCCTTTATCGATTTTTGAATGAACGGCTGAGGAGGGATCTCTGTAGCATCTGGTGTATATTGTAGCTGTGTGGCCTAGTAGACACGGACATACAACAACATAGCAACTCGGTCTGGACTCTGACTACATAGATACAGTCCGTGGCTCTGTGGGAAGTGGTGAACCAGCCATGTGACTTGTCTTAACCCTGCTGCCACTCTTCCCTGTGCCAAGAGAAGGGAGGGAGTCTGGAGGGGAAGAGAGACAGAAAGACAGGGGCCGGGGTATGGCTGGGGCAACTGGCACTGCCAAGAAAGACCAGAGCTTTGATGGGAAAGTAGGAAAGAAAGGCAGAAAGAAAGAGAGAAAGAAGTGGTTGCTGGGAGGGAGGGAGGGAGGGAGGGAGGGAGGGAGGGAGGGAGGGAGGGAGGGAGGGAGAGGAGGGAGGGAGGGAGGGAGGGAGGGGGAGGGAGGGAGGGAGGGAGGGAGGGAGGGAGGGAGGGAGGGAGGGAGGGAGGGAGGACACACACACACGATGGAGAAAGAGAGAAAGAGAAAGCGAGGAGGTAAGGACTGGACATCCAGGCTGTGAATCTATAGAATAAGGAGAACTCCAGCAGACCTAGCATGATCAAAGAGGACACACACACACGCCATGGAGAAAGAGAGAAAGAGATAGGGAGGAGGAAAGGACGGGAGAGTAGGGGAGGAGAGGAAAGGAGGGGAGAGGAGGAGAGGAAAGGAGGGGAGAGGAGGAGAGGAAAGGAGGGGAGAGTAAGGGAAGGAGGGAGGGAGGAGAGGAAAGGAGGGGAGAGGAGGAGAGGAAAGGAGGGGAGAGTATGGGAGGAGAGGAAAGGAGGGGAGAGTAGGGGAGCAGAGGAAAGGAGGGGAGAGTAGGGGAGGGGGAAAGGGGGAGGAAAGGAGGGAAAGGGGTTAGAGTAAGGGAGGAGAGGAAAGGTGAGAGTAGGGAGGAGGGAGAGGAAAGGAGGGAAAGGAGGTGAGAGTAGGGGAGGAGAGGAAAGGAGGGGAGGGGAGGAAGGAAAGGAGGAGGGGAAAGGAGGTAAGGAGTAGGGGAGGAGAGGAGGGTAAGAGTAGGGGAGGAGAGGAAAGGAGGGGGGGGGGAGAGGAGTGGAGGAAAGGAGGTGAGAGTAGGGGAGGAGAGGAAAGGAGGGGAGAGTAAGGGAGGAGAGGAAAGGTGAGAGTAGGGGAGGAAAGGAAATAAGGGGAGAGTGGAGGAGGAGAGGAAAGGAGGGAGAGTAGGGGAGGAGAGGAAAGGAGGGGAGAGTAAGGGAGGAGAGGAAAGGAGGTAAGAGTAGAGGAGGAGAGGAAAGGAGGGGAGAGTAGGGGAGGGGAGGGGAGGAAAGGAGGGGAGAGTAAGGGAGGAGAGGAAAGGTGAGAGTAGGGAAGGAGAGGAAAGGAGGGGAGAGTAGGGGAGGAGAGGAAAGGAGGGGAGAGTAAGGGAGGAGAGGAAAGGAGGTAAGAGTAGGGGAGGAGAGGAGAGGAGAGGAAAGGAGGGGAGAGTAGTGGAGGAAAGGAGGTGAGAGTAGGGGAGGAGAGGAAAGGAGGGGAGAGTAGGGGAGGAGAGGAAAGGAGGGGAGAGTAAGGGAGGAGAGGAAAGGATGGGAGAGTATGAGAGGAGAGGAAAGGAGGGGAGAGTAGGGGGAGGAGAGGAAAGGAGGGGAGAGTAGGGGAGCAGAGGAAAGGAGGGGAGAGAGGAGGGGGAGCAGAGGAAAGGAGGGGGAGAGTAGGGGAGCAGAGGGAAAGGAAAGGAGGGGAGAGTAGGGGAGCAGAGGAAAGGAGGGGAGAGTAGGGGAGCAGAGGAAAGGAGGGGAGAGGAGAGTAGGGAGGAGAGGAAAGGTTGGCAGGGAAATGACAGAGACTATGAACTTGTGCCCTTGGAATTACAACACCAGTCCTATTTGGACTTGATAAACCACACACACACACACACACACACACACACACACACACACACACACACACACACACACACACACACACACACACGCGCACACACGCACACACGCACACACACACGCACACACGCACACACGCACACACACACACACGCACACACGCACACACGCACACACGCACACACACACTTTGCCCACTGACCTTTGATGAGAAGAGGGGGGTCTGACAAAAAACCCACGAACACAAACACACACTCTTTACACTCAGTCAAGTCAAGTCCCTCTTTGTTCATTGTGCCCTGCGTCTGATCAGAGCAGACAGCGGGCACTCTGAGTAGAGGGTGAGGTCATATGAGGGAGTCGGGCAGAGCCTAGCACGACGGTCAATCAGACATAGAGGTCGCCGGGGGCAACCAGGAGGTCACCCTCAGGGCCGAGAGAGGGAGGGTGATGAGGGCATGAGGCAGAGCAGGATGACACAACACGGTGTGGTCTGGTGCTGTTGTGGCTGTTGACAGCTCGTGGAGGGGATACTCAACAGCACAATCAGTGGAGCCTGATTCACCCAAGATGACCATAAACTGTAGGGGAGGGGAGATGTATGTTTACATGTTGTCTGTTTACATGTTTGTGGTGATTGTGAGTGAGTGAGTGAGTGAGTGAGTGAGTGAGTGAGTGAGTGAGTGAGTGAGTGAGTGAGTGAGTGAGTGAGTGAGTGAGTGAGTGAGAGAGAGAGAGAGAGAGAGGGGGGAGAGAGAGGGGGGGGTGTGAGAGAGAAGAGAGGATGTTCATAATGTATACTGTACATAGATGTGTCTCCCCCCAAGTCCTTTCCCAGAGCAGAGCACAGCTATCTTCTGAGAATCCCGGTGATCCCAGTGACTCCTTCCTAACCTCTGTGTGCAAACATGTACACACACACACACACTGACATCATCATCAGTAATAAAGCCCCTCCAGAAGGATCCGTGATCACAGCAGTAGAAAATCTTTTTTACCCAGAAGCGCAGCCTAAGCATTCATTCAGAGTACAACAGACAACACACACACGCACACACACACGCACACACACACACACACTCGCTCTTTCTCTCACACAAACACCCCCCCCCACATGACCGCTAACCCCCAACCCCAACAGCATGGCAACAACCAAACAAACAAGTCCTGTGGACACAAACAAACAGATAAACCAATAAGGAAGTAGATAAGGGTCAGACTCTGACCACCATCTGGCCTCTACGCTACCGCCTGCCTGCACGTCTGCCGACCCACAGGGACTGACCCCGGCTAGCCGCGTGTGTGTGTGTCTGTTTCAGTGTTTCCTCTAGAATCATTTGTATCAGTGGGGGGGGGGAAAGGTCACAGGGGGATGTTTATGTAGAAGGACTGACAAGCTCAGTTCTAGTGACGTTATTTAAAAGGACATTCTACTCTAAGATGAATGAAAATAAAAGGACCCTGACGCCATCTAAAATATCATTTCCACCTCCAGAAATGAGCCCAATAACATAACTACTGTAACATATTGGACCATGCATATAGCCTACACATAGTCCATATTATCAGGTATGCAATTAGCAATAAGCCTTATCACCTGTAGCCCAACTGACACAGCATAGTGGCTAGAAACACTTTCCCTGGTTGCCTGGTTACTCTTGCTCAACTAATGTCATCTGTCTCCTCACTATTTCAAAACAAATTCACTCCAGAAATGGATTTGAAGGTTTTACCCCAAGTTACCCTACATTTGACCCCACTCTCCCCTATGGACTCAAGGTGAACGGCAGAGCATTAAGGTGCTTAACCATACAGCTGCTAAACACTCTGGGTTTCAAATGATACAGTTCCATGTTTAGGAATTGAGAAATAAACAAAAGTAGCAGAGGAATGATGGGATCCTCCTCTTTTTAACTAAGACCATTAAAACAGCTGTTTTCCCAGAGACTGCCATGATTGTTGTGCATTGACTGCCTGTCAGAATGCCTGTTTCCCTCGCTATGGCAGTCTTGAATGTGCCTAGAGAGGAATGTTTCTCTTGCGTAGAACACACGACAACAAGCCGACGAGGCAAACAGATCAACTATTCTACTATTGGGTTGTCAGATGTTTCTATCCATTACTCCTTTTGTTAGCAGAGGAAAAGTACATGTGAACACGTGCAAACAAGCGTGTACTGTGTGTGTGTGTGTGTGTGTGTGTCTCCCGCTCAGCACTAGTATTATCCTCATACGTAAATGTCTAGGCTCTGTGCGCAGTTCGCCATGGCAACAATGTAGGTCAGCCAAGTTGTCCAGACGACTGTCTTCTTTCCAAACTGTCTTCCTCCTCAAGCAGGTGGGTCTCCCTCCCTCCACTCCGTGCCTGCCACCCTCCCTCTCTCCCAGCTGATGCCTGACAAAAGAGCACTGAGCCTGGGCACCGGACCCAGGAAACTCCCAGGCATTTGGCAGACAACAACAGAGGCCTACACAACAGAACGGTGGGTTCTCTATGGATTTGGAGGTGTTTTCTACTAGTATGTGCAACGTTACATCTGTGTACACAAGTCAACAAGTTCAAATTGCAGTTCAACACACTGTCTTGAGTGTGTATTACAGTGGGTCATGTAGGAGCATGAGAGAGTACTGGAGCCAGGACTATGATGGCCTCCCCCCCCCCCCTCTAAGCTGTAGATAAGGGCCTAGAGACAGAATAACACTGTTCAGCCTCTACAACATATTGATCTCTCTGTTTATATAACGGTATCAGCCTCATCTAAGACCGTAAAGCCGTCCTGTTCACCTACTCTCCTCTTTAATACACCTCTAAGTCCTTACCTAAATCACCCCATGCATATCCTGGCTCACACTGGCTAATCCACACACACACACACACACACACACACACACACACACACACACACACACACACACACACACACACACAGACACAGACACAGACACAGACACACACACACACACTGGCTCACACACACACACACACACACACACACACACACACACACACACACACACACACACACACACACACACACACACACACACACACACACACACACACACACACACACACACACACACACACACACACACACACACACACACACACACACACACACACACACACACACACACACACACACACACACACACACACACACACAATGAATTAGCAGTGAACCATCCGAACATTATGAGATCTGTCCTTTGGTTTATCCATACTAGGTGATTTAGTTGATCCATTTGGACAAGCAGGGGCTTTTGGTACCCCTACTTAAGAACCGGCTCCATGTAGGTTAAGTACATAAAACCCCTATTTGCTATCCTTTACGCAATTTATACAGGTGATGGTAAGCAGATGAAACATCTCTTCTACAATGGGGAGATGCCAGATAAAAGGGGATGGGCTCAGATCAGCCACTAATCTACCTAGTGATGTAATGATGGTGTTTAGTCTCTGTTATATCAACTTCTATCAGGCTTACATGACCAGGGGTGGGTTAGGGGGGTTAGGAGGTTAGATCACTGGGGTGGGGGTTAGATCACTGGGGGTGGTGGTTAGAAGGTTAGATCACTGGGGTGGGAGGTAGGAGGTTAAGTCACTGGGGTGGGGGTTAGGAGGTTAAGTCACTTGGGTAAGGGTTAGGAGATTAAGTCACTGGGATGGGGGTTAGGAGGTTAGGTCACTGGGGTGGGGGTTAGGAGTATACGTCACTGGGGTGGGGGTTAGGAGGATAGGTCACTGGGGTGGGGGTTAGGAGGTTAGGTCACTGGGGTGGGGGTTAGGAGGTTAGGTCACTGGGGTGGGGGTTAGGAGTTAGGTCACTGGGGTGGGGGTTAGGAGGTTAGGTCACTGGGGTGGGGGTTAGGAGGTTAGGTCACTGGGGTGGGGGTTAGGAGGTTAGGTCACTGGGGTGGGGGTTAGGAGGTTAGGTCACTGGGGTGGGGGTTAGAAGGTTAGGTCACTGGGGTGGGGGTTAGGAGGTTAGGTCACTGGGGTGGGGGTTAGGAGGTTAGGTCACTGGGGTGGGGGTTAGGAGGTTAGGTCACTGGGGTGGGGGTTTGGAGTTTAAGTCACTGGGGTGGGGGTTAGGAGGTTAGGTCACTGGGGTGGGGGTTAGGAGGTTAGGTCACTGGGGTGGGGGTTAGGAGGTTAGGTCACTGGGGTGGGGGTTAGAAGGTTAGGTCACTGGGGTGGGGGTTAGAGGTTAGGTCACTGGGGTGGGGGTTAGAAGGTTAGGTCACTGGGGTGGGGGTTAGGAGGTTAGGTCACTGGGGTGGGGGTTTGGAGTTTAAGTCACTGGGGTGGGGGTTAGGAGGTTAGGTCACTGGGGTGGGGGTTAGGAGGTTAGGTCACTGGGGTGGGGGTTAGGAGGTTAGGTCACTGGGGTGGGGGTTAGGAGGTTAGGTCACTGGGGTGGGGGTTAGGAATGACTGAGCAATGATCCTAATAAAGCACAATATGTATCTGACATCTTACATTTCCAGTCAAAGTGCTACTTCCCATTGCACTAGCTTGTAAACTGTAAATTACAGATTGTGCCTTCACTTCTTTAGGAGAGGGACATCTACACATATTATTTCTGACCTGGGATCAGTAAAAACAATACCTAGAATTGATTCACTCACACTGTAGCTAGTCGGCCCCTAACTGTGCTCAGTGCATTGGTTAGCTACAGTTACTGTACGGTTTGGTTGGGCTGCTCAGATAGAATGTGTAAACATTGTATCAGCAAGCTGGAGTTGACTGTACAGGACAGCTGAAGGAAAGCCAGGCTGCAAAGTAAGCAATACTGTATGGCTCACTGTGTGTGTGTGTGTGTGTGTGTGTGTGTGTGTGTGTGTGTGTGTGTGTGTGTGTGTGTGTGTGTGTGTGTGTGTGTGTGTGTGTGTGTGTGTGTGTGTGTGTGTGTGTGCCGTGCCTCTGTATGTGCTCACGTGTGTCTGTGTTTAACCCATTTATGTAACAGCCAAGGTCTTTGAGTTCAGTTGAATTTAAAGACAGAGAGAGAAGGAGAGAGGGAAAAGGAGGCAGGGAAGGGGAGAAGAGAGAATGCTGCCAAAAAAGAGAGATGAGCTGTAAAGATGGAACAAGGGGTAAAAAGAAAGAAGGGGGCAGAAAGAGGAGATGCCCTTTCTCTCCCTCTCCTCTTTTCTCCCTCCCTCCCTCCCTCCCTCCCTCCCTCCCCCTCCCTCCCTCCCTCCCTCCCTCCCTCCCTCCCTCCCTCCCTCCCTCCCTCTCCTCTTTTCTCCCCCCGCCTCTCTCTCTCTCTCTCCACTCTCTCTCTCTTCTCTCTCCACTCTCTCTCTCTTTTTCTCTCTCCTCTTTTATCTCTCTCCTTTTTTACAGTAACTGTCAGGCTAATCAAAAAGAGAAATCACAAAGAGACAGAGACCTGACAGAAGCAGACCTCTGACAGAGAGAGAGGAGGAACTGCTGCCATTAGACTTTATAGACAGGCTGTTGGGAGACAACGGTGAAAGATTAGGATACTAACATGTTGTCCTTGAAAAAGAGCTGGGAGAGAGAGAGAGACACCGAGGCAGAGAGAAGGATAGCGAGAGACCCAAACTGAGAGCAAGAAGGAGAGAGAGAAAGAGGGAGGGAGAAAAGGGAGCGAGAGAGAAGCATGAAGGCTGTTTCTGGTGTGACTCCAAGAGCCGGCATCTGTTTGGCTGGGACTCAGAAAAGTCTAGTGTTTCACCCTGCAGTCGCCTCAGGGACTGCTATTCCTGGGGTTTATGAAAACCAGCTTTATGTGGAAAAGGGGAGAGATGGAGGGAGAGAGGGTGAGAGAGATGGAGAGTGAGGGGAGAGAGGGGGGAGAGATGGATGGAGAGAGAAAGGGGGAGAGAGATGGAGAGTGAGGGGGAGAGAGGGTGTGACAGGGAAAGATGGACAATGTAAATAGTTAGAGAGATAGACAGATAGAGAGATAGAAATACACCTGTGCCTAACCTCTATTCAACACCCTCTCACTGTAAACTCAGAAACATCAGGAGGCTTAATGAGGACACACACAGAGACACAGAGAGACACAGACAGACAGACAGACAGACAGACAGACAGACAGACAGACAGAGGAGACCTCAGCATCTGGACGAGCGCTTCACCTCTCACCCCCCCCCCCCCCCCCCCCCTCCTCACATGTCAGCCAGCCCAGTGCAGGCCCAAAGGGATAGGAGCACAGCTGGGAAGCAGGTGCTGCTGCCTAGGAGCGCTCCAGGTACCAGCATCTGTGTGTGTGTGTGTGTGTGTGTGTGTGTGTGTGTGTGTGTGTGTGTGTGTGTGTGTGTTGTGTTTGAGCATTGTTTCATGGTCTCTATGGCTTACTACCCCACAGTTTATGAGCTCAAGATGTAGAGCGAGGGGCTGAGTGTCTTCTTCGATCAGGGGAAAGTTTTCTCAGAGCTGCATGGCCTAAACAAACCCTTCATGGTTGCTGCCTGTACACACACACACACATGGCTGCTACTGCTTTGCTCCACAGATATATTAAACAAAAGGAGAAACGAAGCAGAGCAAACTAAAATATGGTGAGCGGAGGAGGAGGAGGGGTTGGAGGTTGTATTTTATAGTAGTCGGAGCCTGTAGCTCGGGGCTTAATTAAAAGCAGAGACACTTTCCTCTGGAAAAACAATGAGGGAAAGCAAAGTTTACATGAGCTAATTGACAGGGGGAGGAGAGGAGGACAGGAGGGGGAGGACAGGAGGAGAGGAGGGGGAGGAGAGGAGGAGAGGGGAAGGAGAGGAGGGGGAGGACAGGGGGAGAGGAGGGGGAGGACAGGAGATGGAGGACAGGAGGAGAGGAGGGGGAGCAGAGGAGGAGAGAGGGGGAGGAGAGGATGAGAGAAGGGGGAGGAGAGGGAGAAAAGGGACAAATAAAGACTGAGCTGCTACATTGAGAGAGAGGGAGAGAAATAGAGGGGGAATAAAGGAGAGGGAAAGTAAGAAAGAGAGGGGGGCATAAGGACAAGAGGAAAGAGAGAGAGATGGGGGCATAAGGACAAGGAGAGAGAGAGATGGGGGCATAAGAAAAGAGGAAAGAGAGAGATGGGGGCATAAGGAAAAGGAAAGAGAGAGAGGGGGCATAAGGAAAAGGAAAGAGAGAGAGAGATGGGGGCATAAGGAAAAGAGGAAAGAGAGAGAGAGATGGGGGCATAAGAAAGAGGAAAGAGAGAGATGGGGCATAAGGAAAAGAGGAAAGAGAGAGAGAGATGGGGGCATAAGGAAAAGAGGAAAGAGAGAGAGAGATGGGGGCATAAGGAAAAGAGGAAAGAGAGAGAGATGGGGGCATAAGGAAAAGAGGAAATAAGGAAAAGAGAAAGAGAGATGGGGGCATAAGGAAAAGAGGAAAGAGGGGCAGGAGAGAGAGAGAGATGGGGGCATAAGGAAAAAAGAGGAAAGAGAGGGGGGCATAGAGAAAAGATGGGGGCATAAGGAAAAGAGGAAAGAGAGAGAGAGATGGGGGCATAAGGAAAAGAGGAAAGAGAGAGAGAGATGGGGGCATAAGGAAAAGAGGAAAGAGAGAGAGAGATGGGGGCATAAGGAAAAGAGGAGGAAGAGGGGCATAAGAAAAGAGGAAAGAGAGAGGGGGGGCATAAGGAAAAGAGGAAAGAGAGAGAGATGGGGGCATAAGGAAAAGAGGAAAGAGAAAGAGATGGGGGCATAAGGAAAAGAAAGAGAGAGAGATGGGGCATAAGGAAAAGAGGAAAGAGAGAGAGAGATGGGGGCATAAGGAAAAGAGGAAAGAGAGAGAGAGATGGGGGCATAAGGAAGAGAAAAGAGATGGGGGCATAAGGAAAAGAGGAAAGAGAGAGATGGGGGCATAAGGAAAGAGAAAGGAAAGAGAGAGATGATGGGGGAAGAGAGAGAGATGGGGGCATAAGGAAAAGAGGAAAGAGAGAGAGAGATGGGGGCATAAGGAAAAGAGGAAAGAGAGAGAGATGGGGGCATAAGGAAAAGAGGAAAGAGAGAGAGGATGGGGGCATAAGGAAAAGAGGAAAGAGAGAGAGGGGGCATAAGGAAAAGAGGAAAGAGAGAGAGAGATGGGGGCATAAGGAAAAGAGGAAAGAGAGAGAGAGATATGGGGGCATAAGGAAAAGAAAGAAGAGAAGATGGGGGCATAAGGAAAAAGAAAGAGAGAGAGATGGGGGGCATAAGGAAAAGAGGAAAGAGAGAGAGATGGGGGCATAAGGAAAAGAGGAAAGAGAGAGAGAGATGGGGGCATAAGGAAAAGAGGAAAGAAGAGAGAGATGGGGGCATAAGGAAAAAGAGGAAAGAGAGAGATGGGGGCATAAGGAAAAGAGGAAAGAGAGAGATGGGGGCATGGAAAAGAGGAAAGAGAGAGAGAGGGGGCATAAGGAAAAGAGGAAAGAGAGAGAGATGGGGGCATAAGGACAAGAGGAAAGAGAGAGAGAGAGATGGGGGCATAAGGAAAAGAGGAAAGAGAGAGAGATGGGGGCATAAAGAAAAGAGGAAAGAGAGAGAGATGGGGGCCTTGGCTTTCATAAGGAAAAGAGGAAAGAGAGAGAGATGGGGGCATAAGGAAAGAGGAAAGAGAGAGAGAGATGGGGGCATAAGGACAAGAGGAAAGAGAGAGAGATGGGGGCATAAGGAAAAGAGGAAAGAGAGAGAGATGGGGGCATAAGGAAAAGAGGAAAGAGAGAGAGATGGGGGCATAAGGAAAAGAGGAAAGAGAGAGAGAGATGGGGGCATAAGGAAAAGAGGAAAGAGAGAGAGAGATGGGGGCATAAGGAAAAGAGGAAAGAGAGAGAGAGATGGGGCATAAGGAAAAGAGGAAAGAGAGAGAGATGGGGGCATAAGGAAAAGAGGAAAGAGAGAGAGATGGGGCATGGAAAGAGGAAAAGAGAAGATGGGGGCATAAGGAAAGAGAAAGAGAGAGATGGGGGCATAAGGAAAAGAGGAAAGAGAGAGAGGGGGCATAAGGAAAAGAGGAAAGGGGGATGGGGGCATAAGGAAAAGAGGAAAGAGAGAGAGGAGATGGGGGGCATAAGGAAAAGGAAAAGAGAGAGAAGGGGGCATAAGGAAAAGAGGAAAGAGAGAGATGGGGGCATAAGGAAAAGAGGAAAGGAAAGGGGGCAGGAGAGAGATATGGGGGCATAAGGAAAAGAGGAAAGAGAGAGAGAGATGGGGGCATAAGGAAAAGAGAGAGAGAGAGATATGGGGGCATAAGGAAAAGAGGAAAGAGAGAGAGATGGGGGCATAAGGAAAAGAGGAAAGAGAGAGAGATGGGGGCATAAGGAAAAGAGGAAAGAGAGAGATGGGATAAGGAAAAGAGGAAATAAGGAAAAGAGGAAAGAGAGAGAGAGATGGGGGCATAAGGAAAAGAGGAAAGAGAGAGAGAGATGGGGGCATAAGGAAAAGAGAGATGGGGGGGCATAAGGAAGGAAAAGAGGAAAGGGGCATAAGGAAAAGAGGAAAGAGAGAGATGGGGGCATAAGGAAAAAAGAGAAAAGAGAGAAAGAGAGATGGGGGCATAAGGAAAAGAGGAAAGAGAGAGATAAGAAAAGAGGAAAGAGATGGGGGGCATAAGGAAAAGAGGAAAGAGAGAGAGATGGGGGCATAAGGAAAAGAGGAAAGAGAGAGAGATGGGGGCATAAGGAAAAGAGGAAAGAGAGAGAGATATGGGGGCATAAGGAAAAGAGGAAAGAGAGAGATGGGATGGGGGAATAAGGAAAAGAGGAAAGAGAGAGAGATATGGGGGCATAAGGAAAAGAGGAAAGATGGGGGCATAAGAAAAGAGGAAAGAGAGAGAGATGGGGGCATAAGGAAAAGAGGAAAGAGAGAGAGAGATGGGGGCATAAGGAAAAGAGGAAAGAGAGAGGAAAAGAGATGGGGGCATAAGGAAAAGAGGAAAGAGAGAGAGATATGGGGGCATAAGGAAAAGAGGAAAGAGAGAGGGGGCATAAGGAAAAGAGAAAGAGGAGATATGGGGGCATAAGGAAAAGAGGAAAGAGAGATGGGGGCATAAGGAAAAGAGGAAAGAGAGAGAGAGATGGGGGCATAAGGAAAAGAGGAAAGAGAGAGAGATGGGGGCATAAGGAAAAGAGGAAAGGGGGCATAAGGAAAAGAGAGAAAGAGAGAGAGAGATGGGGGCATAAGGAAAAGAGGAAAGAGAGAGAGATGGGGGCATAAGGAAAAGAGGAAAGAGAGAGAGATGGGGGCATAAGGAAAAGAGAGAGATGGGGGCAAAGGAAAAGAGGAAAGAGAGAGATGGGGGCATAAGGAAAAGAGGAAAGAGAGAGAGATGGGGGCATAAGGAAAAGAGGTGGCAAGAATTCTGTACAATAATTTTAGCTGAAAAGTCTTGAATCGTGTATCTTGCGTCGTTTTATATATCTCATACACCCTGTACCATGGAATCGGTACATCAAACATCTCTTCCCAGCTATTTTGAAATCTCTGTGGCACAGATTGAGAAAATCTGTTGTGAATGTATTGTAACGTTTTAAAAATTGTATAACTGCCTTAGTTTTGCTGGACCCCAGGAAGAGTAGCTGCTGCCTTGGTAGGAACTAATGGGTATCCATAATAAATACAAATCCCTCCCACCCTCACTAGCCCGTCCAGTACAGTATTATTCTGGATGCCGGTGGTTATATATATATATTAAACTGCTCTGTTATTAACCAGTTCTGCTCTCCTGTGTCTGACTTCGCTGCCACCCCTTGGATGTTGTCTCTGACCTACTTTATCTCAGCTCTGAACCCAGCTCAACCCCACCTCATGACTACACTGCAGCTGTGTGTGTGTGTGTGTGTGTGTGTGTGTGTGTGTGTGTGTGTGTGGGTTTTGTGTGTGTGTGTGTCTGTTATTAACCAGTGTGTGTCTGACTGTGTGCGTGTGTCTCTGTGCGTGTGTGTGTGTGTGTCAACCCCACCTCATGTGTCCAACAAACAAGTGGCCAATAGACCAGTACAGTTGAGCTTCCTCTGACTCTTAAAAGTCTTACTGTGACCAAATGTGCCCCGAGGCCCTGGTTGCATTGGCTGTCACATTGATGTTGCATGCATTTCCTGAGATGTATAGGGAGAGAGCGAGAGATATACAGACATATGGACCATAACACACGAGGATGAATCATGTTGTTGATTTAATGCCATTCATCTCCCACACCTCTTATTCTTGTATTCTCTCTCTCTCTCTCTCTCTCTCTCTCTCTCTCTCTCTCTCTCTCTCTCTCTCTCTCTCTCTCTCTCTCTCTCTCTCTCTCTCTGTCTCTCTCTGTCTCTCGCTCCCTTCCTGCAGTTTTCCTCGTCTTGATTCCATTGTTCTTTCTTTCTTTGTCTCTGTTTATCCCCCTTTCTCTCGGTTCACCATTCTCTCTCTCTCTTAATCTCTCCCTCACTCACTCAGATGATCTCTACTCCCTCTGTTTCTAGCTGTTGATCTCATCCCTCTCTAATAAATATCTTCATAATTGCCTAATGAACTACTACTGTGCACCAACATCAAAAGGATTTGGGTTCCTATTGGGACTATCAAGCCATTGGCCCAAGCAGCCAGGGACTTTGTTTTATTTATTTATTTATTTGAATTTTACCCCTTTTTCTCCCCAATTTCATGGTATCCAATTGTTTAGTAGCTACTATCTTGTCTTATCGCTACAACTCCCGTATGGGCTCGGGAGAGACGAAGGTTGAGAGTCATGCGTCCTCCGATACACAAACCAACCAAGCCAACCAAGCTTCTTAACACAGTGCGCATCCAACCCGGAAGCCAGCCGCACCAATGTGTCGGAGGAAACACCGTGTACCTGGCAACCTTGGTTAGCGCGCACTGCGCCCAGCCCGCCACAGGAGTCGCTGGTGCACGATGAGACAAGGACATCCCTACCGGCCAAGCCCTCCCTAACCCGGGCGACGCTAGGCCAATTGTGCATCGCCTCACGGACCTCCCGGTCGCGGCCGGTTACGACAGAGCCTGGGCGCGAACTCAGAGTCTCTGTGGCCCTTAACCACTGCGCCACCCGGGAGGCCCCAGGGACTTTGGTTTTGACTGGCTTTGCTATAGGCCTGTCTTACATCTGATCTAAGTCCCACAGAAAAATGTAGTAACGTGTTGTTTATGATGACCTCATCATTAATGGCAGTGATGTAATTCACTAGGGGCTTTGTGGTAAAACTCCGCCCTCTCTCTTTTGTGATTGTCTGTCGGACGTTTGGAAAGAGAAAGGAGACAGGTGAGAGAGTGCTGATGTGGCAAACACACACACTCATTAAGGTCAATAACATCACGACTCGAACCACAAATTGACCAATCAGATTGCGTGGCCAGGATTAATGATTTTCTAATGACCAATAGATCCTATATGTGATCAGTAAGTAGTGTGTGTGGGGTTGCATTTGCTCAGATTGGCTGGTCGTCAGTAGTAGCAGTAGAAGTAGTAGTAGTAGCAAGTAGTATCAGCCCGCAGTAGCAGTAGTAGTAGTAGTAGTAGTAGTAGTAGTAGTAGTAGCAGTAGTAGCAGTAGTAGTAGTAGTAGTAGTAGTAGTAGTAGTAGTAGTAGTAGTAGTAGTAGTAGCAGTAGTAGTAGCAAGTAGTAGCAGCCAACAGTAGCAGTAGTAGTAGTAGTAGCAGTAGTAGTAGTAGTAGTAGTAGTAGCAGTAGTAGCAGTAGTAGTAGCAGCCAGCAGTTGCAGTAGTAGTAGTAGTAGTAGTAGCAAGTAGTAGCAGCCAGCAGTAGCAGTAGTAGTAGTAGTAGTAGCAGTAGTAGTAGTAGTAGTAGTAGTAGTAGCAGTAGTAGTAGCAGCCAGCAGTAGCAGTAGCAGTAGTAGTAGTAGTAGTAACAGTAGTAGTAGCAGCCAGTAGAAGTAGTAATAGTAGTAGTAGTAGTAGTAGTAGTAGCAGCAGCCAGTAGTAGTAGTAGTAGTAGAAGTAGTAGTAGTAGTAGTAGCAGCCAGTAGTAGTAGTAACAGTAGTAGTAGTAGCAGCCAGTAGAAGTAGTAGTAGTAGTAGTAGTATAAGTAGAAGTAGTAGCAGTAGTAGTAGTAGTAGTAGTAGTAACAGTAGTAGTAGTAGCAGCCAGTAGTAGTAGTAGTAGTAGTAGTAATAGTAGCAGCCAGTAGTAGTAGTAGTAGCAGCCAGTAGTAGT